>NC_084983.1:3387290-3695235 GCF_963691925.1 Scomber scombrus
ACAGAAGGCCTGAATTGTTCATATTAATGTGCAGTGTGCACTTGTATCTTCCATATTTATGTTCATGGAGAAAAAAAAAAGCTTTGTATGATATTTTCAATTAAAAACCAAATGAACAGGTGTGAGTGTGAGTGTTTTGTTATAAAATGTATTCAGACGTATCATTAAATGTCATGTTAAAAGTGAAACAAGACACTTGTCTTTAGAAAATGAAACTCAACTGTAATGTAACAGGATGATAATCAATAGAAATAAGTTAAAGATCCTCACAGACATGTTTTAAGATATATATATATAAAATATTCTGCTTTAAATAATAACTCGTGTCTGATATGATTAATGATTAATGATAAAGATTTGTCACATTCCATCAACAAATCCTGTAAGGATAAAGATTTTAAAAGAGTCACTGTAATTCCAGATTAGGAGACCTCTGGGGTGCCTTAATCTGGAATTGTCTCAACATTAATCCACTGGTCATAATGAGACAGTAAAGGGGGGAAATCTAATTTGAAAAAAAACCCATTCATATTCATGACTTCATAAATACTTTGTGACATTTATCCACATTTATTTTCTACTGTATAGAGCACAATCTAATCAGAGATGATGTTAAATTCAGTCTTTAGCATTTAAATCAGACCTTGTTTATTTGAAACTCACTATCCTAATTCATTTCAAATACCAAGGAGTAGGATGGCATGTAATGATGTGACACACTCCAAGAGGTCAGCTGAGATTTACAGTCAACCACTAGAGGGCAGCAAAGTGTGGCAAAGAAACAGTCCTCATGTCAAAGAATAAATGAGATAGATTTGACTATTTAACAACTTTAACTCAATATAGCATGTTGGGAAAATCAATACAAGCATGTGCACGAATCTCTAAAGAAGCATAGTTGATGATTTAAATGCATATTTTATTATGTTTTTCCCAAACTGTGATTTTCCATCAAGGCTATGATATTTAGTTGGGTTTATATGTTGGCAATATGCACCACGCTCAGTGATGGAGATGAAATATGATGTACATTTTTATTTTTTACTCAGTCACTGAACCTGATCCAGTGCTTCTGATCTTTTCCTGTTTCTTAAAAAAAAAAAAAAGAATGACCCACATTTGCCATTAATGATACTTTTAAAGTGTTTTTGATACATTATCTAAAGACGTGTGTTTTAATGGAAACACCCACTCTCCTATTCCACCCCCTGCCCCCTTTGCATTATTATGCTATTATATTATCATTATATCAATGCTATAAGATGATCTTCAAATGACAATAATATATAGATTGTGATTATTTCTGAGACAATATATTGTCCAAACAAAGTACAGTAGTTACTGTATCATGACAGGTCTAATCATGTGACCTGCATAACTCACAAGGCAAAAACAGCAAACACACCCACAGCATTAGGGTAGAATGTTTATTAGAATTTGCGATTAGCGATGTAACATTCACCTACATGGCGCAAAAGAAGTCATAAATATGCTAAAATGCAAATACGCACGCCTTTATTGAAATGAGCTCATCTCTTCAGGGGGATGATATCCAAGGAAAAAGTCAGTGATACGGTAGCCTTTGTCACTCTGATGACACAGTAAATCAAAGTAGAAAAATCTGCAACACAGTTTTATATCAAATATTTAGATACAAATGAAAAGAAATTACAAAAAAGTCAGAAGAGCACTGGATATTCTGAGAGTAAAACAGAATAAAGAAAGAAGAAAAAAAAAAAAAACTAAATAAAAGCTGTGTAATGCACTGCACTGCACCCGTAATAGTTGTGTGTTTTATCTTCATTCACATGGAGCTACAGTACTGAGTTGGCAGAAAAAAGGTGCATGGCTTTTGTATTCAAATGAATTCCTTTTTTCATCTGAAACAATACAGGGAGATGATCACATGTGGATGTAGTATGGTGTGTCATTTAGCTTACAGTTTAGTCCTTATGAACCAATGAACAGTCAACATAGCGCTGTGGTTAAGATGTCAGTTTATGAAGAAAAGTCAGAACATGGCAATATTTCAATTCTTTTTAGAGAAAATTAAAAAAAAAAAGAAAAAAAAAAAAGAATAAAAACAGTAAATAAATGAAGGAAAAGAAAACTGTGATAACATTTTATCCCTGTACCGAAGTGCTGTTGTGAATGTTAATAGCATGTCATGCTCCATTAGTGAAGTCCTTTAAAAGCGGGTTTGGCTTGTCCCGCTTGTTTAAGTATTCAGATGGTGGCCATTTTTTTTTTGGGGGGGGGGGGGGGGGGGGGGGGGGGGGGGTCTGGCCTGAGCTTAATGTGCAGGAGAGGAGGAGAAGGTGAGCTCAGCGAAAGGCAGTTGTCATAGTTGAGGTGAATACGATAATGCCGATGGTAATGGTGAGTATCCATGGTTGATAATGGTAAAAGAGAGGAGGGGCATGCAGCTCGGGCCAGAGGCGAGGAGGGTTGGAAAAAAAAGCCCCCGGGGGGAGGAAGAAGTCTCCGTCACGCTGTGGCCCCTGGCCTGGCGGTGCTTTAGGTAGGACACAAGACTATAGAGGGGAAAGATAAGGGATAATAATGTTACGTCTTTTACATGATGTAATAGAAAAAAGTCACTTTAATGTAAAGATGATTGCAGCAATTTGAGGAAGCTCAATTTAGCAAGAAGAGAATTTACTAGATTCCAATTAGAGAACCATTAATGTGATTTTCATTCTTGTGCCTCCCTCACTACTTTATTTTATTTAGCTCAGCTCCACTTAAACACCTTTTTATTCATTAATTCCAGACTAAACAATGACTTATTCTTCACCAGCCTCTTTATAGGAGTGTTAAAACCCATTCTTACCTTTTAATATGTAGTCAGTTAACAGTGTAGGCACCTTGTCACTGTCCTCCTTCATGGCAAAAAGAACTGTGGGGGGGAAAAAAATACAAAATATATCACCTGGATATGTACTTGTATTTCTGGCCAGTTATTCATCCAAATGTCCTTGACATACTTTGTGTGAGCATCTCCAGGTCGTCAACAGATGGAGGGGTGCTTTTCTTCTCAAATGGAATAACTGTGTTTAGATACTGGGAACAGAGGAGGGAGTCAAAAGGTTTAAACTAGGCTATTTAACAGTTGAGCTGACATGTGATAAGTTGATATTTTAATGTGAAGGGCCAATCAAAAGCGGCTTTGTATCGCTGGTGTCCACACGGTATCGAAACTGAAAGCTTAAAGGGGAAAGAAAGAGATTGACTTTCTTGCAGAAACTAAGCTAAGCTAAGCTAAAACGGTTAGCTTAGCTTAAGACTGGATAAAGGGGGTAACAGCTATACTGGCTCTGTCAAAAGGAAACAAATCCACCTATTGACATATCTCAGTGTTAACTTGTGTAACTTGTACAAAAACTGAATAGTAAATAGTATATAACATGATGTGCCAGCTTATATTGTGGATGGGAGTGGTGACTTTTTTTGGAGTGCTACTTCAGTGTTTGTACAGAGTAATTAAAGTCTTAATTATATGCATTAGAGGTGATTGTGGGTGGAATTTTTATTTTCGGACAGAACCAGGCAAGCTGTTCCCCCTGTTTCCAGTCAGTTATATGTGCATCCGCCTGTGATGTATGGGGACAAACAGTGTGGGCCTTTAAGACTGACATTTCTTACAGTGTATTATAGCATACTGCTTACACTATCAACAGAGGTCAGGTTACAGTGGGCCAATGATCCCTGTGTATGACCTCAACTGTACATTGAACTGATGTTAAAGGCAGGTTTCCCATTCACATTTATATTGAGTGATACAAGTGTTTTTTAACAAAGTGCAAATGTGTAGTATCTGTATATATAGGAACACTCATTGTTGTGTTCTGAAGCATGTTTGTATACATATGCATAAGTATATGGAATGTCGTGGCTTGTATGTAATGATTGTTTTTAATACTTCATACACCTTACCTGTTTGTCACTCCCTGTGCTTCCAAATGTCTGTCTGATGCCCGTCTGCAGGATGTTGGACAGTCCTTCCATGCTGAAACGCTGCAGTTCACACACATAAAACACACACACAAACACACACACACACACACACACACACACACACACACACACACACACACACACACACACACACACACACAAACACAAAGAGTACAGACCATTATTTAACACGATACATACATACTTACTGATCTTCTCTATGAAAACTTATGGTGAGATACTTTCATTGTCTATACTGCATCGGCATCATTAAGTCAGCTGTATATTCATATTAGTTCAGTAATGGCCTCAGGTATCCTGCAGTCGCCAGATGCAATCACTGCTGCTGTGTTTTGCATTGCATGGAGGGAAAATCCATTAAGTTGTTACTTTGTTAGTGGACAGGAATGGACTGCACTGTACACTGGGCTGTTACTGTATGTAGACAAACAGGTCACTTCCACTTTAAGATCCTTCCTGGAAGATGCTTTAGAGCCTAATGGACCAGAGATCCATTTTGTTAACAGTTAGAGGGAGGAAGGAGAGCTGACAGGCCCTGTGGTTCCACTGTTCACTGACTAAGCATGAAATCTGCACAATTTATAAACACACATACTGGAAATGGGTATATAGCCTACATTAAGGTATAATTAACAGTTATGGCACACACACACACACACACACACACACACACACACACACACACACACACACACACACACACACACACACACACACACACACACACACTCTCTCTTTGTCTATCCTACCATAACATCCTACTACACTACTTCCACTGCGCATACTTGTTTTGTCTTCTGTGAGTGTTTTTTTTGCATTTTTATGTGTATGTGTGTGTGTGTGTGTGTGTGTGTGTGTGTGTGTGTGTGTGTGTGTGTGTGTGTGTGTGTGTGTGTGTGTGTGTGTGTGTGTGTGTGTGTGTGTTGTGTTTCATATAAGCTATTGGATGTCTTCATATCCTTCAAGATGAATAAAGTATTTATCTACAGTACCAGTCAAAAGTTTGGACCCACTTTTTCATTCAAGGGAATAGGAAGGTGTGTCCAAACTTTTGACTGGTACTGTATCTATGTATCTATCTCTATCTTAGAATATAAATCATTGAAAGGTGTGATAAGCAGAACCCTCCCTCTTACCTTGACAGGCATGGTCCCTGTCTTCTCCGTGCGGGTCGTGGAGGCTGTATTCCCTGCGTTCACAGCTGGCACCGTCCCCGGCCCCTGCAGGCTCAGAGCCTTGTCTCTGCGTCTGCGTTTGCTGCTGTCTCGCTGCTCCTTCTGCCTGTTCTGCACCTCCATCAGGGCCGTGATGAACGTGTTCTTCACCTCCTTCTCGAACTCCAGCTCATCCCGCCGAGCCAGCTGGCTGACCAGCTCCTCCGAGTACTCGCGGATTGCAGCCTCCACCCGTTGCAGCAGCTCCACCAGCGCCGAGCTGGGCATCAGACTCAAACCTGCAGAAGGGAGAGAAGAGAGGAAAGAGAGTTATTAACTTGAGATTCAGACAGAATGTTAAAAACATACAGATTGTGTGAAAACAGGCAAAATCAGTTTAGCTAAGATTGATGTCATGTAGTTCAACTTGAGTAAAAGAGCCAAAATGAGACTCAAATTAAAATTCACTGCAGGACTCAACAATCAGCAAACTTATAAACTGACCAGCCCAGGTGTCTTTTGGCTTCACATTTCACATTATCAGTGGTTCCAACTTTTGTTTTTATCCCTTTTAACTGTGACCCCTTAATACAAAGCAAATTATTTGTCACAGATTATGTGTTTGTATGTGTTTGTTTTGAGTCAGCGCAGTTCAATCACAGCAATTTTCTTTTCTCAAATTGTTTCATTTAAATAAAATATCAAATGATAACCAAGGTCTAAAGATGTAGGACTATACAGTATTTCATAAGGAAATAGTAAAGATTAGAGACCTGTGTAGAATCTTGCAGCAGATCTAGTTTTTTCTTGTTTCTTACTCCAATAATTATCTCATCAACCCAAATACTCATCTTGAGACTTCTTGGAGGATCTCGACCCCCAGTTGAAAACCTGATGTTGATAATAATTTTGCTGCATATTTCTTTCCATATGATCAAACCCATTCCATTTAATTCTAATTCGAGTGAATTCAAATTTGAACTTTTTGTGTATGTAAGTTTATATTTCTAGTATATGGACAAAATACAGACTATTTAATCTGCTGCCTTACTTTACTTTACTTATGATTTATGAATCTATCCAGATTAACAAGAACCTTTTCAAGCCAGTATATGTTAAAATGAAAACTATGTATTTGTAATCATCAACATGTTGTTGGTTCAATTTGTTTCTCATGCTCTTATAGTAAGTCAAATATAAATGTAAAAAAAATAACACTTAACCATAATGTCAAACACCACAAGACTGGACAAATCAATGTATTCACACACTGTGCTCGGCCTCACACATGCTCAGCTCTCGTTCCCTCAGGCTCAGGAACCACATGGATCTGCAATATGTTTGGTCGACGGGGCGCCTCATGTCAGAGAACACCCTGTCCTATTGAACTCTCACCTATGAGATGACTAATCTAACCCCGTAGCTTACTAAATCAAACAGCGGATGTGCGGGCGCCACCCTGATGACTCTGTAAACATGACTATAGACCTACACCTCCCTCCCAACTCTTTCCAAAAAGACTGAATATGAGAGTAAACAACTTATTGAGATGAATATTTACTGCAGTGTGTTTGTCCTTGACCACAGTGTCCATATCATATAACTGGCCTTCATGTTGCATCTTCTAGAAATAGGGATGATATCTGTCATGTCCTGCCTATGGCAAGGTCTCATCTGAAGGGCGGGGGGTGGTCTCACCATTGGTGTTTTATAGTGACATGCTTCAAGGAGAAACATTAAAGTAACATAAAGAGTAGTGCCATTACAAAGATTGATCATACAGTACTGATGGGTTCTTAACAATGGGGGACTGGTTTGGCAATAAATATTGCCAAACCAGTCCCCCTCTGGAGGTACACCAAAATAGAAAGAGCAGATGACTAATACAAGCTACATTTTGACAGGAACCAAACTTGTTCAAACCTGAGACCGACTAACTGGACAGAACAAGCAAAACTTTCCAAGTACCAGTGACTAAGGGCTGAAGTAAAAGCAACATGAATTATTTGTAACTTCTACCTTCATAGGAGCAGTTGTTGTTGGAGGCCTGGGACAGCTGTCTGATCTCCTCCAGCAGGGAGGGGTTGGTCCTGGTGGAGCAGTGGCTGCTCTCTTCTTCGTCCTCCTCCTCGGTTTCTCCGGGATCTGGAGAGTTCTCCATCATCTCAACTATCTCCTCAATGACCTTGGATAGAGAGAGAGAGAGAGAGAGGGGGGGGGGGATATGGACAGGAAAGAGATTAGGAGAGGAGACGCACATCCATAATCGTCCATTTGCCAGTTAAGTGTAGCAACTAAAAGAGTTTATATTATACTTAAATCTATTATTGATGTCTACATAGACTGCAGCACTGCATGATGGGAAAAGGCTTGAGTTGGACTTATAGGCAGGCGTCTAAGCTTCTATGGCAGCATGATCTAACAACAGCCCTGTATCCACACTCATGTTATACATAGCAGCATGCAAGAAGCCACAGTAGTTAATATATGTAAAGACTATGATCTATAACAACACATCTAGTAATACATTTACAATGAATTTTGGGGTTCCTCAGAGGTCTGTTCTTGTTCCTCTGCTGTTATCATCAGTCATGCTATCTTTGGGTCAAGTAATGAGCAACTCCAATATTTATCTTCACTGCTATGCTGATGATAGACCGACTTATTTATCAATCCCAGCTCCCTTTGCTGACCTCACTCACAACTTGTCTTGCAGGCATAAAGTCCAGGTGCGGCGAGTTATCTGTCATCACAACATTCTTATACACCCTTTGTCTCCAGCCATTTAGATTATTGTAACTATTTATATGACGGAATTATCCATAAATAACTGATCTGCTTCTGGCTTGTTGCTGTCAGTCCCCAGAGTGAGGATGGAGACAGAGGGTGGAAGAGTATTTATTGTCATGGCTTCACAGCTTTGGAATATCATTAGGAATGAACCAAGTAACATCAATGTCCCCTATGTTATATATTGGCATTTAATAAGTTATTATGTATCGAGTTCTGATTGAAAAAAAAAGACCACTTTAAAACAATCACCTGAAAGATGATGGTAAATCCAACAAAACAAACAAAAATGCAGGATGTATGAAGTGTGGATGGTAAAAGAAGAAGAAGACACAAGCACTATTTTAGCATCATGTTACAGCAGCTGCTTTATCTTCATATCAAAAACAGACACGGACTTGTCTGATCTCACACACACACACACACCTGATCAGCTGTGATGAGAGGCTCTTCATTCAGGCAGTTGGCATTGTCATTCTTCTCGTTCATCTCCTCCTCCTCTTTTTCGTGGATCTGCAGAGAAGCAAACGACATTAATGATACAAATGTCTACTGCAGTATGTTTTATGTCTGTTTTTTTTATCATTTTCCACAAGAGCTAAATCTTTCCTCTTGGAAGGAGAGATCAGTCTGGTATTGCACTCATTTGGAAGTCTCATGCTTAAATATTTGAAAGGTTTTTACATTATTTAGTATCACTTTTTAAAAAATCAATGTACTATTCCATTTGTGAAATTATTTAAATAGTTGACATGAAACTTTAAATGTATTTACTGATTTGCAATACTGGACTTTCATACAGTTTTCATTGTGGAGTTAACTATAAGTGACATAATATGTGTCAGTGGCTCTAAATGTGACAGCATCTGTCCTTCAGTTGGTTGGTTCACCACCTTGGTCCTAACTGAAATATCTCAGTAACTATTGCCATGAAAGTCTGTACAATTAATGAACACCCAGAGGATGAATCATACTGACTTTGTTGATCCTCTCACTTCTCTATTGGATGGACTGGAATGAAATTTGTTACAGATATTAATGTTCCTCACAGGATGAATTGTAATCACCTTAGTGATCCCCCAGAGATTACCTCCCGACACATTTTAAGACATATAAAAATAGATAGATGGGTTACCTGCAACGAAAATGAGATTTGTAACACTGGGTTGTCCAAACTGTTTCAGTTAAAGTAGTTGGCTGGAAGAGTTTATTGATTGAATTGGGATGGAAAGAGCAGCTGCTACACTGGATGGTCTGTGAGGTACAATAAGTTTATACTCAAACTCCTTACCAGATTATGTGTTACGGCGTTTTCTAATGATCTTTTGTTGGAGAAGAAAAGGTATTGACAAATACATACAATACAAATGTATGCAACAATAATGCCTATTGTTGTATTTATTGATGTTTTTTTTTTTTTTTGGGGGGGGGGGGGGGGGGGGGGGGGCAGTATTGTTTGTATTTTTTTTAAAGTCATGAAAATACTCTGCTTTACATAATAATGTGTACATGTTAAATTCACTTAACTTGTTAGATTCTTAAACTTATGTTTAGTTGAAAACTATGAATATGCATACATATGCAGGATATATTGTGATATTGAAATATTGTACAGTTTAGCTGCTTGACACATCTCCTGAAAATTGGATTCTCAGTGTATATGCACCACATCACACTTTTTAAGTTGTTCGATTGGCTTCCAAACTGGTTGTGAGAGGTCACAAATCATGCTCATCGCTACATGTCTTTAACTGAGATTTAAGGTGAGCACAGAGACATTTTTTCTCCTCTGGCAGATGAATGTGGAGATAAAATCCAAATTTTAATTTGTCCAATACTCTGGTTTATGACCAACCCTCCTGTTGTCCTCAGCACAATATTGACCCAGGAGTTCTCACCTCAAAAATGAGGTATAATTTTATTCAAATGAGGCCTATTGACCATAATTTCCAAAAAATATGTGTAAAACATGTGGTAATAAGAATGGTAATGAAGTTTGCTAAAAAAAAAAAAAAAGGTCTAACACAGAATTGGGTGATAATTTATACTTTCTTTTTTTTATAGACAGTCAAAACAAAAGTTGCACGGTCGACAGGAAGACAACAGGACCAGTGATGCTAATTAGCAAATGAACTAAGATGGTGACAGCAATTAACACACCATCTTATATTGTTATGGTGTCCACAGTGTTAGTCTGTACTGATGATTATAAACAATAGTGAGGCAGTTCATGAACTATTTCCCTTTGCACACAGAATACAAGCAGTTGTATTATGTGGTACTGGAGTGTGCTGGTTAGAACAAGCATTGGCAGCCAATCTGTTAGAAGAAACTGTGAAATTGATTGGAAAATAACCTTGCCTTACTAGCCTAAAGGGGAACTGTCATTTGAAAAAAAATTCTACTGTTGGTCTGTTATGATATACCATTTATAACATGAGAATTTCACCATCTGGACATAAGACAGGATGTAGCTGATATGAGCACTTTGAAGCTCTTCCACATCAAGCCTCTCCCCTGTGGGACAAAAAACATCTGCTCTAGCCTCGACCAGCCCAAACATGGCCTCGACTGCTACTGTAAGTGCCTGCTGTCCAGTTGAATGTGACAGCCAATTAAGCGAGGGAAGGAAGGGGGAGAGCTTTGCTGAATGGCAGGCCGGTCAAGGTTGGTCAAGCATGACTTCAAGTGTCAGCATGAGATTAAGACTCAGAAAGAATGGACCAGTTAGCTACTCAGAGTCTAGCTACACAAATTGGTCCTTTCACTCATGGATATCTAAAATCATAAAAACAAAGCCATATTTGTCTTATAGACTAGTGGGATGAAAATGATTCAACCATTTGTGGCAAGTTGAAAGACAACAAAAACCCTAAAAAAATAAATTCTTCCTTATCTGCAAGAAAAAAAAAGCAAAAAATCACTTGTGGAAGGGGGAGAGAGGAGGTGTATATGGAAGAAGTGACCATGAAAGTAATTTTCTGGGGTTGTGAGCACATTTTCTGGGTCAGACCTGGTAGCAGTTTAAATAAAACTATGCTTATTTGAGTGGAAATACATTTTACTGTGGATCACAGAATCAGCCATTGATTGATGATAATAACTCTGGACACTAAGTTTCATACCACCCATATAATACTGTACATACTGTATGTGGATTCAAATAGCATGCATATAATATAACTCCCAAAGGCATGTGGAGTAAGTGTTGACAGTACAAAAGTACAAAATTAGTAGGAATAGCTACCTCTTTATTATTAAATTACATATTTTTTTACACATTATTGACGTTGTTCTATAGGGTTCTTAGATCTAAAGCACATAGAAAGATGTAGAATGACATGTACCTCCTGCTCAGACAGATTGCCGTTGAGTCCCTCTGAGTCGGCGCTGTCCCAAGTGCAGATGTAGTTGTCAGTTAGAGCGTCCCACACACTGCAAAATCACATACATGCACATATGTAAACATCAATGAATGTCAAACACCACACAAAAGTGAAAGAGAAGCAGAAGAAAACTATTGTTGGCCTTAGCTCTAAGGCTAGACTATTTTCAGCTGGTCTGTCCACACACAGTTTAGTTAGACAGTTATATAACAGGGTTAGACTAGTTCGGTTTGTTGTTTGATCTCCCTGGTTGTAAGGCAGTCTACTCAGCTCTATCTTCAGCAGCCTGCAACTCAGTCAATATTTCAATGAGGCAAGTCAATGACTGCGGATGAACAATGCACAACAGGAAAGAAAAGCACAGCTTACTACTCGTTAAAAGGTATCCTGAGCAGAGATTTAGATAAAGCTTCTCACATCATTGTGCCAGTGGCCTCTGCAACCCGGAGCAAGCGTCCGTCTGAGGAGGAATGACATTAAACTGGGAGAGAAGTGCCCTTTGTTTCATAGCCTTTGTGCATTTTTTTTTCCTCCTCCACTAACAGAGGTTGGCTCAGGACTCCAGCCCTGCTCCCAGTGGCACTGCCCACACCCGGTCACACAGTGGACACCATTCAGCTAACAGCTTACCTCACCAGCCATGCCTGCGGCCCATGGCTGCAAGCACCAGTGCATAAACAAGTTTTCAATAGACTTAAGATTAGATTTTTTAATACGTTTTCCTGAAAGCTAACTTGAATAGATGACACCATTCTACTGAATTGCTCAGAGGAAGTTGCATATTTATAATGCTGATTGTCATTTACACACTGGAAAAAGTTGTTATATACAGTAACACCATGAATATTGAGAGGTAGCTGCTTTTAATTGCTTGCTTTTTCAATGTTAATATGTTTTTGTTTTAATGTTATTGCCATCTAAGACAGTTTGAACTACATTTCTAACAATGCTATACAAATAAACCTCAAATTCAGAATAGTTTCAAGGTGGATTTACGGTATGATAAACTTCAACCCTGTTTTTTCTATTCAAAGATGTACAGTATCAAAAGTTAATCAATAGAGTACAAAAAAGTTGTTTTAGTAATACACAAGCACAGCTGCTAACAGTTGCTAACACATACACAATAGCTGTTCCAAACTTAAAGAATTGTATCCTCAAAAATGTAGTTACACTAGAGTTGAAGGAGCACAAAAGTCAACTAATACTGTAAGACAATATACTTATTTGCTTTCTTGCTGAGAATTAGATGAGAGGATTGCTTCCACGCTTCTATTTGTTTGCTAAATATGAAGCTGGAGACAGCAACGGTTAGCTTAGCTTAGCAGTAATGTTGAAAACAGGAGGAAACAGCTGGTCTGGCTCTTTCTTAAAGTAAAAACATCCACTTATACTGCCAGCACATTTAAAAGATGACTAATTAACACATACTATATTGTTTGTTTAATCCATACCAAAAAAAGTGTAACAATTTGTGGTTTTACATGGAATTATGTGTTGGACAAGTTTTTTGCTCAAGAGCATAGACCTCCTGGAGTCACTGCCAGTGGAAGTTATATCTCACAACAAATGAGATAAAACGTTTTAACTGAGCTCATTACACCATAATGAGCTTTATAGGTACTCGACAGACCCAGGCTAATTGTTTCCCCCTGCTTCCAGTCTTTTAGCTAAGCTATGCTAATGAGCCACTGGCTGTAGCTTCATATATGACCAACAAATGTGTGTAATATGTTTTTATCGAAACTTCTGCAACAATGCAAGCAGGTATATTTCCAGAAGTGTCAACATTTTTGTCATAATAAACCTAAACATTTTAATTAAATAAAACTAACCTCATTAAAAAATATATATATAAAAGTAAACTCTAATCAGTAGTAATCACGGCACAAAACACAACAAGACATGAACAGGACACAAGGACACTGTTTGGTCTTCTGGCCATATGGATGTATTCCAAATTGTACTTGGAAGTCAGAAATTCCGAGTTCCCAGTCAGAAATTTCAACCGGGATGCCCCCTGACTCAGAAAGTCGGATGAACCTCACCTGCCCTGACCTCAAGATGGCCATTCTATCCAAGATGGAGCATCAACAATGTGTAATATCCTGTTTATTAGCAGTTTTGACTTATTTGTGTCTCATTAAAACAGTCGCACACACAGCGCTGTCCAACTTCTATCTGTGGACATGTTGCTACAATGTTTGTATGAGCTAAATACAGCGAAATGCTTTTTTATAAACTGGTATTACTAACAATGGCTAACTTGGCTATAATTGGTTTTCTGCAGAGGTGGGAAGTAATAAAGTATTTGTACTTCGTTACTGTACTTAAGTAGATTTTCCAGGTATCTGTACTTTACTTGAGTATTTATTTTTCTGATTACTTTTTACTTTTACTCCCTACATTTGAACACAAACACCTGTACTGTCTACTTTGCAACACAAAACATTGCTGACATATCTGATGTTCTCTAAAGTGAGATAGGTTGCCAAAGATATGTCATCCCACTAAACTTTATGTTTTCAATGGAAAATGAAGTTGTCTAAAATATATCCTTGATAAGAGATTAAAAGGCTGCTCTGCATCACAGACCAGGAGTGATCATGATGTCACCTACGTGCCCAACATAAACAGCCTGTTTCATCAGTTGTGTGTGAGGTGGGTTGAACTTGAAGCAGAAAAATTATCCAAATATTTGAGTAAACTTTACTCAAGTCGTGATTTAAAAAGTCTATGACATCATCACGATGTAAAGTCTATGGGCCGAGTGAGAACTAGTGGGCGGGGCCAGCAAGAGAGACTTTTCTGCACATATTCAGTGAACCTCATACCACCATGCCAGGTGAGCAATTCTTATTGGACTGAATAAACGCCATTTTCAGTCCAATATCTAGCTCTTACAAATACATCCATTTGTGGCCAGCAGGGACTGGAACTCCATGTTACAAAGCTGGCCTGCTGTGTTTGTTGGCCTGCAGCCATTGAAGAGAAATCATTCTGTTTAATATTCTAGCTTGTCAGACTCACTCATATCTGCGTTTTTAATCAGGCATCTGCAAGGATTAGACCAAAAAGTGACACAGAATGTTTTCAACCAAACAGCAGATTTAGCTTGTTGACGATTATTTCGGTAGATCTTTGAGCCTCTCTCTGCTTTAACATGAGTCACTTTAACTTAAACTGCTCCCCCTTTCATTTATGCCATGACTCAACATTAGTGCTATGAACTTAAGTCTTTAGTTTCTATAAATGGCTGCTTGGATATGTGTGTCTAAGCTGCCCTGAGGCAAATAAATAGAGAGAATGATACTTTCTTGATTTGAAATTAGAGAATAAATTCTCATTTTGAAGAACTGGTGTAAAACAGAAGAACAGCAATACTATATCTTATTGAAAAAAACTGGCTTTACATATCTGTAGTGCTTTTCATAAACCAGTGTACGCAGTAGGCCGGTGTTTTAGTCATAACATGCAGATTAATGTTAGTATGTAGAGCTCTCATCCATCCACCGCCCTGTATTCTGTGCTCATTAATTAAGTGTTATTCATGAATACCGACTCATTTTTACCAGCAATTTGATATGGTTTAGAAAAAAAAAATCACGTGATTCCTTTCCAAAAACTCTCCTCATACACCTACAGTCAGTCTATTTTTAGCCTGATTCATATCCACACACCGCGAGGACGTCTGTCTTTCCGCCTGAGGGGCCTGTGAGCTAAAGGAGGAGGACCTGGCAGTCAGCTGGTAGAGAGAGGCAGAGACGGACACAGACAAACACACAGAGCCAAAGCCAACTGAGGCGTACATCACTGCACATTGAATAATTCAGCATGCAGCCTTACTGTGGAGCGGGTTAGGGAGGGGTGGGGTGTGGGGTATGGGGTGTGGGTTGGGGTGGGGTCATGCTTCTGATTGACTGACTGTTTGGGATGTTGTGGTCTGTGTGTGTGGAAATATTTTGGCTTTTGTCATGTGTGGCGTGCTGGGCTGCTAAGCCGCTGTTTTTGGCCCCCCGAGTGTGTGCTGTGCATAATGAGTGTGTCAGTGCTGGATTTACATAAAGGGCTGGACCAGTCCATTCTGTCGTCTGGCTGTGGTGTCTTATTATGTCACCACAGAATATTTGTGTTTATTTATATGACTTTATTATTAGTCTGATTTCCTAGTAAGGCAAATCACAAAGTACAACCAATTCTGCAGAAAGGTTGAAATATTTCAATGGAGATTCGGTAAGCAAACGTTATTAGTTCAGTTATTTGTAGACTGGAAGGCAGCAGAGCAAAGGGTTATGTTTCTAAAAACTTTAAACTATGTATATTAACAATGTTGTGACATAAAATGTTGTTTGGAATGTCCAGAAGCAATTCCTGCATCTAAAAATCCCCAAATTGATGCAAATGTTGTTCAATTGACTGTAAGAGCTACAAGTACCAGTTTATAATAATTCATGTACTCCTATTAGAGTATCAGATCCATTAAGATCTTATTCTTGCATATTGAATGGTTGGAAATGCCTACAAGATGAGACTGAGAGCTCCAGAAAATGTCCAATAACTGGACCTTATGCTACCAATTTTGTGTGAAACTCTATAAATAGAGTAAACTCACTCTTCATCCTGCAGCTGCTCCTCATCCTCTTGGTTGTGTGACTGGTTGCGTATGGGCGCCAGGACCTCCGTCTTGGTGTTGTAATTGTGGAAGCAGACGTTGAGCTTCTCGTCGAATTCGTTGACCAGGTCCTCCATCGACTTGAAGCTCATCATCTCAGAGAAGTTCTCCAGCTCGGAGAAGTCCTCGCGGCTGATGGGGGCCAGGGGGACGGTGGTGCTGGTGGTGGTGGTGCTGGTGCTGGTGGAGTAAGAGGAGTGGTTGAGCGCCGGATAGTCCAGCTCATCCATCCGGTACGGGCGGAGGTCCTCAAACTCCTCATCCAAACACACAAGAGGGGCTTCCATGATGTCCCCTGTCAGGTGAATGTGTGAGCCCTGCACAAAGAGACTGGTGGTGATACAGTGTTTAATTCATTGTGGTTGCTGATTTCAGCACTGTATAAAATTGATTTTTTAAAAATGTTTTATCAGCATCAGCGAGGCTTTTACAGGAGGAAATGTCTTTAAAGGGAAAGACAAGATCAGACAAAGCACAAAAATCTGTCATGTTTTGTATTCGTCCCCATCTGCTAGATTTACTAATATCCCAGAAGGATTTATCTGGCCTCTCCTAAATCATTCCTGTCTCACCTCATGTGGAATGGCACCATGTTGTCTAGACAAAGAGGAGATGGAGGTAGATGTGCCAGAAGGGGACCAGGTCCCAAAGGGAACCCAACCAGTTGGCTTTACTGGTAATATAGTTAATTAAGTGTCTCTACTGGGATTTTAACTG
The DNA here is from genome assembly GCF_963691925.1 of Scomber scombrus. Taxonomy (NCBI): domain Eukaryota; kingdom Metazoa; phylum Chordata; class Actinopteri; order Scombriformes; family Scombridae; genus Scomber; species Scomber scombrus. The sequence goes on from NC_084983.1 coordinate 3,403,988, forward strand.
ATGAGGTCTGTACGATTCTGGGACATGGAAACATGAAAGAACATTTGTCAAAGTATGTAATTTATTACAGTAAGGCTATGTTTTAATGTTGGCATTAGCAGGGTAACACTTTATGTACAGTATGTATATATTTGACCGTTTTTATACAGTGAAAGGATAAAACTATGTCTAGAAACTCTTCCTTTGAGCTCATTCAGGCCATCGGTGATTAAAAAATAAAGTTCTATAAAACAGCAGAATGTAAAGAGCGACAAAGTGCTAAAAGAAGCATCGCCCGCTCTTGTGGAGGACTTCCTGCTGCAGTCAGACTTTTAAGAGAAGTTGTGCCTGCCTGGGTCAAGCTGTCTGACGCAGTGTAATTACAGTATTGAGGCCTAACTTTCACCTTTTGTGCTTTGCTGGACCGTAGCCTGGCGTAAATGGGTGAGTACAGAAAGAGTCCATTTAAAAACAAGCTTGTGCAAGCCTCTTCTTCCTCCTCCTCCTCCTCATCATCATCACACCACTCAGCAAAGTGCTGCCGGAAATAGTTTTTCAGGATCGAATCAAGCTGTCTCTTCTCTACAGGGTTGTTGTTTTGTTTAGTTTTTTTATTACATCTGCTCCATTTTTCAGCTTCACAGTTATTTCTCATTTTTTCTGTAGCTGAGAAATACCTCCATGTTTTAATAAATCTTTGCATCAGAGAGATGAATCATCCCCTGCTTGCTTCACGTGACAGTTACTGACAACTATTTCTCTCAATAGATCCAATTAAGGTCATTTTTGTCCACTCGAATAAAGAACGTGGACATAGAAATGACTAGCTGACTCTAACCTCACAACTGGGGATGTTTGAAAGCGGAACTGATGCTCCACTCCTTGAAAAGTTGGCAGGGTGAATTTAATTCTCTAATAGCTCTGTAGCTCATCATCTGTGTACAGGATGTGGAAAATGCTGGAATATGTTCCTCTAGCAAGAAGCAGAAGGCAAAAGGCATGAAATCCCAGCATCCACATCAGAGCTGACGTTAGTACTGATGCTGTGGAGGTGGGAGTGAGTGGAAATGTGTAGGTAACTGTGTTGAAGGTCTGCAGAGTGGGATGTACAGCAGCCAGTGTGTGTGTGTGTGTGCGCGCGTGTGTGTGTGTGTGTGTGCGTGTGTGTGTGTGTGTGTGTCAGCCTTTTTTTTTGTATGTGACCTTCACACACAGAGAGAGAGTAGGGGTCTCAGGTGCATTCACCTCCCCCTGCTCCACAGGGATGCAGGTATGTAAAGAGCCAATCACAAGAGCTTGTCAGAGGTCATTTAATGCAATGGAGGCAAATCTATCAGTGATTTTTACCAAGGGAGGGGCAGATCGAATCAAAAAAAAAAAAATCCATTGCAGATATTTAAAGCAAATTTTTTTTTTTTCTCTAACACAATCAAGCTTATCATATGCAGCCATTTTTCACACGGTGGTTTATTTAGTATTTTGGATGGAGGACAATGTCAACACACGTCAGCTGTTAAAATCAGTGCATGTGAGTCTGTTGTTTGTCAAGAATATAGAGTGAAATGATGCTCACATCTTTTAAGGCTCTTGGCATCAAATAAAATAGGACCCTGGGGGAATCTTAAGAGGAAATGAATCACATTTGTATTGAAAATACCTGTCAGATCATTCAGATTTTTATCCCACATAAATATAACAGGAATAAATTCCACTTTTAATCAATATTCAAGCAGCCGAGGCAGAAATGGAAATCAAGCATGTCATCAGCTCATCAGAGGGAGAAAAAAAAAGAAGAGAGTGGGGGGAGGGAGAGAAGAGCAGCGAGAATATAAAGGAAGGAGAGATGGAAGAGAGAGGAAACCATGGTTACAAAGTGAGGGATGGAGGGAAGATGATGCACAGTGAGAACTGTAAGGTGTAAGGATAGAGCAATGGAGAATGGAGGAGTGAACAGCAGGATGATATAAACAGGATGAAGGCAGATTACCTGCAGTAGACGTGCTGCCGATGTTATGGCTCGCTGTGTAAGCAGGACCTGCTTAGACAAGGAGAATCTGTGCCTAAGCCTCCCTCCTCTGCAAAACCCTCCGATGAGCAGCTGCTACATTCATTCCAGGGTGCAAGACAGGAAAGCAAAAAAACAAATATCAGGGAGAGAAAGATGGCAGCGTGGTCTGAGCTTTTGGTGTGTATCCCTTCCCCTCACCCGTTAGTTAGCCCACAGCCACCCTTATCTGTCCTCCCACAGCCCGTTGTTTTCCAATCAATAGGCAGCCAGCCCAGCTCTCACAGAGTCTGCGCACTGCCAGGCCTCTGACGATAGCAGCTCACCACCCCTCCTCCCTCCCTCCTTTCTTCTCTCACCAGCCTCTCTTTCTCTCTTTGTGCCTGCCTTCTCCCTCCTTCCTTTCCCTGCACGCATTAATTCCCAAATATTCATGAGGAGAGAAGGAGGAGGAGGAGGAGGAGGAGGAGGAGGAGGAGGAGGAGGAGGAGGAGGAGGAGGAGGAGGAGGAGGAGGAGGAGGAGGAGGGGGGAACAGTAGGAGGTAGAGATGTTTCTGTAACAAGGTAACACATTGTACATCTGCCTACCTCGTACATGAAAACATACTTACTACAACACCAGCTGCCCCCCCATTTAACCTGCAGTGTTATTGTGACCTGAGTGGAATAATATATCTAAAAGTCAATGTATTGTTTTGAACCTGTATGTTTGCACAGAGAGAACATGGTCAATATGAAGAAAACTTCTTCAATATGAAGAAGCTTGTATTTGCTCCCAAAGTCAATGTCTACTTTCTTTTTTTTTTTTTTTTTACTACCTGTTCTATTTTAAAACAACAAAGAAGGATATGTCAGGAAAGCAATGTATATGTAAAACATTGCATTGCAAATTACACAAGGAAAATTGGACTCATTTTTGTGTATGTCATTTTTTCTTTGTTTTTGTTCCTTCATCATTTTTATTCCTTTTTTATGTTGTCACTTATTCTGTCTTATTATCAGCCTGTCAATCAACTGTGAAGCACGCCGAACTACATTAACTTGTATGAAGCTGCTATATAGTAAGTTTGATTGATTGATTGATTAAAGGTAAGGTAAGATATCTTTATTGATCCCCCTAGGGAGAAATTCATATATAAATATGTAATATTCATCAATTCCTGATATTATATACATTTTCTTTATTAGTGGGAGTGGGAGGTACCAGAAGCTGTGGTGTGGTTTTGTTCATGTTCAAAACAGGAAGAAATTCCATACTCATCATCCTACACAACCATCATTAAACACAAGCATAAGAATAGAAACAAAGGCAAGAAATATTAAAATACATTTGCACTAAAAGAAAATGCTTCACGAGCTGAATATATAATCTATTCAACTCAATAAAGATAATTATTGGCCGCCTGCAACCACAATACATGATCTCTCATAAAGAAAACAATCATTTTTATACCACTTTCATAAAGTAAGAGGGTGATAAACACAGATGCAGGAATGAAATGATACTAACAAATTTTGCATTTTGACCAGATGTGAAGGTGGGACGAGGAATATATATAAACTACAGTCAACACTTATAACTTAAAATGTAAAAAAAACACATTAAAGTAGGAACAATCTTTTAAAAAGATGAATTCAAATGTCAGTACAACAACAGATGCTAATGAAAAATGATCCTGAACTTCATGTTGACTCCTGCCTCCATCTGAGCCATCGGGGCTTAAAAATCTACATAATCCCTGATGTCAATCTGTGGTCATGTTTTAGACCTCCTGCCTAAAAGCCCTCGGCTGCAGGAGTATAAACACACGCACTCATATTACTGTTATTATCACACTTATACCGGGAAATATTATTAATATGGCTATCTTTGAGGTCTGGGAACATCCAGCTCTCAGATATGAGCAGATTTGACAGATTAAGCTTTTGACAGCCTGACTGTTTGAGAGAATTGAGGAAAATAAACTATGCTGACTTGTATATTTTGTATGTTAGTGCCTATCTGTGATTCTACTGATAGAGATGCTGCATTTTGTGCACACTCCAGGTGGTGATGAGGACATTAGCAGAAAATCATCAATGTGTTTTTTCACTTCCCAAAATAGATACCATACTTTTAGAAATTGGCAAGCAGGAAAATCCACCAAGCAAAGACAAAGAGAGAAGCTGCAGACTGATTCAGAGAACACATGACGTCAGTACACAGGAGGTGCTGTGCCCACCTGCTTGGTTAAAGATGTTCCACACTATAAAAAATAAAATCACACATGCCAAAGCAAATGTGATTCTTTATTTGTGATGTGTAACAATAAAAAGTACTCATAATTTCATCACTATCACAGTGAAACACACCATTGGAGGCATCACAGCACACCAGCCAATAGACACCAACTTCATTAGACTCCGTAAGCTGCTCCCTCCGCTTCAAACAAGATAAATAAAGGGAAGAAAGGGAAGAAAAGGGAGATCTTGCCAGTCAGAGGCCTCCCATTACTACGGCAACGTAGCTCACACAGCCCAGCATCGCACAGACGCTGGTTGCCATGGTTTTACCGTAACTGCAATGGCTAAAGAATTACTCTACAAGCAACACAGAGGAGCAAGAAGGAGAGAGCTCTCACTCTGTTGTTCTTTTTGAATACAGTAAACAATGCAGGGATTGGCTGTGATTTCTCTGCTTTATTTAACCCTTTCATACTGTTCATAAGTATTCCTTTATATGATCTAGATATGTTATCTAAAATGAGAACATCATTTATTTAAAGTGAAGAATGCAACAATATATCAATATCAGGCTTCACGATAACCTTTAACATGTGCAAAAATATATCATTAAAACATTTTTTTTTCCATTTTTGTACATTCTTGGCCACTATAGCAAAAGTCATAACATTTCAGGCTTAAAGAATGTAATTTATGTGTTAAAAAAAAAAAAAATTCAAATGTCAAAATGGGTCAGATTTGAACTGACCAGTATGTAAGGGTTAAGATGGAAGTGTGATTGACAGTTTTACTACAAAGTTGAAATTATTGTAAATATACAGAATTGCACTTTTTGTAAATGTGTATAAGAACATAGGAAATAGCCATACTGCACTTTGATACAAACATGAATTATATTTGCTGTGACATGTATTTGATGCCAAATGTGCAGTTGTGTTAGTGTCTTATTGTTTAAATATGTGATGAATATACAGCACAATGTACATCCAGGATGTACATTTAATATATACAGCAAATACTGGCAGTTGTTTGTAGGTTATTATAAGACGGAGACAGATTATGTTTCAAGTGCACTCTCAAACACTTCAACAGCTGATTTCACTGATTAGCGCTCCTTCAGTCTGCTAATGAGCTGCTGCTGTGTTGGCCTAAAACAATGGATCAGTATGATGCACTGTTTGCCCTGAATTGATTCTTAAAGGAGGATCTTCCCCTGCATATAAATCCCATACTAACAAGGTTTAGACTATACAGTGTGATCCAAACATGTAGTGTATGGAGGCCACAGTACTATATGGGATGATCTAAGTTAATATATGTTCATCTGTGTGTCATAACTCAGCAAAGAGAGATGGTGAGACAGTAACAGATGAAAGAACACACACTCATAGCAGCGTACTGCAGCTGTAAGCACAAATCACAGTGCATTGACTGCGCTGTCCAACATGAACACAATTTAATGAGATAATGAGATTTACTAGCTCATGAGAATTGGATTTGGATTTCCATAGGGAAAATACACATATATATACAATGCATGATATATAATACAATGCTAACAAACATGTAAATGTAAAAAAAAAAAAAAAAAAAATTATCACCCATGCTTTCCAAAGAAGACCGGACAATAGAACGTCTGACATTTGCTGACATCTGGTGGTGATCAGAGGAACAGCATGTCAATAACTTGCTCAAGAGATATAATAGCAGGTATAACAGGATGGTAATATGATAGTAATAGAATAGAATCTAGAAAAAACCTGTACCTGCTTTTATCTCATTCATTTATCATTCATCACATTCAGCAGATCCAGAATGCTGCAGCCAGTGTTGCAACTAGGACCAGAAAAGCTCAGCATGTAACTCCAGTTGTCAGATCACTACTGGTTACCAGTTTCTCAGAGAATCATCCTCTAAATATTACTGTTTGTTCACAAATCATCGAAAAGTCCTGCATACATATAAGCCTCTATGAACCCTGCAGAGCTCTCAGGTCAGCTGATTCTGGATTACTAGCTGTTCCCAGAGTCAGAATTAATGGAGAATCTGCCTTTGGCTTCTATGCTGCTCAAATGTGAAATAAACTACCAGAAGATCTAAGACTTGAAATTATGCTGACTACTTTCATATCCAAGCTAAAGCCCTGTTTGCCATTGCTTTTAATGACAGTATGTAATGCTTTAGATTTTTTAAGTGCATAACTTATAAACCAACATGCTCTTTTTATGTCTTACTTTTACTTGTTCTAAACTTGTCCTGCTTATATGAATTGATATATGCTTTTGTGTATTTTTATTGCGGTCTTGTTTGTTGTTGAAATGTGCCATATGAGTAAATTTGCCTTGTCTAATATTGGAAGTGACTGGGATGAGTGTTCAAGCTGCACACCTGGCTGCTCTCACTATGTCTCTTACTGGAGGTCTGTGACTTGAACATTCATGAGGCTGGATGGATTCTTTTCATTATAACAGATGACATTTCATTTCTGGTGCAGACAATATCTGACCTGAGATGAATTCCCATCTGTCTGTTTTGCTTTCCATCCTTTCTTCAAATGAAATCTGTGCAAAGTTTTAAATATCAGACATGAAAAAGTGACAAAAAGTCCCCAATATACATCATCTCTTTATTAAATCTCTTTAGTATTATTTACTGCCTGTCAAAGGTTTCTGATAAGACATCATATGATATTTCACTCTTAATGTCTTAAAGTGCTCTTTAAGAATTGATAACAAAGCAAATGACAAACTTCACACACTAAGACAAACAAAGGAACATCAATAAAAGGCATGCAGAGGAAGAAGGTAATAGTAGCAGGGTTTGCTGGTAGTGTTGGCCAAAAACAAAAGCCCTACTTCATAAAAAGACTGCAGCAGAGGCTGAACATGCAAATGAATCCATTTATTTCACGTGCAAAGAGTGACACAGTGGGACAAAAAACGGTCACAAAGGACCATCAGCTCAACATTTAGGCAGCTAATCAGCTCATGTGAGTTAGTTGCTGCTTTAGTGTGAAAGCCTGTGTATGCCCATAAGCAGCATCCTCAGCCTTCTCCCATCAGGGAGAAGGTATCGGTCCCTCGCAACCCGCTCAACCAGACTGAGCAACAGCTTTATGCACCAGGCTGTTAGAGCGCTGAATCACATCCCAAGAAACTGATACACAACCCCACAAAAGATCCTGGACATTGATGGTATCTGGCCTTCCAAAGGGGTTTAGGCCTCAAGAGATAGGAGGCATGAACATTTGCACATTTCATAAAACAATTTGTTTATGAACGCTCCATACCCTGAATTAGAGCCAATCATGTGCTGAACAGGACTGTATATTCTCTCTTTATACCATTAGTGTTTGATGATGACAGCTTGTTCTCAAGTCTGTGCTTTACCACATTTAGATTGTGGTCTACAGATACTGTCCACTCAGAATGAGAGAAAGACATAAATAGCTGAACATAATGAGAGACAACAAATGTTTCTAAACTAGAAAGAATAAGAAAATGACAGAGACAGGTTTACATATTGATTTAAAGTATCCCCTATTAAAGCATGATTCAGTACATAGAGTAGCTCATATCGATATCATGCTTCTACATTGTGAAAGTCTTTTTCAGACAGGTAATGATTGCTTGATAGTTAAACACAAGGTGCATGAAAGCCTTGCTGGTGATTTGGGGTTTGTCGTTTTCTTGTCAAATGATGTAAAAGATGTGAGATTGATGGATTATAGAATCTATCTATCCTGATTTTCAATATTGCTATTTTACTATTTTGATCTATTCTGCACACACAACATCTACTGCATATCTGTGCAACCTGGAAGAGGGAACCTTCTTTTTAGTGAGGTTTCTTCTGTTTTCTCCCTCATAGAGTTTTTTTGTTGCAGATTTGTTTCCCTTTACAGATTTGAGGGTCTAAGGATAAAGCCCCCTGAGACAAAATGTGTGATATTGGGCTATGATAAATAAAAATGGACTTGGTTGGAAGATTCTTTTAGAAAGTTGCTGTTATCTTCTCACAGGGTTGTCAATCCTGAAGCCTCCTCCAGTGAAGTGTGGCTTGCCTGTCAGCTGTGGCAGCAGATCCAGCTGCTCCACCTTGGTCTGGGTTCTCTGCTCACTGAGGAGACATACAGACCACCAAGACATATTAAGACATGAGAGAGTAAATAACAGAGGACTTTAGAGAAAATATCCATGCTTTCATCTCCGGCAGGTTACATGACTGTAGTCTTCTTTTCTCTGGCAACTTGAGCTCATTGTGAATTCTGCTGCTAAAGTCCTAAAAGGTAAACAGAAGATGTCAAAGCAGCCAGTAGATGAAGCTCACCTGTGACACTTTTTCTGACTCAAGTACTTCTTTTTGATGTTTGTCAGCTCGTTGGATAATCTCTGATTCTCACTTGTATACTCGTTCATCTTTGAGTCGAGCACTCTCAGCTCAGCTATCAATGCCTGCGGAATCAGAGACAAAATATCAGTTATGCCATATTGTTCTATAGCAGTTTGTAGATATGCATGTATGTTGCAGCTGTGAAAATCATTTGACTTCAACAAAATAAAAGAGTCAATGAAAGGATGAAATGTCTGAAGCAATACCCAGAAAAAATAGACATAGATCTATAAGTTTAGATCTATGCAGTATACTATACATGTTGGACTCCTGTTTGAGGCACTCGGTCTGCATGATTAAATATTTTCACTGACCTTTCATACAAGCCTTCATCAGATCAGAAATAAATTGGGGTTTTCATTCTGACAAAGGTCTAAACTTTTATGGAATGATTGCATGTTTTTAATGGACACTGATGATTTTAAAGGACAGAAACAGACATAGATGACTTTAGAAACACATAATCTAATGTGGTGAAATAGGACAGCATGAAGTACTGGAATACTACAGGGGAAACAACTAGAAATAAGAAAACAAAAAAAAGGAAGAGACTGTTTGGGGAAAGAGTGTCACTGAGGACCTTGAGTTTTTTAGTTCTCTCTCTGATCGTCCACTGGCACTGCTGGAGCTGCTCTGCTGCCTCTGGACCCGGCTGACGGGCCAGAATGTGCTTCAGCTCCACATACAGCTTCTCCTTTTCCTTGCAGGGGAAACAGAGAGAAAGACGGAAGGAAGAACATATGTATTCTGATTATTTTCAATTAGGGAAAAGCAACTAAACTTGTAACTCCATTCTAGAGATCACTTAAATACTTTTGCTGGTGTTTGTAGAAAGATAAAAGAATACAAGAAAGACTGGTGTAGTCTGTGTGCTGCTTTGACACACTCATTATCAGTACAATGAGTGTCATTGTTGTATGCCACAGTGGTTTTCTTATTTCACAGCTCCAAATAATATCCAAGTCAAACAGTTTCAGGCAGAATGACAAAAATATTGGATATCAAACAATGTTCAAAGCTTTTAGCCACAATCTCAATATGAGAGCAGCACAAGACATATTTTGAATCACACGTTCCTCACTGTCTTGAGAGAGTTGAAATATAATATAACTCAACAGTATACATTTTTCTGAGTGATGTCAAAGCATGTAAAACGAGCTAAAAGAAGAATGAACTGATTGACTAACAAGTAATGTGTGTGTATTCTAAGTATTTTTTCTCTGTGCCATAGAGCTCCAAAAAACTATTACAAACACTGCAATGAGCCACACACAAGTGTAGATTAACTGGCCAAGTTTAAAAAATATTTATGTCTTCAGTAGGAATAGGTAATAAGACTTTGACAGACAGGCTTATATGTCTTTGGTCTTATAACAATAATCAGTTAACAGTAATCCTCATCATTTAAGCCCTGATGACAAATGTATCGAATGTAAAAGTAATGACAAATAAATGGTAAACAAATGGTTTAAATGCAATGATTGAGTACAGACGTGAAGATGTTAAAACATGTTTAAAATAGAGATACATTTCCGCTTAACATTTAAGCAGTGTAATTGGGTCCTACTTCATTTCCTGTTGCAATGCTTTAAATGAAATTATTTCTTACTCTTTTATTATTCTGCAAGATGTATTTGGCTGACTTGGCTGTTATTGTCTCCCAGTGGTATCTAAGAAGCTGGAAGCTATACTGCCAATTATTACTTTCCCATATGAATACACTGACAGAGGAGGATGAGAGATAACACTCCTTTTTTTGTGTATTCCCATCGCTGAAGCCTGAATCCTCCCAAGTGAAGGGGGTGTTACCTGTAATAGTAGTTCTCTCTCTTCCAGCTCTTGAGTCTTGGCGATCAGTCGTTTCTGTAAGGACTGAATCTTCTGGATGAGTTCGTATTTGCTGGGGTCACTGCCCTGCAGAGGAGAGTCATTAGCATAATGTTAATGTTCTGACTGTTTTCTGCTTGAATAATGAGGTGTATTCTGCTCAAACAGAGTGAGTGTCTGATGGAGAGACACCTTTGAACATCTTTCACATAAATAAAACAAATAACAAGCGTTGCAGTGATGGTTTGAAGCTAACCCACACAGACACTTCTAAAACAAGTCCTTCACCTCCAGTCGTCTCCATCTATGAATATTAATAGGCTTCAGCTGCTCCTCCAGCACACTGTTCCTCGTCCTTTCTCTCAGCAGCTCCCTCTGCAGGTGGAATAGCTCTCGTCTGCAACGCAGAAACTCCAATGTAGTATTTCACGCAACATCTGACCTTTATACCCAACTATATCTTTCATTTCAGGATGTTTTTTAGTTATTTTAGTTAGAAGAAACACAGAAAGACAATAGAATAAAAGACCAGCAAAGCAAAAAGCTTCTAATCTTAATCATATCCTGCATTTTTTGAAATATTTCTTCAAACTAAAGGTCCTTAATTATCAAAGTGACTACAAACTATCTGGATTCTGAAAGGTTATGCAGGGTGTTTTGATATAAACTATATATGTTTACTATATTTTTAGAAGCTACTCAAATGGGATTATACCTACCTCCTACTCTGTATCTGTCTTCACCTCGCTCCATCGTGCACTTCTACTCTACACTCAGTTCTTTGTAGGTCACCTCATTCTTTCTCCAAGCTGGGCTTTGTGCTCACTGCTTTTCTCCTGCCTTCTTTCCTTCCTTCCAAATTCTTCTCTTTTTTTTCCTCTTTCTCCTGCTCAGCCCTCTCTTCTCCTCTTTTACCTCAAGTCCTCTGTGTTGGGTATAGTCTTGTCCAGGATGTTCTTCTTACGCCGGAGCCTCTTGATCTCCAGCTTGAGGAGGTGGATGTCCTCCATCCTCTGGTTGTAGTGGAAGTCTCCCTTGCTCAGGATGGACTGCTGGATCCTGATCTTCTCGTACAGCAGGGCGCGCTCGTCGTTGCGGTGGAGCAGCTGCTTGCCCAGGTTGTCCCGCTCTCTGATCACCTGGAGAGAAGTTACACCCACAAATGAGACACAGAACAGAACTATGTCTGTCATTCTGTCTGTGGCTGTTTCTCACTTGTCTTAACACTTAACACTCTGTATTAACTTATTTTTAATTTTATAAATAATTTGTATCTGAATTCATTGGTATTCTACTTTTGTACTTTTGTTTATCATTAGTTCTTAAGTTAATGTCTTGTCTCTAGTGTTTAGGCTGCTTAGCTTTAGTTCTTTTTCATTTGTTATTGTGCTGTTAGTCCACCCTGTTGCTAAAGCTTTTTAATAAAACCTCTTAAAAGGGAAAAATGCAGTGTTGCTAGTTGTTCTTGGGAGCTGGGAAGAGGGGCATCTCATTTTATGTTGGGAGAATGAAAATAAAAATCTGTTTATAAGGGAATATACAACTATTTTTATGTAGATGGCAAATTGAAAATAAATCAAATCTAAACTTGGGGAGTATTATAGCACACTGTAGTGTTATGCTGATGTGATGCTGAAGCAGCCTGCAGTGGTCACAGATCAATTTCATTGTCACCCAAGGATCAGGGTGAAATGAAATAAAAAACCATCCTCTACCTCCTCTTCTCTCCCTCCTTCTCCATCTTTACCTGTTCCAGCTGTTTCTTCTGTCGGATCTGTTCGGCATCGCCATCGGCTATGATCTTCTGCAGCTTTTGTTGCTCTGCTTTCTGACTGTCGATGCACTGCTTTGTTTCCTCCAGCTGGAGCTTAATGGTCTGCAGCTCCCCCTGCAGCAGGACACACAGAGAGGACACACACATGCCTTCACAAACACTGATTTCAGTCACTGAGCTTCTGGTGGTAGAGCAAACTGAAGATAAATATGTTGTTTATTCAGCAGACTAAATAAAAGGGCAAAATAACAATCTGAGTGATGATGAGGAGCCCAGGAGCACGGAGGCAGATCAGGCAGCAGCTACCTTGAGAGCCTCGTTATCCTTCTCTAAGCGCTTGTGCTCCTGCTGATCCTTGGCCAGAGCCAGCTCCTTCCCAGTGATCTCATCTCTCAACCGGGTGACCTGGTTGTTCATGGTCTTCATTTTCCTCTTCATCTCTGCAATCTCTTCCTGAGACAGAGAGACGGCAGAAGGAGGAGGAAAAGAAGAAGCGAGTAACTCAGCCATCATTTCAAAAACATGCTGACTACCTGGCTGGCTGCTGGTGTGATTAACAAACAACGACACGTCATTCCTACCTGAGCCTCGATGAGGTTTTTGCTGTACAGGTTCCTTTCAGACACGACAGACTCCAGCAGGTTCTCTTGCTGTTTGAGCTTGCACTCAGCCTCAGTGACCTTCTTCCTCCAGTCAAATATCTCCATCTCTTTTACTTCTACATCGCTCATTCTTTGTTGCACCTGCACATGAGAGGAAAGGCTTATCATTGCTACTGTCACCTTAATCCATATAGCAAAATCCAATCATCTAGTTGTTCTGCGTGACCTGCCTTCTGCATGAGGTTGCTGGTCTCATTGATGTAGCGGTCTCGCTCTTTCTCCAGCTGCTGGATGATCTTGCGCTGCTTCTGGGCCTCCTGCCGGTAGCCGTTGATCTCGTGCTCCAAGGTTTTTTTGTCCTGCTCGAGGAGCTTCACGAGGTTCTGCTGTTTCTCAGTTGACAGTGCAGCTTTGATCATGTTCTATTGATTGAGAGCATACATACAAATACTGAAACATGAGTAAACATGTGTTAATTCTTAGGTTGAATGTGTGTTTAGGGTTCAGTTGATACCTTATTCAAAATGTCTCTCTCTCTGGTCAGCTCATCTATGGCTTTCTTGTCAGCTTCAACTTGTTTTTGGGAAGATTCGAGATCTGCAGAGGGAGGAAGATGAGGACAGATTGTACTGACGGCCAAGGCCAATTGTGTTGGATATTTTTACATTGACTATTTCTCTTTCATTAAGTTTTTTAGTAGACCTAAATTATTTAAAGCAAAGTCTGAGTAAAACATTACCCTGCAGAGAAGAAGCCTGTATGAGACAGTGATGACAATGCAGAACACAAAGACAATAAAGTGGGGTCGGAGCATACAATACCGTGTCATTTCTTGTTCTCTCAGTTACCCCATAAAGTTTCTGAACCTCCTGCCAGCTCCTTCGCTCTTTCCTTCACCCTGATGAATCTTATAATAAAAGTGTATTTTTAGCTCGGATAACCCTGTGATAGGATGTCACTATGTCATTAAATTAAAGAGTACAGTCTAGACCTGCTCTATGTGAAAAGTGCCTTGAGATGACTTTTGTTGTAATTTGGCGCTATATGAATGAAGATTGATTGATTGATTAAAAAACTACTTTTTCAGCACCTGCAACAGGTCCACAGTTGATGGATGCGATGGATTGATACCCGTTCTAGACTAATTCTCTGTATTTTCATTGCAGGCTTTATACTTCTAAATTTGAAAGTATTGTACTGGTATAATAACAAATAATAAAACGCTAGTGTTGGAGCCAAAACTATAATTTGATAATTTGATGAATTATGTAAGAAAAGAAAAGAAAAGAAATAAATCAGGGGATTCACAGAGTCAATGTATTGTAGTCAATTGCTGTCATGAAGTGTAGGGTGGACACTTCCTGTCTGTCAGCCACTTGGACAATCAGCTGATTGAGTCTGACACTCCCTTAGACAATCAGAAAGCTGATTGAGTCTGTATCTAATTGCAGGTAGTACCAGCTGGTGTATATATGGTCAGAGCTGGAAGTTGCAGGTAATATCTTGGTTTTGTAGCCACACGTTTTTTGACTGCTGAAATACTGTAACTTAAAGTTAATTTTATGTGGAAACACAGAGGGGTCTTAATGAGAATGGAAAATAAATATGACAAAAGAAAGAAATCATGGACTCTGAGTGTTGGAAATAATGTGTTATATATTGTATTGTATTGTGAATTAGCACATATAGCCATACCCACATATGAATGTATATGCAGATGTACTTGTAGGTATGAGTGGGTTACTTTGTTGTTTTTTTACTACACACAGTCATTTATTTTGATAGTGTGCACACATCTGTGTATTTGTTGGGCAGATACACGTCTGTATATTTTTAATGTTATCAGTATAAATAATTAATTAAAAAAAGGTCTAAATAACTGCAAACATTAATACATCTAACCCATCTGATTTCAAATGCCCATGCTTTTTTTGCTTATTGGCTAATTTACATTTAAGTTACATTTTGAAGTTTCATTTATCTCATGCCAGACTTAGCTTTAGACTGATGAGCTCACAGTAGCAGAGGCAGGGATGCAGTGAGAGACAGACTGACAGGGTACACAGATGATAATGATTTATGTCAGACTCCCGTACCTTTCTCCAGACCGGCGATCTGAGCTTTCAACGTCTCCTTCTGCACGTCCACATCAGCTTTCTGATCCTCCATCTGGTGAAATCTCTTCTGGATGGCTTCTCTCATCTTTGTTTGTTTGGCAATCTCCTGGCGCATCTGGTTCACCTCTTCTTCTCTCATCTGACAGGTGGGAGGGGAGGAGTCGTACGAGGCATTACACAGAGGTAGCAAGGAGGGGGAGGGGGTTGAAAAAAGAGATGAAAGTGGATAACTGATCTTGTTGTGTGCTTATATATGGACTTTAACTCATTAACTAACATTTCATTGTGTCTAGGAAACAAAACTGTGTCACATTCCTTTTGTTTAGTTTTTTTTTACTGGGGGTAGCAGTGCCCCCTGGTGGTTCAATAGGGGAAAATCATTAAGTTTCCTCCACTACTGTATATTTGAGAAAAAACAGAGTTAGCTACGGCTTGTTTTTTACTGTTCTAGGTTTTCTGAAGTGAATTGAGGAGAAGTGTGCTGTCTGACCGATGTGTACCTTGAGCTCATTAGTGTTCTGCTGATTTTCCAAACAAAGGTGTTCTTTGACCGATGAGAGCTGCTCACACTCCTGCTGCAGCTTGGCGTTCTTCACCTGCATCTGCTCCAGCTCCTTGGTGGCTCGCTCGTTCAAGATCTGTCACAGTCAGGAGAGGGTGTTGAGAAATGAGGAAATGATGTCTGTTTATTACAAAACAGTATGAGGTCTCTGTGTGAGGTGTCATTTGGGGAATGAATCACTACGAGTTGTTCATTTTATCATCTATTATGTAAGTGATTAAACACACAGTTCTAAAATGTTAAAGTTAACAGATGGCAATAATATACAAAGTGGTTTTTAAATTAATATTGTACTAATATATATATTTCCTGATGTTCTCTTTAGTGTGACATATTCATATAATGGCTTACTGGCTTATAGAAATGTATTTAAATATATGTATTATTATCATTCATATGGGATAAATGACAGGATAGACAAAATAAGACAGAACCTGAATAATAAGGTATGACCTTCACAATCACTGGATCTCAACCTAACAAAACACCTGTGATAGGTTTTGGAGTCTTTTGTTGGGCTGTGCTATCCATCACCATCATTAAACCACCACATGAAGGAGGGAGTGTGTTGGAGATGTGTGTTTCATCTCTCCAGTAGAGTTTCAGAGACCAAGGCGCACAGAAGCTGTCCTAGGGGCCTAAAACCTGACAGTGTGGTAAATTACATTTGATTGTTCTATAATAGATAATGATGAGCTTCAGTAAAACTATGTGACTTTTATTACCAGTGGCCTTTGTATTATTTTTAATATTAGTATTATTTATAGGTCATTTCTTAGCTGTAATTTAATTATTAAAAGAGATAGTAGCAAACTACTTGAACATCTCTTTCTGAATGTTGATTTTCTAGATAAATAAACTGCATCTGTAAATGGGCTTTAGACTGTATGTTGGTTTTATGTTTAATCTATCACTCATCTACATAACAGTTCATGTGGATACACTGTATAATTTTTTTACAGTAGAGGCTGTTTTTTAAAAAAAAGATTTATTTTGGGCTTTTTTCCTTTATTTAGATAGTATCTGGCAGAGATGCTGACAGGAAACAGGGAGAGAGAGAGAGAGAGAGAGAGAGAGAGAGAGAGAGAGAGAGAGAGAGAGAGAGAGAGAGAGAGAGAGAGAGAGAGAGAGAGAGAGAGAGAGACCTGCAGCATAAGTCACTGGCCAGATTCAAACCACGGATGCTGCGATTATGTGGAATGCAATCTAACCACTCGACTACCAGGGCGCTCCTTTTACAGCAGAGTTGCAATACAATCTATGTATGTTAATCTTTCAAACTGCTCCTGTTATTCTTCTGCTCATCTTAGGTGTGGAGATATACCAATGACTGTGACTGTGTATTAAAACTGCACTACTTTCCATATAATCACCTAAATGATAAAAAAAATCGGTTAGTTTCCTCAACACCATACACCACACGTGTCCCAGTCCCGTGTTCACCTTCAGCTCTTTCAGCTGCTGCTCCTGTCTCTGCTGCTCCTCTTTGGCTCTGTGACCCTGCAGGTTCAGAGCTTTGATGTCCCCAATCTTGGCCTCCATGTCAACATGCAGCTGCTTCACCTCCTTATCCAGCTTCTCCTTCAACCTCATCTCCCGGGAAATCTCATTCTGTTGTACCTGGAGCTCCTGTTGGAGCTGAATGTAGACACACAGAGCAGCAACAAGTTGGCATCAGAGTATCATCCTTATTACAGTAGTATCAGCAAAGCAGGAGGTATTCTTTGCAGGGTTCACAGCTGGAACTCCACCACTGAAGCTAAATATACTAGTGCTGGCTAGAATACATTTAATTTACTTGTTTTTATAATTGACATGTACTCAAAATAAAACATTACTTACTAGTATAGAACATAAGGTTAACAAAAAAAGTGTAGTGGCTCCTTTATTGTATTGTTTAAGTGCATTATTTTTGTAGCCACAATGCCTCCTGTAAGGAAACCTGCACAAAACAATGCTCTCTAAATATGAGTTCAAAGAATAGCTTCACGTTCTAGTCTACTTTGATTAAAATATTGAATAATTCATTAGTTATTAGAAGTTAGTTTTCTGTCAGTGAAAATTTACCTGAGAAATATTCTCTAAGGCGCTCTCTTTTTGGGCTTCTACCTCCTGCTGGGTTGCATTGCCTTTGTTCAGTTTTTCTCTCAGACTCTCCACTGTTGTCAGCAGCTGGTCCCTCTCCTTAGTCAACTCCTCATTCATTTTTAGTAGAGCACTGAAAAATACACATACACTATTGTTCCCATTCATTTTATCAAATGAAAGAGCATGGGGGAGGACATAACTCACCTCTGCTCTTGGTCCACAGAGAGGCCAGTTTGTTGTTCAGCCATTTTTGTTAGATTAGCAACTTCTTCTTTTAAATGCCAAATGGTGTCTTTGTCCTTTTTCTCTTTATCGTGAGCAGCATCAACCATTTTCCAGGCTTTATCCAGCTCCTACAGTGTAAGCATAGGAACGTTTCAGCAAAAAAATGTGAATGGAATGATGAATCTTGAGGGGAGAAATGATCAAACATCACCTAAATATAGTAAAATACAGTTCAGTAAATAAGTTCATAAATTAAAAAAAGATGTGCCACTCTTTACTGTAGCCTCTTATAATTTGGCAGTGTACCCTCTTTAGTGAAGTAATAGTTGTCTCGTCCTCCTGGGACAGCTTCAGGGCAGCTGCAACTTTGGTCGAGGTGGACACAATCTCTGCATTCAGTTCTCTGCATTTGGACATGAGCCTCCTTTCATTTTCACGGGACTTCTTCAGTGCAAGGATGAGTTTCTCATACTCCACCCGGACCTGCTCCATGCTCTTATCCCCAACCAGCTCATTGAGGACCATCTGGAACTCCTCTAAGGAGTCAAACGTATCCTCTCCTGCTGGTCCTGACTCCTGTAAATATCAGACACAGAGTGCAAGTGATCATTATTGAAGGCTGGGACTGAGCTACATTTCTGAATATCAACTCCTACCTTCTGGTAGACGCTTCAGGGCCAGTAAGTACAAAACTAACAGATACAAGTTTTCTTTTGTACCAACATCCATTACAATTCTCAACAAAAGTAACAGGTTGCCGACCTAAGGTTAGTCTCCCTTTTTATTAACTTATTTCTAATTGCTTAAATTATTTTATTTTATTGGGTTTTGACCTATTTTTAGAGCGTCTGGTGTCTGTTTTTTTTTATTTGACTAATTTAATGTGCAACTGGGTGGGTGCAATCTTTTGCCTAGACAGACGATAACGATATGAAATTGCACAAGGCACAACTACAACGTTTTGTTATGTGTTATGTGTATGTTGTAGGTATATGTGTGTTAATGTGTTGTGTGTATTTAATGTAATGGTGCTATATGCAGCTGCATCAGCACTTGTGCCCAGGACAAATTTCCTGTCAAGGATAATAAAGTTTATCTTATCTTTAATAGACTAGACTTGGTTTCTGTCCTGATGAACATGGAGTCTCCATTCTACAGATTAGACTAACTTTACACTGATTAAACACACTTTACACTGATTAAACTAACTTTACACAGATTAAACAGCTATGGTAACGTTGACTTAAATTAATAATAAATTATCATGGTTTTATTCTACAGGTAGTTATTTACTTTATTAAAATAATTTTAACTTGTTGACTTTGTTTGACAATATAACTTACATTATATTAAACTAATATATATTGTAGAAGAGTAAATGTAACGTTAGCGAGACGTCAAAATTGTAGAATTTCGACGACTTTAAGCGTTTACTGAAATTAACATGTATATATATTTTATACTTCAATGTTAAGTTGCCTTGAAAACTTTCATGACACCAAACTACAGGACCTACCTCCATTGTGAGTCCAAAATTAAAGTTAAAATAAGAGAATGTGTAGCGCTAACGTAGCATTGTTTTATCAATGGAGCTGTTGACGTGAGTTGCTAGGCAACGGCTGATCTCGCGAGAGAATGAGCCAGTGATCTGCATGGCATGGTGTAACACTGCACTGCTACACAGTGGAGTAGAAAGTCTGTTTACTCAGAGAATGATCATTCATTCCATTCATTAAAGGATAAACTGACCATTTGCACAATAGTACAAATATTTTAATACTGTTTGCAAATAAATAAATGGGCAATAAACTAAATACAGTATTGTGCAACATATTAAATTCAACTTTAAGTAGCACATGCTTACTTAAGCTCAGAATGCTGCATACTGCACTTTCAGTATGGCTAAAAGCTTTGAGATGATCTTCAGGTTAGAGCTGGACAGTGCTGTCATGTGTGTTTTGTCTTAAGTTGAATTTGTATTCTCCAGGCCTTAAGGATAGAGCTTTTCTAATTGAAGACATGTTAGCTTGTAATAATAGATAGTAGGTAACACACAGCTGTAATTAATAACATTAGTGGTAGCTGCACTCCATTTAAGTGTCCCAGGAAATCATTTCTGTGAGCCAGTAAATGCAGGGCCCTGCAGACATTTTAACACATCAACATGTCAAAGAAGGAAAAGCATATTCATGATGACTCTGGTAATAAAGCATGATGGTTTATCAGTATGGCTTCCTTTGACACTTCCACAGGGGGCACTGTTAATGTTATCAGTTCCATCTGAGCTTTTACTGCTATTACAAGTCAAACTGTCTTCTGTGAAAACAATCTATTACTGGGAACAGAGCCACCAGCTATGTTATTATTTCCTCCGACAAGTTGAAATGTCACACCAACTCATACACATTTTTGGTATTGATGGTAACCCTTTCATGCCACAGTGGCTGCCTTTCATATGCCATGTTTTTGATTTTGTGATTGTGAAGATATAAAATATAATAAAACCTAAATCAATAGTATGATGAATGTCTGCTTTGGTGCAACCCTCCTCCTTCCTCCTCCTGGTCTTATCTCGATGCTCATAGTAGTTATGGACAGCAGATCCAAGTCAAAGACAGCTGCAGAAGGAGCAGGGCAGGTTTGTAATCTATTACACTATCATTTCCATTTCAGTATGCCCCTCAATTAGACAGACAAGTATTTGACCAACTTTTAATGCTCACATATTTTTTATTCCATAAAGCTATTTTTTTAAGTGCATATGTACCTTTCTTATGGCGGAATTGTTTTGACATAGCAAGTTAAGCACAGGTTTAATTCATTATATTCATTAATGATGGCAGTGAACTATTTAGGTTGCCAGTTAGCATTAACAATATTGGATTCCCTAGAACCAGAACCACTAATATTGGTTCCACACTTGTGTTCGACATGTCAGATTGTCTGCCATGACAAAGGTATGTTGCTTTTTTGTCTTCAAAGATACACTGTATGCATATTTTCTTATTACACTACATTCACCTGGTGAGCTTGTGACTTTGCAGACTAGACCTTTGCAACACTTTGTAATTAGCAGTATACTGTATACTGCAGTGCAGCATAAGGACTTGCCTATTAATGTTCAGATGTTTCATCACACCATGAAAGGACATTACATCATCCAGAGTACTGATTGCATATTTCCAACCAATTTTGACCTATTTGTTGTGTGACTGATTTGCAATGACACTTCACCCTGAACTACACAGAGATGAGACTCACTTACAGAAGCCTGAAGCTGGCAGGGATTCAGTCAAAGACACAGACCATATTTGTAGACATTTTTTTCCTTTTTTCTGCATGCATCATCATCACTAATGGGTGTTAAAAGAGATACCAATTCAAAGAGCCAGTTGTCCCAACAGATTATTTCAGTTGGTAGATTTTGATTAAACTCTGTACAACTCTACTGTAGATTATTAAAACTAATTCAATTCTAAATATCTCATCTTTTTAATGAAATGCATGTTTCTTTTTTTCCAGCTGAAACCTTTGATACCAACAGAAGTACATTATCACTGCAGACAGGAATGCTAGCAGCTCTGTGAGGCTGTACTACAGAACAGTGGTGCTCTGAATCAAATGTTTGTTTGGCAGGTTTGTTTCATTAACACCATGAACATTTCCTATATCTGAATCCAATCTTGCAGCCTTATTGAGGCAGCATTGAATTTGTGAAACATTAAAAGTGGCTGCCGTTTGTTTTCAGCTAATATTGTTGATTGACATTGTTTTAAATGACCATAACAGTGGTTTTATACTGTGGAGGACACTTAGTACAAATAACATTATTTTGCAGATCATGATGTTGCTTTTTAGATATTGTGTGTGTGTGTGTGTGTGTGCGTGTACCTGTATGGATACCATTGTGATAACCAATTTGAATTTTATACCTGGGAAGTGAGGACATTTTAGTAAAGTGAAGATATTTTGGTTGATCCTCACTTTCTGACTTTCTGACACACCTCCAGGGTCAGGGGCTAAGGAATGCATTATGTCCATACATGTCCTCAGTAAGATAGCTATGCAAACGTGTGTGTGTGTGTATGTGTGTGCCTGCATGTGTGTTTCCCACCTTTCAGACATCCACTACTTTCCATTCATTTCTGTGTAATAATCAAATAATCAACTTTTGTAACATGGTGTGACTTGTGTGATCCATCACAACCAAAACTGAGTCAGCATTCATTTTTTGTGATATTACATTATTCTTAAGAGACAATGCAGTTTGCTCATTTATTTTTATATGTACAAAAATAAAATAAATGGATAGCAGTAGTTGTCTGGAACTGTAGGAGGAATATTTTAACACAGTACACAGGCATGTGTAAATTGGAAACTAAACCAGTACTGAAAAGAATTACACATTTAAATGTTAATGTTGCATCAACCATTTTGCTCAAAAACATGAAAGATCATCTTAGAAAATTTAAACATTTTAATAAATAAAAACTGATGTAATATACACCATTATGAATATACAACTACAACAAGCATACCAAGACATTTGAAATACAAAAAACTGACAGTTCAATTTAGTTGCTTTGAAAGCTTCAATTTTGAGGAAGAGTGGGGGTGAGCAGGAATTACAATAGCCATACATTCTTGTTAGTGTTTGTGCCAACAAATATAAAAAGCATGACGATCATGAGCACTGACTTCTTAGAGATGGTGAACATAATAAAAAAAGGAAAGAAAAGTGAATAGTTACATATCTGGGTTAAAGATTTCCATGAAGAAAAACATTTTGAGGTACTGAGTTGTCTACTCCTGTAACTAACAGTGAACACACTTTTTTGTTTTGTTTTACAGAAGGTCATAATAAGAAAAAACCCCTTTAAAAATGAAGTGTGTAACTCAAACAGGAAGACTGAACTTCCACTTGTATTGCATTTTGTTATGGAAAAAAACCTCAAAAGATATTGGCTTCATGAAACTTGTACATAAACATTAAGTTTTCATGTGTAGGCTCCAAAACGGTGAAGCAAATTTTCGCAGCAAACTTTTTTTTTTTTTTTTAAAGAGTAGTTTTCATCTGTATGGAGACATTATATCGATGCTCTAGTCTTCAAACATACTGTAGTTAACACTGCAGGTCCCTTCTAAGGAACAAGCTCCATCTAGTGGTGGAGTTTGGAGTTTGTTCTATAACTCAGAGATGTATGGAAGTCTTCATTTACACTCCTTCCTGTCACCATGGTGATGTTGCTTTAATGCTGTACAATACAAGGGGGACCAAGCAGGTACTATAGATGGATTTAAATGTCTATGATGAATACCGTATCAAAGGTCACGGTGAGCACATCTGAATCACTTGAATAACTTGTCTTTTCACCGTGGCTCAGCACCAAAACACAATGTGTGTATACTATTTGCAACCACCGATACAATAGACTTTTGAAGCACTGTGAAAGTTCAGACCAAAAAACATGAACCAGAAAAAGCTGTAAACTCAAACCCTTAAGAAAAGTCATTATGACAGGTGTATTCAAAACAAATGTTCTATTCAATTTCCTTGCTTTTTAAAACTCGCCACTCAAAATGTTAGTCCTATCTGATCTGCGTATTCCCTGAAACACACGACAGAAACAGGTTCCAGCGGTGACTTTACCAGCCAAATGGCGACCTACGGTACAGTACAGTACAGTACAGGATAGTGTAGCTACATTTTGTCCGAAGCAAGGAAATCACTAACTTAAAAAAAAAGCACCACAGATGTTTTTAAATAGCACCAGTTGTCAGAATGTACAGGTATATGGTGTGTTTTTTTTTTTTGGCAATGTACAGCACTGAATTGAATGTCACTGATGTCTAGAGTAACTTTTAGCAGCTGCTGCAATGCTCACCCTCCTCTTCTGAGCGAAAGGCAAGAGAACGATGATCGCATTAACTTGCACATGCGTCTGCTTATAACAAAAAAAAAAAACGAAAAAAAAAAAAAAAAAGAACATTTGGATCCCCTTAAAGTCAGTTCAAAGCAGCATCACGAAGCGCTGCGTCAGTTACATACATACTGTAAATATACGCTGTAAAACATTTCTATTTTGCACAGTTTGTGAATCAGATGAATATACATTTATATTTATGTGCTCTGCTGTGATACAGATTGCGAGGGAGCACCATAGTAGGGAAAAAAAACTAAAAAGATTCTCACCATTCTTTCATGCTAAAAAATAGTTGTTGTTTTTTTTTTTTTTTTAAAAAGATGTGAATGTGCGATTGCAGAAGCCAGCACCGGTAAACTGACCCACAAACAATTCAAACAGTAGACTAAAGAGGGCGCTACATCCCAAAAAAACAACACGTGATGATCAGTGTGGTAAAAGATGATGGCCCACGAAGTATTTCAACAATTACTTTTGCTATTCACACCAAAAATGGATGTTGCTATAAAAACTAGTTTGCCATATGCTTTTTCTGAGTCTCTGTGTAATCGACAGTGAGATGTACAGTACAGTGACAGCCGTGTTGGTGCACCATTATTCTCTTTTGTTTCGTACACAGCTGAAAAAAACCTCAGACAGACGTCATATTTTTCTCTACTTTTGTGTAAGATTCTGCATTGCTACAATATAAAGCAACAAATGGATATAAAAATAATAGAATATAGACTTATACATTCTTGAAAACAAGTACTGTCCCCAAATATAGATACTCGTAACCATTTTTTGGTTCCATGACAATATATATATTTATATATTTTTTTTCTCTATATTTCCTTGCTCTATAATATTAAAGTCTTAAACTAGTTTCTAGCATTTAGAAGTTTTTCCATCACTCACATAGACGTTGGTCTGTTCCATAATGTTCTAACGTGTCACTGAAGGAGACCCTACACTACTCGGTTCCCACTCAGTCTTTATTATAGTAGATGTGCATCATGTTTTCTTCTACAAAAAAATATATAAGACAAGGTATGTTTATTTGAGATATTATATACAAGGTGTAAGGAAACCTTTTCTTATTTTTTTTTTTTTTTGAAAATCTCAAATCTGTAATGCCTGTTTGTACACTCGAGTTTGGACAAAAGTCGATACATTGTAAGATCTCAATACTTTCCTCCTCCGTGTTTGCTGTATGGACACACTGATGGTACAGTAAGTATCTGTGCTGTAAAGACTGATGTGAAATGAGCATGGCCAGGTCTCAAGTTTGGGATTAAAGCGTCTGCCTCGTCCCCATTACTTGTGGTCTTTCAGTGAAAAAGGAGCATTTCTGTTAGTTTGTCTATGATTCAGCCTTTAGTTCCTAGAAGAGGCATCATCATTTCTCCTCTCAAGTTAAAGTTTAAATATGATCTCATCATTTAAAGCTAATTGTGATATTCTACTCCCCTGTGAGATATTGTTTCATTGTAAATAGAGCAGTGGATTTTGACTGTATCACTGTATCAATTTGCAGTTCGTGGCACAACTCCTGACCATGAGTCAAAACACCTACATGTCTATTACTGACAGTAAATCACATGATATGATTCAACTCTAATTTGCTCAACTAACTTGAATTTTTAGCCTTTTTTTTTTTGGAGGAAAGCGGGACAATGATATGGCAGTTATCAGTGTATGGTGCAGTGAGCTCAGAGGGCAGAAAGGTGCATTTCAAACGACAATGATATTAAAAACTTTTTACTTGTGCGGCATGTGTTAGCACCAGAGATTCTCCGCTCTTTGCATGAGATAAAAGCCTGTTCATGTCAAAAAAAATGCAAAAAAGTCCTCAACAATACGGTGATAAGTCTCTCTTTATGCATTTTAAAAGCCACAGAAGGACATCAGACTCTCCTTCTCCTCAGTTCCAGAGTCCAGAGGGGTAGTACTGAGATTTTCTTTACACATTTTTAATGAATGATTTAAAAAAAAAAAAGGAAAAATCGGATGCTTTTTTTCAGACACCACAAAAATAACTAATTCTAAGCTATTTCAGGGTCTTTTATGACATCTGAAAATGTGTAGCGCTATAGGGGGCGATGTGCACATGTGAATCTGATGCAGAGCTACTCTCTTTATAATCGATGGAAACTCTGAGCTAAGGTATTTCACAAAGAATCAATCATTTTTTCTAAGTTTACATCTATGTACTTAACACAAGCCGGGCTGCAATTTGACGAATACAGCATTAAATCGACTTGTTTTCTTTTTTACTTCGGACTACAGTTCGTAGCTAACATAGACTATTAAAAAAATAGCAATTGATAGACGTCACAGAAGTAGTAAAGATCTAATCTACCTGTCCCTAAGAACCAAATCATCTGGAAACAATTCTGGATGTTTAAATCCACAGAACGCGTCTAACTACATGGCATGTGCTTTTTTTTATTGCATCTCGATGCCGCTGTGTCTTGAGGGGTTAAAATATTTAAAAATTTGTATCTGCAAGTCTTGCTCTGAATCAAATAGAATTTCTTTAGTAGCCAGATTCAGAGTAGCATTAGGGCTTTGTCTGCCCGTATAGAAGGTGGTTTTACTGAATTGGTGTTTTTTGTCCTGTGCACTTCTGAAAAAACTGCTTCTTATAGCCTAACCCTAAACCCTAACCCCTTACTAACCCTAACCCTAACCTACTACTGACCTGAACCCACTGCTAGGGCTGGGTATCAGAACTCAATACCTTTAAGGTATTAACCGAAATAAAATGATACCAAGTAGTATGGAAACCTCTCCTGTCAAACGATACCTGCAATCCATCCTTTTTGCACCCAGAGCTAGAAAATATGTCTATTTGAATGGACTTGCTTACAGCCAATCAACACAAGCCTTCTTCAGTTAATAAATATTAATAATTTGACGACTTTTAAAATGCATTTGTGTAATAATCAGATCATTTATATGTGGAGGAGTGGTGGCTTCTATTCACATGATGAGTATAGAATGAAGTACTCAGTTAGTATCAGTATCACTTTAAAGATACTTGGATTGGTACTGGTGTCATCATTTTTTAATGGATACCCAGCCCTACCAACTACTAACCCTAACCCTCTAACCCTTCATCTTTCTGTTAAAAACATTTTTGTCATTGGTCATTACTGCAAAGCTTGGGATTCAACACATCACCGTTGCCACATCGTTCTCGCTCTCTATAGTAGTGGCAATTCACCGGTTTCGTCATAAGCATTCAAACGTTTATACCATGCAAATAATAGCTTTCACTATACACTATGTACATAGACACATTTCTCAGTGGCACATTAAAAGGTATACAGTAGATCTTTGTCGGGGTGGATGTGACCTCACCCCCTCGGCCTCGCTTTAGATGTCTAACACTCCTCACTTCACATCGATCTCCTTTAAAGCCCTTGGTGATGAAATGACTTAACAGTCACACAAAGCTACAATTTCCCACCACCACCCCTGTTGCTGCTTCCAAGAGCTCTGTCTTTGTGACTTTGAATTTTTAGGGTGTTTCTATAAGTCGGTGTACTCAAGTTTTTATGGTGTTCATTCTCTCTACATTCAGCCAAAACATAGAAAAGAAAGGAATCATAACTGAGCCTTCACTATGTACACAATCATGTACATTTCAGTGCTTGGGGGTTCAGTTATTCAATCATTTTTGGAGGTGACTTGGACCTCTGCCGTGCTCTGAGGGAGACGTCGCTTCTAAATTTTAACTTGAAAAATATATCGTGGCTGTGAGCACAGTCACAGCTGTATCTACAGAAAAATAATTCCCATATTAAAATTAAAAAATGGGGATATATATTTCATATTAATTTCTGTACCATCATGCATATTATTAACCAATTTTAATAAAATATGCAATTTCTTATTTTAAAATATTAATTATAGACCTTTTATATCTACAAATTTCAATATAGAATATTTTTTAGGTCTTTTTCTCATTTGTATGTTGTTCTTTTAAATGCAGGATTTTTTTTTTTTTACATGGAACAAATATGTTCAGTGTGTTGGCAAAGTTCATCAGTTAAGAATTCACAGATGTAGTATATGTAATTCATTGTAGAATTAATTTTTCAACTAAAACAAGGTAATGGGTATGTGTGTATATCGGGATGTTGGTATGTACATTTCAAATATCATTATTGTTAATAAAGTTTTGTTTCATTTCAAACTCTTTAAAGGAGGTTGCAGGACTTTTAAACACCTGTCCTACTGATCCAATATTAATGACAGTCCAAAACCATACTGTATATCTTAGAAAGTGGTGATTTCTTCCATAGAGTTTATTAAAAATGCTCTCCCAGACTACCAAATCACTTTTTTTCCTAATAAAGATCATGGAGATTGTTGTTTTTTCCGTTCAGCAGCTTCAGTAAGTAAGCACTATCTTGCTAATTTCTTATAAATGTAAATATCGTCCTGAAGATTCTAACAGGGAAATTCATTGTGAATTGATAGTAATCACACTGCCCCATTAGTGTGTTACCCTGCCAGTTCATACACAGCTTTATATGCAATAATAGCCAAAGTCAATTATTCTGTCCCCTCTATCATGCAGGCCCAGTGTCTTCATTCATTCTCTACACAGCTCTGCAATGAGGACCCACAGCAACACAAACATCAGAAGGTCTGCAGTGAAACGTCCAATAAACCAAAACGTCCTTCTGAAAGGAAAGTAAAGCACTCCTCTTTTTAAAAAAGCACCTTCTATAAACAGCATACAAACAATGATATTTAACAGCAAGGAGGCACAATTACACACTTTCCTTGTAGAGTGTTACGCATAAGAGTGCCTGCAGTTGTTTGTTTTTTTTCAAATATCACTGTGTGTTATAGTAAAAGGCCTTTATGGAAGAGGAGGTCCATATTTCTCTTTCAGTGTGATTTTGAATCCAACCACCACTCCAACAAGCGCCTTCGAACCACTTTTATAGCACAGGCAGCAATGCAGCCTTTTCTTATGTCTTTATATATAAAAAGTTACAGTAATTATACCGTCATGAAAATGCAAGTGACATTTGTAATAAGCATCAGTGCAGCATTATTTTAGCACCTTAGGCTGACTCTGCTGCTAAAGCACTCATGATGACATGGCTTCTAACTAATAGTGTTCAGTCAGCGTAACATCATTATGTGCCTTACAGGAGATGGAAAAGCGATGTCGGTGTCACATGATAGATCCTTATTTTCTGTCTAGTTTCTAGCCAAACTATTGTGTACACAGTCCTTCAGATACCACAGCATTCATATCAGTAGGCAGTAGCCCTAATTAATAAAATCTTGCTATTTGCTGATAGTGGATTTGTGGATTTTGGACTTCATTCTCACTGAAATGATTCATTCTGACTTTTTTTGTCTTTGGAAGCAGAGATTGTAGTTTCAGTTTAGTCACAGATGTTAACATTGCATTTTAAAGATTGTAGTTTAAAGTAATTTCCACAAAGAAGTGCATTATATATATTTATATAGATGCACCAACCTTGGATAATTCATCATAAATAAAGGCACTAACATATTTACTAAAACTTACTTTTTTGAACTGCTAAAGCAACTCAAGTGCATCTGTATGATGCTTTGATTAACTTTTTTCCAGTGTGCTGGATATGGTCGAGAGTCAAGTTTTTTTTGTTTGTTTTTTTAGAAAAATGCTCTTGGGAGACTTAGTGGTAAGTATTCCCTGCATGGGTGGAAATGAGAGAAAATGTACATCTGTTTTTCACTCAGTCAAATATGAAAGAAGGGATTTTGTGTCAAGGAATCATTTTAAAACCCCTTTTAGCTGATTAGCTGATTATTGTGGAAATATCTTCACCAAGCAACCAAATTTAGTCACTTTAAACGTGGCTGATTTCAGAAGACTATGTTGGAGTTGAAGCTGCGACGGAGTCTTTGCTCAAAATCACAATAAAAAAATTAAAAAATGACATCGATAAATAAATAAATACATATAAACCGCACATCGCCACCACATCACATACCTATGAGCAATACTACTGCTTCCATGTTGTGTTAGGAGCCCAAGATATGTTACTGCAAGTGAATACACCTTCTGAAGTAAAATGAGCACCTTTTGAGTGACAAAGTGACAAAAAAAAAACAGCAACAAAAGCTTGTAAGTGTAACATCATGCACCCATCCTCTGATTCTAAAATATCACTCAGCCACAGCAGGTGTAACATGTGATATAGTTTAGTTTCTGATGTTATGGCACTTCCTCTATTCATCCAATAAATAAATCATAGGAGCGCCTTAGTGTCCACATTGTTTTCATCAGTTTGACAAGTTTAATCAACTTTTAATCTTTTAAAATAAACGTGTAAACAAAAACTTCTGGCTCGCCGTGTTGCCTTCAATGTCTCAGGGAAAGTCTGTGCTCTCAGCGTTTTTACTTTTAAAATCGGCAAAGCACATAAAGAGACTAAATACAAAGGCTGTGAGTAGAAAATGGACAAAAGAGGCAGGTACCTACATATGTGTGCACAATCACATAAAAAAAAAAAAAAATAGAAATAAAAATTACACTCAAGTGAAGCAGGCAACCAACCAGAAGCTCCATTAAGGCCAAACAAAGCCGTTGTTCTCTATGCGCTGTAATATGTTAGAAAAAATACTATCATATACTATGGCACACAATCCTATCCTCCTCTATGTAGGGATGTTTTTTGTTTTAATTGAATTATATTTGGCATGACTATAGTTGGGTTTTTTTTACTGAATAGGATTCGGAGCCCTCTACGCTACCTAAAGTAGAAGAAGTGGAGAAGATGTAAAGGAACGGACGACAAATGTACGGAAACCAACGGAAAGATTTTGCTCCAGTGCAAACCGTTGAAGCTTGAAGACGGAGCTGATGAGGAGTTAATCGGAGCATATTAAATGACGGATCAAATGATTTTCTTCACGTTTATAGTATAATCTGATTGAAAAAAAAGCTTGTAATAAGTCTACCATTGTTCATTGTGCCTAATGGTTTGTTTGTAAGATAGCGGGAGCTTCAAACATCAGCTCCTGGTGAAAACCCTGTGATTCACTGCTGAATGACATCTATTTGGTAAGTAGTTACATATAGTGGAAGTCAATAGAAGACCAGGTAAAGTAGTTCAGGGTTGTTTCTGTTTGTCAGAAAAAAAACAACAAGCCCAAATCCTGATCATTTACATTAGAGCAGAATAGATCAATTAACTGAATTAACTCAAAGTCTGAAGTACATAGAGGATATGAATGAATAACAAGAACATTGTCAGAAATGCGAGCGGAGCTTAATGACTAAAAAGATGCAGGGGGGAAAAAAAGGCTAGTTTGTTCTGCTGGCTGATCCTGGTGGTTGTGTGGTCTCGTGTCCTGTGCTCTGAGGTATACTTGGTAGGAAGTGAGAACAGCCATATTTGTGAGGCGAGTTTCTCGGCAGATTTAAGAGACGTTGCTGGCGGAGAGGATCCGGTGGAAGGTGCTGCTGTAAACGGAGACCCGCAGGGGCTTTTTTTTTTTTTGGGAAGGGGGAGGAGGGAGGGGAGGGGTAGGTAGGGGTGGGGAGAGGTTGGATTGGCTCAGCACAAGAAACATGACCCAAGCCTGAAGGAGCTTTTTTTTTCAAATTAACACGGTAATACTGGAAGAGGAAAAACTGGGATTTTAAAGTAACATGGGAAAAAAACGGGAGTTGGTAGTAATCAAATATTGCCTCCTTTTAATTTTTTATCTTTTTGCACTGGAGTAAAACTTTGGAAAACTGGCAGCTTTCACTTTGATTTGAATTGCTAGAAGTCTATATATATTTTTAAAGGGAATACTACTTGATTTAAGCATATACAGGATATTCTCTTCTTTACCTTTAGGCATCCCAATCAGTTACATGTTCAGAGGGAAAGCCTCAATCTGTGATGTTGGTCCAATTTACCAAAGCTATACTTCTATATTTTTTTTTTTTTTTACTGAAATCTGAAAAAGGTTTTATCTTTATGTGATTTCTGATTCTTTGAAGTTCATTTTGTATGCATCACAGATTAGCTTGTCATCATGGCAGAATGCTCACTAATGCAGATTGAACTGACCCAGGGCTGTGCTACAGAACATACCAAATCTCAATGCTGAAATTTAGTGCTATTCCCCTTTAAAGATAACAAACTGCAAACACCTTTACTTTAATAGTGTTGTTTTTTTTCTCAAACTGGGATATAGTTAGCGTTATTTTTTGGAACGTGGGCGTGTAGCATGTACTGTATGTGACCTTGTCCTCATGGGCTTTCAGAGGAGGGTGGCATGGTCTAGGTCTATGTTGTCCATGCTAGCCAAAATAGCCTTCTGGTCCTCCTGGGGTGAGCGGCGGTACAGCAGAGCAGAAAAGCGAGTGTATGGGTCATGGAGGATGGGCCGTTTCTTCTTCTTGCGGAGGTAGAGAGCTTCTTCGGGCTGGAGTACCTGAGAGGTGTAGGCCTGCTGGGTCTGAGAGGTGGAGACACCTAGAGGAGGGGACATTAAAGGTGGGTCACTGCCACCAGCACTCATGGTGGAGATGTTTACAGGTACTTCTACATTGTGGTGCCATTGACATCACTTACCCACATGAAGCTCAATATGGATTGCCATTGATACATTGCATTACTTCACTGAGGTAAGGAGACAAAGACTGAAGTATAATGTGTGTTTTATATAAGTTAGAATAGTCTGTCAGTAGATGTAAAGATGCTACTGTTAATAATAATACATGAATAAATAACAAAAGCTCCATATTTTGCTATAACTAGATAGATATAACTACGGTAAAAAGGTTAGGGTTAGGGTTAGGATTAAATATTTGTTTCATGTTATGACATCACTAGACACCAAATGAAAGTAACACCAGTGTCATTTCTTTTTAAGATGTATATACTTATAAAGTCATATCCTGGAACTTTATTTTTATGCAAATTTAACACAACTCATGAACAAGGAAGGGTTTCTTGTTTTAAAATAAGTTGATTTATTATGAAAAAGACATTTCCATATGTTGGTGCCTAAAAAGACACTGTAGCCTAGATCAATCATAACTGATCATGTTATAATTATAGAACCCGCTTGTTTGTCGGTGTTATAGCTGTGGGCTGCTTACATCTTGTTTTGGGTAATTATTGTGTAGATTTGGTGTCAGATTAGATTAGATTCATTACACATGAACACATTTTAGAGCCTTGTCCCTGTAACCCTGTGCAGGATAAGCAGGAAGAGATAATCACCATATCTCATGTTTTCTCTTATCTTCTGCTCAATTTAACAGCGTAAGAAAGTTAATGCTGTAACAAAAAAGTTTGTTTAAATGACATATTTTGATTTTGTGTTTTTAAAAAAAGAGAAGTTTTCTATAAAAAAAATGTGATGCATCTGTGAATGTAGTGTACTATGTTGTTTTTGTGTGGACCCATGTATAGATTCACTCTGTCAGACCCTGTATATTTCACTACATGTTTTGTGAGCTTTTGTTTGGATGGATACATGTAGAGTTGCATTATGGGAAATGTAGTATCCATTGTTTTAGACACTTTGAATCTTACTAGGGACTAAAAGTCAGGAGATCTTTGCCTCTGCTGCTTCAATTTTGACCAGTCTGTTTTTAATTTGTCTTCAAATTTTATGGGAGCACAATTCTAAATAGAGTTAAAGTTTCCTTCTGGTTTTCTCTTCCATGCATAATCATTATTGAGTGAAAACCAGGCGGGGAGATCCGGTCCTCTGAAATGATGCGAACGCGGAAGTAACTTAAAACTGCATTCTATCAAAAGGCCACCAGGGGGCGACCGTTTTGGTGTCAAAAGGACTTCCGTCTCTATACAAGTCAATGGAGAATTCACCAACTTCTCTCTTGATTTCTAACCTCAGTAAACGTTTTCAAAATGTGTTTATGGTCTCAATCGCTAGTTTAAAGCCTTCTTCAAAGCAGTATGATGTTCATTTGTTAAATTTTGGTCTCCCTGATTTTATATTTGACCATAAAGCAGGGTATGCATTAGGGCGTGGCGTCCACAAACCAATGGGTGACGTCACGGATGTTACGCCCATTTTATATACAGTCTATGGTGAAAACTAAAAGATTACAGTACATGACTGACTGGAAAGAGAGAACATTGACCCCATCTTGTTAATGAACAGTGGAGTTTGCCTCTCTTATGTCTGTTGACAAGAGGAAAAACGTTGTTGCCTAAATCAATCTATAATAATGATAACATCATATTACATTACAATATATATGTAGCGGTTTTTGAGGGAACACAGTAATGAGAAGAAAATAAAACGTAATTTTCCTTGTGTGAAAGCAGACAGGAACAGCATTCACACCTGCTTTCTTTCTGGTCTTGGAGTTATTGTTGTTCATCATCATCTTCTTGGCCTTTTTAATACGTTGGTATCTCAGTGCATCAATCCTCTCAGACCCTGAAAGGGCACTCGGCGCACCTCGACGTTTTCTGGATAAAGAAGAGAGAGAGGGAAAGACGGGTAACTCCAGGCCAAACATAGTCAGTGGACTGTGTTTCTGCACTACGGAGCGCCACAAAAATCAGAGACCCACACAATCTCAAAACAGCACGGCTCGTGCTAAAGCAAGAGGTGCTGCACATTGCCACAGGATCAATGTGAGACACCTAAAGAGTTTGACATTTTTAAAGGTTTGATAAACAATGTGAGAAGTTCTACTCTTACCATAACCTTGTACATTGTCTGGTTTTAGTAAACAGAATGTTTATGTTAGTGATTCAAGTTCATAAATCCAGATGGTTTAAGTTGAAATGTCAATGCCCTTCAGGGATATCTAAGATATTTTGCTCAAATTGATCCAAACAATCTTTATCCAAAGAAAAGCAAAGTAATACACAGCTGCTGAAACCGTCAGTTCACCTCATGGTGTAGATTAGGACAATGAGTAAAGTTTTCGAGAAATACAACATTTAAAAAGACTTGCACTGTTAGTTTCAGAGGAAAATTCTCCATAAATGAGGACTACTTTGAACAAAATATAAAGACAATTGGTGGCATGTTTTTGCAGATTGGATGTTTCTTTTAAAAAATGAATCTATCCCGCTCTGAAAATAACAGTTGCAAATGTTTCTTTGGTGTGAAGTGTATATTTCTCAGCTGCTCATGATGACATCTACAGACCTCCCTCTCCCTCCCTCCATGGAGGCCCACATGACTTGGCAGCCAACAGATTTCTGCCACAAACACACACTTGGTTGTCTCAAGGCACAGAAAACAATTAGCATTACAGAGAGGCCATCTTCCCACCGTGGCTGCAGAGAGAAACCGAAGGACGTTAGTAGAGGGGGGAGAATCACAGCTGAGCAACAAAGCATCATCAATATGTATTCATAGACATGGATACTGTCTACAATGGGCTTCACCATGCTGACAGGGGGAGAGATGGCGGGAGGGGAAAATGACTACTCGGGAACAGTCACATAATGAAAAATAAGCCAAAGAAAAGCGAAGCACTAGGACAACAAATGTAACAGTAATTTATCCATAGAATTGTTTCTTTTTTTGAAACGGAAGAGCAATATTTAGCGATGGCATGCATGGCAGTTTGCACATGGAACACGACTTTAAAGGGGAATACATTCAAAAGCACTTCATCGGGCAGTTCACTCAAACTTAAGGGAGTCCTCAACCCCCGTGTGTGCCCCCCCCCCCTCTTGCAAGCTCTTGGCAAAATCTTTGTTCCTTAGGGTGAAAAGAAGTGCGTAAGCTGTTTTTTGGTGGGACACTTGATTCACATGGCAGTGAGAACTGTTCTGCAGTCCAAACTTACAAGTGCAATTATGTATTTAAAAAGTAGATGGTTTGATTCATGCTCTATACAGATGCTTTATACAGGATATTAAGGCAATGTGTCCACCAGGAATCTGTTTTGGGTTACTCGAGCTAAAGAGACGCTCGCGGGAAGTGCCGGTCATGGTTCCTGCTACCGCTCTGTGTCTGTTCAAAACCTGCGAGGTATCTGGTGAATATTTATTTAAGGAAAGTTTATTTTTTAACTTCTTGAAAGTGATCCTCTGAGAAATGAACACATGCTAAGCTTTCAAAGCTGCCGGGAACATGCAACGGTATTTCTACGGAACAGTTGATGCACAAAAAAAGAGCTGTGAATGACGGCTCCCAGTGGACACACAGCTTAAGGTGACGTCATAACGCCAATCTTACAAAATATTTCTTGGAGATTGGGGTCCAAAATATTTTCAATTGGTGTCGTACAATATAAGCATCTGTAAAATATAAATGGCTGAATGTGTCACGCTTGAGGAGAATGCTAAGAGGGTTATTACGAAGTGATCATCTGAGAATGATGACATAAGTCAACATAGACATAACTAACTAATAACTAAAGGGTATATAATCTATGATCTACAAAACAACACAAGAGAAAAGTAACTGGTGATCACACCTGTTGGGAGAAGCATATTTGCTTTTTATAATGAAAAAGTTAAGTCCATGTAAATCCAGTTCTATGAATATGTGTGTGGCCAATGGACTTCACTATTGGTTGTTCTTTGAGAAAGGAAGGAAACAGGTGAGACAATGCCTTTTACTATTTGCCTTATTCTTTGTTGTAAGATGAGGCCGGTCCACCAAATGCCTCCTAGGTTCCGACTGAGAGCGAGGAGAAGACTGGACGCTTGTTTTAAATCTTGCATCTCCATCAGTGAGGAAGATTGGCATATTGAGGAGTGCTCACTGCCCATGCTCCTTGAGCGTCAAAGGCTCACCAAAGGTGCACCTGTACTGTATGTAGCACATAGGTAATTAGTTTGATTGTCAGGCCTTAATCTTGTATTTGCCAGGCGTTAAGCAGTCAGCAGTGCATTTCTTTCCTTCTTGGCACAGTGAAAAATTGGGAAACTGTGACCCTGGCCTTCCACTTGGCATATAGCTTGTAGGTGAGGCTGGCGGTAGCATTCCAAGAGTGAAGGAGGAAGACGGATTCATCGCCTGGGAGATCCTTGAGTGGTTTGTAATAAGTTAAAGAGGATCTTGCTCAAACTCAGACATTGTGAACTGCAGCAGATGCAAAAGGAGTGTCCGTCTTGAGCCAACAAGAGGTGCAGCCGATGGCGAAGGCCTTGAGCCTGATGTCTTGAAATTATGCAGGATTGAGGCAGTCGTTTTTATGAGGTGTGCTTTGCATTGATTCATGGTGAACTGAGTGACTCAAACACTGGTCGTCCCACTCAATTATAGCTTGCTACTACCTAACTGGGTGTCAAGTCCATTGATCTGTCTCAGGGTGCTAAGGCAGAACCTCATTAGGATAAATCAATAGAGAAGTTTCTAAAGGGCTGAGCATTCATGAAGCATCAACCTACATCATTTAATGTTTGGAAGATGTCAAAGTGTTGTTCTATAGACTAAATGTATTTGTGCGTTGATATGTCTGAAGCTTGTAACCATTCAGTTGCAGTATATTCTGGTTCTTGGCCACGCACTGATGTGTTCTTTGGCTCTATTGTAGAGCAATAGGTGACTTTATTGATCTCATATTTGAAAACAGTGAACCACGTGACAAATACATTTTGAAACTGGTTTGAGGCTGTTGTGTAATTTATATGTAAACCTGAGGTAGTTTTACCGGTGGTGTGGTATTCCTAAAAACAGATAAGAAAGTTGAACATGAATGTGGTCAGTTAGCAAACCACTCAAGCATGAAGTCATGTTGGTGATACATCTCTGACCTTATCTATTAGCTAACAGATGGCATATGCATATCAGTCAGAATGCATACTGTACTGAAGACTGCAGAACTCAAAATGCATAGCCACTTTGAGAAAAAGGAAAAAGTAAAGAACTGAAATGCACTACACGGTTGACTGAAATCAAACAAAGACTCAAAGTCTTGTATTCCCCTTTAAAGGACGAGGTGATCAAAAAAGTCCCACCTGCTAACCCCCCCCTTTCAGACATGGATCCAACCCTTACCTATTGCGGTGTAGAGGACCTGGTCACAACAACGCTGCCCAGATAGCTGAGATCAATCAAAAACAAAGCAGGTAAGACTCCAGGAGCCATCAAGAACCACCATACTGCCCCTAATTCATAATGATGGAGACATTGCAGTACATGAGAAGCGGACAGGCCCTGTGACACACTTTGCCCAACAACCTTCCCTTGGTAGTCAGACCTGGGGGTGTCCTTGGGGCAATTAAAAGGGGTTGGGGAGAAGAGGGTTACAGAAAGGGAAGGGGAAGTAGGTCAGGAAAAGATCTGAAAGGGTGGAAGGTAGGGGAGAATTGGTTATGCAGTCAGGTTACTAAGGCCGAGGATGGGCCGCAGGGCCTGCCAAGATGAACTCCTCTTAAAGCATCCCTCTGCATGATAAAGCCATCTTCAAACGCTTGGAGCTAGACATAACAATGGGTGTTTGTTTTGTCTGGGGAATCAATTGGATGAAAATTATGGGATTCCTCCTGTTAGGTGAAAGCAGGGCAACGCATGATACAGATGGAAAAACAGGGATCCTGTATTGATGTCTGCCGATTCCCAGGCTTTTGGGGGCTTGAGCCAAACATATTATACATTTGCACTGGCAATAGTATTTTTCATCAATGATGGACTGTAGCCCCAAAAGGTCTGAAATGTAATCTGTGAAGCAAATGCATATTGTAGTCAATTTGCCAATAATTTCCTTCATAATCATTATTCTTCATTTCATTGGGAAATGCAATCTATTTTTTTAAGTTGATCATTTTGGAACAATGCTTCACAGATTCAGTGGATGAGTACCTCTAATTGGATGTCTGACATGAAAAGCAGCATTGACTGGACTGAAACTAAACTGAAAATTTCCAGAACTTATTAACTGAATCATTACAAAATAGTATTCCTTTTATCACAGTTTTCATTTTCATCTTTCACAAAAAAGTGTTACCAAATTATAAACAGCATAAACTAAACTATAAATCTAAAAATGTATTTGGCACAAAGATGACTTTAAAAATTAATGAATAGTAGACAGCGCTTCAGTAACCAAAATGTCAGAGCAAATTGACACATTAAAGCATTATGGGTTTGGGCAGATGACTCAAATGGTATCCCTCTCTGCATGCCTAATGCACCTACCCTGAAGCTGACAACTGGGATGGAGAGGGCTCAGATGGAAGGATCCCCTCCTCAGTCCTCCTCTGAGATGGCATCTGCCCAAATATGTTGCTGCTTTCCATGGGGGGTGATGGGGACTGGGAAGCTGGGTAGCTGGTTGCAGAGGTGGCAAAAGCCATGTGGGTACGGTAGCTGGGACTTGCTCTCCTGCTACCCTGGCCTTGGGCAGGTGAGGAGGAGGGGGAAGATCTCCTTGAGAAGCTGGCTGTGGAAGGAGGGAGGAGGGTAATCTCAGACATCTGTGGGGGTATGTGAGGTTGGATAATGCTGGGACGCGGCCTGGGACGTACTACAATCTCTGGGGAGCCCTCGTGAGAACTAAGGGGGCTTTGGGTGAGGGGTGAGAGTCGAGAGGGCTGGAGAACCACCTGATGCATGCCAGGATCCATCCTACGAGCCTGTCTGGGACTGAAACGAGGGGGGGTTTCAAACCATCGTGTGTCCAGGCTACTGAATGTGCTAGGGACAATGTGGGCCATTGGATCGGTGTAAGGCAAAACCGGCACACCCATACCGTGGCTTCTGTGTCTTAGCTGCGCTAAATGTGCCTCTTGCATAGCTAAATGCTTGGCTGGGGAGCCTTGAGGCTTGGCCTTGCTGGGAGACTTGCTTGAGTGGCTCTTTGGGGCCTCCAGTGGCAGGACAGCAGGGTAAGTGGGCATTGGGAGGGAAGAGGGCTGGAAAGCACTAAGGGGAAGAACATGAGGCGGGGGAGGATAGGGGGAGTCGTGGCGGAGATGCAAAGGGTGATGTGGCGGAAAAATGAATTGGGGCCCCTCCAGACCTGCAAAGGTGAAATCCAGTCCCTGCCAAATCTCCGGGGAACGAGAGGAAGAGGTGAGTGTCAGAGGAAGGGGAAAGCCAGAGACATATTGTGGAAAATCACCCTCCCCCATTTCTTCAGGAATCACAGGGTGACCAAAAGGACCTTCGGCAAGGTATGGAGGGGAGGACATGACAGAGCTGAGTGGGCTGGTATCAGGCATGTAAAAAGGAGGTGGGGGATCATGATCCCCAGGGTGGCCTAGATAGCCATAGAAAGCCCTGTGGTGGAGAGAGCCTCGGATCTGCCCTGTGGCCTGGAGCCGACTGCTCTCCATGATGGTCATACCTTCGAAGGGCCTCTGGAAACGAGGGCTGTAGGCTGGAGGCTGCAGGTAGGATTCCTGACTGGAGATGGGGGAAAACTGATGAGTCCGAAGGGGGGGCATTACTGGTGGCAGAGGTCTGGGATCATCGTTCTCTTCATCTGACTGTCGGAATTCAGGATAGAGGTCTGATTCTTCCACAAAGGGGAAGCCCTCAATTCGCCGTGGCTTAACAGACATTTCTGCATCATTGGGATCTATGACAAAGCGTCCATCTGGGCCTCGGCTGATGAGTTCAATGGGTGTTGTTGCTTCAGCTTCATGCTTGGAGATGCTGTACTTCTTGCTTGTTATTGCTCTTTTGGTCTTCTTGTATAAAGACAATTCTTCCTTCTTCCCTGGACTTGGGGGTGGTTTCTTCCCACGCTGGTCATGACTATCTTCAGATGATTCTGATGGGGATGCCTTTGAACGAACGCTCTCTGGGCTCACCTTTCCTGAAGATGACCTATAGGGAAGAATATAGAAGATGTGAGTATTCAGTGCAGTCCTAGCTCAGGCATCTGCTTAATTGGAATTTAAAAATCCAGTACGGCAAAGCGGCTCTGACGGTGCTGGTGACAAATCCTGCTACAATAAACCACAAATGACGATACAAGTCACACAAGATCATGTTTATATTATTTGACACAATCTTTGAATGAAACAATGGATTTACACATTTGCAAATGAATAATACAATAATCAATTTTCTAAATGCAATGACCACATAAACAAATCCATTAGTGTTCTTGTCAGTATAAAAGACTATGAGAATAAAGACACATTGTCCCTTCCTAATGTAATTGATAATATAATTATTGGAATATCTGAAAAAACACATTTAAAAAGCATAAATGATGGTTGCCCTTCATTTATGATATCTACTTCAAAACAATATAGTAATTATGAACCATGAGTGAACAAAAACATCCTAACAAGTATGTTACCCACAAATTATCAATTAGCACAATTAAGAATAAAGATGTGTCCTAAATAACCTATATAAATATAATATTATCCACAGTGGACTGCCAGTGGATTTGCAACATCTGCCTAACTAGATAACAGTGCCACAAACCTCAAATGTCTGGCCGTGACCCAGCATAAACTA
The DNA here is from genome assembly GCF_963691925.1 of Scomber scombrus. NCBI lineage: Eukaryota > Metazoa > Chordata > Actinopteri > Scombriformes > Scombridae > Scomber > Scomber scombrus. The sequence continues at coordinate 3,445,077 of NC_084983.1, forward strand.
TGTTTATTTTATTTTATTCTGTCTTTATTCAATTAGGTAGTCACATTGAGATTAAGATCTCTTTTCCGTGAGAGACCTGTAAACAAAAAACATTCTTAAGACAAGAACACAAGCAGCAGGCAGAATTAACAATTACACAAAAAACAAGGAATTTATAAAAATCAGTTACAAGAAGCATAATAAACATCAGATAATAAAGCTTTAAACTCTCCATGGGGAAAGTAAGATTCAGGTTTGGGGGCAGTTTGCAATTTATTCCATTTTGAAAGGTGTATTGTACCAGTTCTGCCAACATTAGCAAGTACCTGAAGGGATATCTATGGTTCTGTAGTTACAAGATTGAAATGAGAGAAGAGACAAGAGGTAGTTTGGAAGCCTTACAGGTGGATAACATGAGATAGGTATTACTTCTTGACTGTAAGGAAGTCCAACCAACCTTGTGTTAAAGAAAAACAATGATGAGTACAAAATAGATTAATAAAGTGTAAATCACTACTATACACAGAGTTTAACTGCTGACGTGTTGATAGTGCAGCATGACAATAGCTTACTTTGATTTTTAATTTTTGAGTCAATGTTGAATATGAATCTTGACTGATAATCTGCTGTTAAAACAAACTTCTAAGTGTTGGTATGAATCAGCAAGAGTGATATGGATGATATTTAAAGTTTTAATGACAGCGTAGTCAGAGTCACTGGTGGAGGTGGAGAATACCATGTACTTCATCTTTTCTGCATTTAAAAGTAGTCTGTGATTAAGGCATGATAATTGGAAAGCATCAAAGGCAGACTTAAGATGAGTCAGGGCCTGGGCTGGAGAGGAGACTGGGACAAAATTGTATCAATTGCAAAAAATGGAAGTATTGGTTAGGAAGAATAATGCTATTTATGTATAAAACAGCAGTGGACCCAGGATATGTCCCTGTGGCAACCCAGTTGTGATGGTAAGATGGCTTGACTGAGTACCATCAGCAACAACAGTCTGAATTCTCTCTGTACGGTAAGAGTGGAACTATGCATGGCTTTATCTACATCTATAGACTATATGCTTTTGAAGGGTTAAAAGTCTGGCAGAGAAAATGTTTTATGTCCAGGGAGGAAAAAATGTTATCAATGACTCATGTTATTGTGCTATGACCCCGGCAAAAACCATACTGTTGTGAATCAAGAAACGTATGCAGTTGTAAACTGAATGATTCCAGGTTTTTTCACTTTGAGAGGGAGTTTAGATATTGGATGGTAGTTATTGAGATCAGAGATATCATCACATATGTGTGAGGGAGCATGTAAGGCGCTTTTCCGCGAAGCTTGAATCATGCCCGTTATAAAAGGTTTGGTTAAAAACATGTGCTAAATGTGGACAGATTAAGGGGGCACTTGTTTTTAACCCAAGCAGAGCTTTGTGAACATCTGCACTGCTTACCAAACTAAATGAACATTTGAGGACAGAAGAAACCGAGGCATTGGGAACCTCTTGTGTTGGATAGATATGGTACTTGTCTAAGAGCTGAATCTGCAGACATATTACTAAAAAAAAAAAACCAGTGGTTAAGAATTGGTGCTTAAAAGCCTCAACCATGGATGATCTATCATAAGTACAATCAGATACTTTTTTCATTTGTGGGTGGAGACATAACTGTGAGGAATTCTTAAGAGATGCTGACTGTTCCAAAATTTAGCGGAACAATCACAGGCAGAGAGAGCTGACTGACAATTATTTGATTTAGCCTTCCTATACACACAGGTAACAAATGTTTCTTTGTTACCTAAAGGTTAACCAGTTCTCATGGATACCACTGGGTCTAGCCTTGGACCAGGCTTTGTCTCTGTTGTGGATGGCTTTGGAGATTTGTGGGGAGAACCAAGGACTATCTCTGTTTTATAAGGGACTTTAAAAAATTGTAAAAAGTTTTCCAGTACCACATCTGGAACGGTAACAGAGAAAGTATCAATGTGAAGAGAAAGACATATCATTTAAAACTCCTGCAGATTAAAAGGTTTATCATTTCTTTTGGTATTAATTTGAGATTGCGATTTAGGGATCTTGGTGTCTTTGTTACTTCTGGCAGAGCAAAGCAAAGAACACATCATGTGCTTCTATGCCTCATTGCTATGCCACTAGCTGTGTAACTTAACCGTGACACATACTTAGCATGAAAGGTGAAGTTTAAAAGAATGTAGATGCAGAGGTTCGGGGACACAAGACTACCATTTTTCTGTCAAGAAGTCACAAGGGTGCACACAAGGAGGCGGTATCACACACTAAATGGAGCAGTGTGAATCTCTTACATAATTCTTTCACAAACAAGTAAGAAAAACTAATCAACAACAAAATAGCTTGAAACTTGTTTGTTAGAACCTCGACAGAAACCGAAAGTACATTTCGTGAATGTCACTGCTGAAAAATGGCTGCATGCTTGTCTCAGTACAACTTTCACTCTAAATCTAAAGTGTAAACCTTTTGGAAAGTGACACATTTTCAATTGTTTTGGCTCCAGTACATGTAATTTGAAATATGCTCACAGTATTGGATAGTTTCCCCAACTTTTGAACAGTGTATAACGATGGCAATGACATACTTTACACTCATTATGGATATAAACACATTCAAATTAAATTTGAATTTAAAGTGAACCCTACAATATTTTTCTTTACACAATAACATGGACACCTGCCTTTTATTCATTTTAATGTCTAAAAATGCCAACATCTGGCTGCCTAAGAAAAGACTCACTCAGAGCTTGTTATAAAAGAAGAAAACCTGTGTTAGTGCCACATGTGCTATTTGATGGTTAGGATGTAAATTGAATGCAGAACTGTCTGGAGTCAAGCATGGTAGAAACAGCTTTTCTTCATCTTATCACTTCATGGCCAAACAGTATATATTTAAACTAAATTAAAATTACATTTTCACTAGATTTGAGCAAAACTGTAGCAAAAGGGTCGAGGTAGTTCTCATCAACAGCAATGCAACGCTCTAGTATAGCAGATGGGTATAACTGACAGATGGGAACCAAGAGGCTTTGATCCAAGGCACCTACAGAAAAGTGAGAATATTATCAATTAAAGTTTGGATTGATCCCTAAATCTGTTCAAACCAGTTCAAAGATCATTCTAATTATGAAAGCTACTTCAGGTGGCCCAATTCCAGCAACCATCTTTTTCAGTAGCTTGAGTTTGAAAATTGTAGGGTGGTATCCATATTATAACTGAAACATCCGACCCAGACTCATCACTATCAAAGACTTCTCAAAGTTCAGGCAGTGACATAGAGTAGTATAGCTAGTATCTGTGAATGTGACACTTGAAAGTACACTATATGAAACTCTATTCCCATTAATTACTGTTACATGTCTTCTAACAGGAAGGAGGAAATGCAAACCATTTGTTTTGAAGCCACAATCACTTTATTTATTGGTAGAAAATGAAACATATAGCCAGTCCTCAATCTGCTCGAGCTTGTGCTTATAAGGACTGTGTTGTATATCAAGTATCAGGTGAAGTATCTGAGAAAATCACACCTGCTTTTATTTAGCTACAGAGAAAAATACTGAAATATCAAGTAGCATACAGTAAACTACAGTGATAATATAATGTAACAGAAGCACATATATCACAACCACTGTACTTGACCTGCTGCCTTTTTCTGTTTCGCCACCAAAAAAGACTGTTCATACACCATCGAACAATCATCAAAACCTTCAATTATTTATTTATTTTATCTCCATAGATTTGACCATCATCCCTACTGGTTATGTAACATTGTACTCATCAACTTAAATTATTACTTTGGACACCAGGGTAAAAATTAGGCTTGTAATGTGTTGTAAAAGTACAACCAAAAGAAATGGTGGCCAAAACTATCAAATGCAGGCTGTAACATGTGCTTGGTACACAGTATATGATGCTCTTCATACCAACTATAGCATGACAAAAAGCAAATTAAGGCAATTTATAAACACAGCCATTGTTCATTAAATAGCCACTGAATAAAGAGTCAGTAACAACTCCATGTTAGAAAAATATCGGTTCTTAAAACTTACTCTATGATTACACAGTTGGATCAAATACACAAGCGCACACATGTCATAAGCAATAGTTGGCACTGACGTAACTGTCACAAGTTTAAAATGCAGATAAACAGTTGACTTTTCAAGCAGCTCAACATAGTTGAGGCAAAAAGGTAGTTAAGAAAATGTGATTGTGCTGGCATCTGTGCTGGGAAAGGAATAGTGGTCACTTGGAGGTGAAACAGTGATTTAAAAGGATGAGCGGGGACACTGGGACATACAACTCAAACAACAGAAATACTCATACAGCATGAGCAGAGTTTATGTCAGTAAATACAGTATAGCACTGGGGAGATAATTATATCATAGCCATGCATCTCAAAAAACCACTCCATTCCTCTTTAAATTAAGTCCTTCAAGATTTAGATAGAAAGTTTATTTTACTTCAATAAAAGAGGCGGAGTCTCGTTCTACTAGTTGAACTATCATTTAAGCTGAACAGCTTGATAGTTTTGAGGCAGGATCCTCAGTATTTGAATCAAGTAGCTCATGAAAAGTAGCTCTTTTAGTAGTGATACATGTTATTTCAGTGTGCCAGATACATACTTAATCAACTCTACATATATTGTGCTGCTATGTTTCTGTGTATACCTATACATTTACATTCACTGTGTATACTTAGCATCTTTGGCACACAAAATATCTTATCTATCTTATCTCATTTTGACTTCAGTCATTATTACTGAACGTACAGTACTACCTAAATTGGGATGGTTACACTACACTGAGTGTGTAATGGGCAACTGCATATCAATATAGGTAAATATAATTATATATATTGGATCAAACTAGCTATGGGATATTGAAACACTACCCAAAATTAAAGGACCAGCACCATGGTCAAAACAACTTGATCAGTAAATCCCTAGAATAAATATATTTCCCAAAATGTCTAACTATTCCTTTAAATAATCAAGACTTAATTCTGTCAGGTATTACATACGTTGTAATACCCATTCACTGTATGGTAGTGGTGATTCCTTTACTGAAACATCAATAACGAGCCCGAGGCAGATGATATGTCCCGTTACACACTCCTGCTGTCCTGGATAAGAGTTGAGAGAACATGAGAGAAATTCGTAGACTGTTCTGTGACCCTTACATGTGCCTTTGCATCTTGCACTGTGCCACATGGCAAGATAGATTATCTTTAAAAAAACTCCACAATAATCATGGCTGAACATTATTATTTTTCAACACCCTCTGATGATGAAGATCCTTTATCTTTCATGAATCAAAGACCACGACCAGTATTGTTGTTGCCTTGTAGGGACATTTGGCCAGAAGCATGCGGCCAGGTCAGGAGTTTGGAGGAGCTGCGGCTGAACCAAAGTGCAAAAGGGGGGGGGGGGGTGTACACAGTGTGCAAGAACAGGGGTCAATGGTTGGCACACTCACTGAGGACTGGAAGGTTGGGGCTTGTACCTGCTTGCGTCCAGCCCCTCCCAGTAGGGCTCAACACTGGGAATGAGGCTAAGTGGACTCCTGTAGAAGTGGGGAGATCAGACAGTGGGGAAAATATGGATGTAAACAGGGAGGCTGAGAAAATAGCTTGATACTGTTAAGTGAGTTGAAATAACAGAAATAAAAGGAAACAATATTGAGTCACAGAGATGATCTGACAGAAAAGAATCAGGGGAAAAAAGGTTAAGACGACAGAGGCTGTCAATGAAGAACAAGAGGGAGGTACAGGCAAGAGAGAGAAAAGAAAAAGCCAGGAATCAAGACAGTCTATTTATTCACCCCAAGAGCTTCAGGCCAAAATCCACCATATTTGATCAGACCCACAGCATAGTCAACTGATGCAACTCTAATCCCTTTAAGTGCTTCTAGTTTGTTTCTTTTCCCCTTGAATCCTTCAACATAATTCAAGAGGAAGAAGGACAACGAGGAAACATGTATTTCCTGAATTGAGACACCCTTTCCAGTTGTGTGCCATATGTTATTGGCTTTGAATTGTAAAATATTAGACTATGCATGTAGGTGTACAATCAACACTTTAGACACAGTTAGAGGTCTCTGAATATAGATTGTGATTCCAGTATCCGGTCTGTGTCATTCATTCTGAACACATCACAAAAACCACTGCAGTCCTAAACAAATGTTACTTAGACAGGAGGAAGTAGTACATTTCTTGGGAAATGTCAGTGGTGGATTGATCTACATTTGGTACTCTGTTAAGTCATTCTGGCAGAAAGACAATGTATGTAACTTTGAGTCAAAATAAACAACAGTGTGTGTGCAGCGTTGTGGCTCACTGATGTGTTTTAATGGTTTTTGAGGAAAGGTCTACGGCACAGAGGAATAATGAGGATTCATAGAATCCCCTGAATCATCACTTTCAGCTCGTCATCAGTTAAATCGGTAATTAATGGACATGCAAATATTGTTTTAAATCTCATGTACATGACACTTTACTTTTAAAAATGGTTTAAAATGATTTTAAAATGATGTTTCTATGTAATGTTTTTGTGATGTATGTTGATTATCGTGCAAGCATTTTTTTGTTCTTCTTCTTGTGCAACAAAGGTGGAAAATAAAGTTGTTTTGATATGATTTGGATACACACACACACTATACTTCAAGTTCCAGTGTGTAGGATTTAGTGGAATCTAGTAGTGAAGTCGCAGATTCCAACCAAATGAATACACCTCCCCTCATCCTCCCCTCACAAGCCTGTAGGAAAATCTACGGTGGCCGTGAAACTCGTAAAAGACATGAAAGATCCTCTCTAGAGTCAGTGTTTGGTTTGTCTGTTCTGGGCTACTGTAGAAACATGGTGGTACAACATGGAGGCTCTGTGGAAGAGGACCCGCTCCCTATGTAGATATAAAGAGCTCATTCTAAGGTAATGGGAACACAATGATTCGTATTACCAGGTGATTAAACACTAATTAAAACATACATATTAATTTGTGCCAAATCTGTTTTTGTAAGATGCCACTAAATTCTCCACACTGCACCTTTAAAAACATAGAATATCACCAGACTTATCCTTTCACACAAACAGAAACATACAAAAAGCAATAATGTGTCTTTAGTCCATGCTGCAGTTTTTGTGGTGATGCTGTTTAAACCCAGTATGTAGAGATACCCAATGAAAAGACTTCCACCAATAATATTGATGTCTTGTCTCACTCAGGCCTCACACCTCTCTCATGGTGGACATGTTGACTCATCTTACACAGGTGAAACATGATGATGGATGAGTTCTATTTAGATGTGCCGGCGCTCTGGTTTGTGCATGCTGGCTCAATAGCATGGCTTATTTAAGCTGTAATTAATGTTATTAATTTCACCCGTGCTTTCCTGCTGACATTATAAAATGCCTGCTGTGAGTCAAAAGCTATTAAGGGAATTGAGGTGTTCTTTATGATGGCTGGTCGGATCGATTTGAGGGTCACAGAAGGAGGGAGTCATTAAAAGAAATAACAGTATGGAAATGTTGTCATCTCCAGCCTTGCTGTCATTATGCTCACAGCAGTGCATGAGAACATTTGACACGTGCATAATGTACAGCTGGATTTATAAAGAGAAGATCTACAAATATGTAAATGAAATAAATAATCAGTTTTCAGTCATATCCTCTGCTACAGAAGGTTACTACTGTGCATTCTGGGAAATTAAGAAAAACCAAGCCCAACCAAGCTGAAACTTCAAGCTGCAAAACTGAATCCACTCCTGCACATAATCTCTGGAAAGGTTTCATATTTAAAGATGTTTTTCAATTGGGAACAATTTACTTTAAAGTCAAACAACATTGTTTGAAGTCACTTTTCAAAATTTCAAACAGGAGCATGTGTCATTTACTGTAAAAGGGAAACTTGCTGTTCTTAGCTTTGAGATACCCAGGGTATAGCATCAGGGTATATCAGCAGGGTATAGCATCAGGGTATAGCATCAGGGTATAGCAGCAGGGTATAGCATCAGGGTATAGCAGCAGGGTATAGCAGCAGGGTACACTTAGATACGTCGTCATTGTAGGTACGTTAACTTCAAAAATAGTCTTTGACTTTCCAACTGAGGGTGAGCAGCTTTCATTGGAATAAATCATCAGTTGGAAAACAACATCCATTGTTTTTTCAGACCCATCAAACCATCATGTACAGTTGTTGTTGTGATTGTTGTGTATTGCATGCAATCTTGTGTTTGTGCATTTTTTACATCATAAATAGAAACCATTTCCCCAACTACAATGCTAACTAGGCCAGTTAATATTTAGTTTGAAGGGACACAGCTGTGCTTACTGTCGTGTAACAGAACCCTAACCCTGCTTCTATAAACACAAGATACATCCAACAGTTATGATGAAGCTATTTAGGTATTAACAGTATAAACTGATCTCTGCCATATGATGTGTAAGCATGATCTGTTAATATTTGTATGATGAACTTCATTATATGTTCATGTATTAATGGCAGTAATGTGAATGATGTTCATGCTCAGACTCTGCAGTATCTGTACTGTGTTACAGATACTGAATGTGTAATTTGTACTGATGTAGAAATTACACATCTTACTATTTGCCTTGGTGATTCTATTTGGATGACAGAAAACTGGTTTTATTTGTGATGGTCTGATAGTCCAGCAGTAAGCAAACAAATCATTACTGCTGTGATGACTGATGATGGCTGTTTTTTGCAGAGTACCGTGCATTGAAGCTGCTGTGTGTCATGTAGCGGTTACTTACGGAGTTTCCATGCTTTTTCTGCAGTGGGTTATGGAAAGAGGGGGATCTGGAAGACAAGAGGGAGACAGAAAAGAGCGAAACTGCCATTAAAGATGAGTTTTGTTTGTGTGTAATAATCACAGCTGGGGGTGTCTGTCTGCCTTGTTTCTTAACTATTGAAACACAGTGGTTTAGTCTAGACAGAAAGCAAAGACAGAAGTGATGAATCAATAGAAGTGAGTAAGAAATGTTACAATATTTAAAAATAAAATTCAGACACTTTTTAAGCTCATATTGACAGGCAGCTGTTTCTATAGCTGAGAGGACATGACTCAGATAAAGCAGCATGAGTTTACAGTTTAAGTTAATGGGTGATATTCAGAAGTTCTTTATGATGATGGAGATACAGTAGCTATCAATGACCAGGGCTTTTCCTTTCACCTTTTTTCCTCTTCAGCTTCCGCCGACGCTGCTTGTTGACGAAGCAGGCGGCCATTGTACTGAACAGCACGGCCGCTGCCAGGAAACAGATGGTGGCCACGATGCCGGCCACCACCGGCCGCGCCAGTCCGGGTTCCTCCACCATCTCCGGAGGAGGGAAGAAGTCTGCGCGGGGGGGGGGGGGGGGGGCGAGGAGGGAAAGAGTCAGGAAACGTGAAAGAAGTCGCGAGTGCAACGGCGAGATGAAGATGCGGTGATAGGGAGAAAAGGATGTGAGAAAAGAAGGATGTAAAAGTTTGCAGAAGGGCGGGAGAGAGAGAGAGGTGGAGGGAGTGATGGATTAATGCAGTCAGAGCAAGATGAAGCATTTATAAATATAGAAAACACAGTAAAAGAAACGAACGCAAAACTTTTGTTTGCTCTGAATATGAGGTGCCTCAAGATGAACACTACAACACTACCACTGTCAACAGTCATTTACCAGCTCTTAAATCAGGGCTGATATTTACCAGGAGATAACAACGCATATGTGAGTGCACTGAAGAGAGCGTGCTGTACCCCTGCACGAATACACTGTGCTCTGATTAAAAAGTATGAGTTTAAGAACTGTATCAGATTTCTGGTGTTTTTTGGGGGGAGACTGTGTCATTTCCTCATTTCATTAAAGGTGATGTCAATTGAATCAGCATCGGTTGAACTGAAGACTACAGGCTAAGAAATGGAAAAATCTGGGGATGTAGAGCCTATGAGAGAAAATTCCTGCTATACTGAAGAGTCAAATATACAGGAGCTGACCTTTACTACTGCACATTATTTGCAATGATGACTTAACAAAATATCAACCTTCTACAATATCTGTAGAGAGAACTTAGAAAACTGTGTTGAAAACTGTGGATGTGATGCAAATACATGTGCACCACACTGCCTGACTGCTACCTCTTTAGGTTGTTGACATTATTATTAAGGGAACAGGACAAGGGAACACAGAAAAGACAATGACAACCCAACCCGACCGCCTGAAAGAGATATGAAATGTTAATGACTAAGTTGGAGCAGTGAGCACCTCCGACAGGAAGAAAACCTGGATGAAAACAGACTTGTATCATGTTTTATGATACTATAACATGGCTGTGCATGAAAAAATGTATTACTTTATTATAAATACTTTGTTGTCTGTTTGTTAGTGCTGTGCAGCTTCAACAGCCACACATAGCAACAAGAACAAAAAGGGAAAACTCTGCTAAATGCACAGATTTTCAAAACCAAACAAACTGTAATAGGCTAACCTAATGCAGGGAATCTGTTACATGTTATGTGAACTGGTACAATGCACTTGTTCTGCAAAATCATGACAAAAACAGCCATTGATGTATGTTCAATACATGAATATGACTGTGTCAACATATAGTTAAAGATGAGTTAGAATCTAAACTTTTAACTCTTACATACTGTTCAGGTCAAATTTGATCCGTTTTGACATGTGACAGCTGTAAAAACACCCCACATGTCTTTTACTCTGAAATTTGATGACTTTTCCTAAAGTGGCCCAAAATGCACAATAATTAAATAATTTTAAACATGTTAAACGTTTTTATAGGTGTTGCACATTTTTGTCCATTGAGGCTGTTCTGGGTCTGTTCTGGATATCTCCGTATCTATTGACATGTGTTTTAGTGAAATGAATAGTTCATAGTTTTAATAAGGATTTCTTTTTATGATGTAGCAGTGAAGACTGATGGCTCTAATGGTTATACAATAAACCCCACACTTCCATAAAGTTCTTGTCATTTTCACTTTACATAAAATACATTTCCATCATTATTGCTATGTTATATTTTCATGTCTTAGGTAAAATAGGACATGATATTGTGTGATAGGAGATGTTTAGTGGTGTAAAAGCTAAAAAATACACTCTCTCTGCTCTCTGAAACATGAATCAAGGTTTAATCACATTTATTGATCAGTCAGATCCACTATTGATGTTTTCTAAACACATCTGTGGTTCAACATTTGGTATAGACACTTTTTATGAGGAGATTCTTAGACCGGGTCAAAACTGACCCAGAACATACTGAGAGTGTAGAATATGAGTATGTGAGGGTTAAAGTGATAATATTGTCACTAAGTTGAGTTCTGCTCTTTAGTGAATATTGATAACATATTTGTGCAGATTTGTCACACATTAAGCTACTGTGCAGTTTAGACACATTTTCTGATGCTCTGTCCAACATGATTGGCTGCTCTCTTCAGCTACATGCATCACCAGCAGAGCACAGTTAATGCGACCGGCAGAGTTGTGCATGAACAGTATTATTATGATAATGAAATCCCAGCCAATGCACTAGAGACTGAAATATCTCTGCTGTGCAGCTACCGAAGAGTTAACTTGTGCTTGCAGAGCTACCGACTCATTGTCCTCACTTATTAATGCTGCGATTGTGTTAGTGACCTACATGCTAATGAATGGCACAGTGAGGAGCAGGGGGGAGCCAGTGTGTCAACCTTTGTTATGAACTTGTTAGTGTGGTTTATGTGCTGCAGTGAAGCATGATACAGCAAAATGCTAAGTATTGTACCTCTGTATCAAGAGAGGAATGAGCAAGGAGCCTTTGTTAACAGCACTGCAAAGCTTTTTGGTTTCACCAGCAGGGGGCAGCAGAGGACTACCAGAGACCTGAAGCTTCCTGTGGAAAATCTTCCCTAAATGTTACCAACAGCTGCTCTAACCAAATGATGTGTACTCAGTGACCTCTGCAGGGGAGCGACATTGCATGTTGGGGGGTTTAATTTCAGATTCTAAACAGACTTTCAGTATAGCAACCAAAAGAAAAAAGAAAAGAAAAAAAGAAGAGAGGACCAATTTAGTGATTCTTTTTTTAGCACACAGCAGCCCGATGCAATGCATGGGGGAGACTGGCAGAGCGATGATGTCATACTCTTCAGGATGCTACAAAGCGGTGTGGGCATGTAAAGGGGGCTTAAATTTAATAGCGCTGAGTAGGCAAATTGTAAAGTTGAAGTTGCTGCGTGTGCAATACATGCACAGCGCACCGTCCTCGACTCCAGAAGATGTGAAGATAGCCTGAGGTTAGAGAGGCAGGTTACTGTAGGGTTAAACTCCCAGCACTGACAAGAAAAGCTCCTCTTGAATCCAAAGCAGTGAGAGCAAAGGGTTTTTCCTTTTATATTCATGAGTTTACCAGGAGATAACACTGATGTGATGTAATGCCTCACCTGTGCTGGACACTCCTACTATGTTGCTGGGCTCGCTGATCATGTCATCCATGACGGCCATGACTCGGAACTCGTACCACGCCTCCTAAAAGTGAGAAAACACACAGATCAACACACAGAAGGTAAAGCGTCTCTCATGTCTCGGTGTGAGAAAGGTTCAATCAGGATGTGCAAAGCTGTGGGATTCTATTTGTGCCTCCGAAGATCAGTGGGCTGAGCCGCAGAGGCGCTGGAAATAAAACAGAGAGGCTCAGTCGCTGACAGTGAACATTTTCTTTTAGAGCCGCAGCGCAGTAACAATTATACCAATTGAACTGATTAGATTCTAAAAGGCTTAATGTGAGAGCAGCTTAAAAAAAGATATTAACTTTGGGGTAAAATTTAATGAGAGTAAAATGAATACAGATTTCTTATTAAAGGGAAGCTCCACCAATTTGACACATGAGAATCAATTTACTCCTCACATACTACTTAACCTATGATAACAGTCGTGGCTTAGGGGGAGCTTTCCAAAAATGGAAGAAATAAAACTGATGATGTCACAGTGATGTCACCAGGGTTATGTTGAATGCGATTTGAGAAATTTAACAGAAAGTCTGCATTATGAAAGGCAGGGAGGGTCTAATAGAAGACACTAACAAATTGCATCATGGGAAGTGTAGGATTTAGAATTTTGGGAGTTGTACCCAAGAAGCCACCAAGCCAGTATGTCCATGTGCGCCCCAAAAGGGTTAAATTTGGGCTGAAAATATGGGTCAGAAGTGGATTTGTCTGCAGTTTCCATGGTGACCCCACCTGTGTTTGCCCATATGGGCTTCAAGTGAGTTCTGACTGGGTTTCAGGTGGGGCCCATATGTTTGCCCATATAGGGTCTGAGTGGGATCAGCATGGACCTTAAATGGGGCCCATTTAGACCAGGACCCGCAAAATTTGCCCAGTTCAAGCCAATGCCCACTCAGTACCCATGTAGCATTTAACCAATGTGGGGCCCACATGGGCATGTTGGCTTGGCAGAATATTTAGCCCTGTTTTGCCTATTCCCTTTTAAATCTGTCTCTTGCAAGTCCCCTCATTTCACAGAGCTGTAATAGTAAATAACTTTAGTGTAGCTTTGATAGAAATTTTAAAAAAAAATGAGAGACTAAAAATCTGTAAACACCAAATCAACTGAAATGTTGAAATAAATGAATAATTTAAACGTTTTATTGAGCTAGTAGAAGGATGCACTGTGTAATAAATGGAAATACATGGATCAACTCAACACTAGGCAGCACTATGATAAGAACAATATGCTTTATGTGAGGAGGAAAATACAAGAATTTTAATACAGAATGAACTAATTATGTGAATATAATGAATGATTAATGTGGTTTGAGATGGATAAATCACCTATGACTAAGTCAAGATGAAGGGACACATTAAGCCTTTTATTTTTCATTTTCTCTCTGCAGGCCTGTGCACTTCAGACTGCACTCAGCCACAGAACAGCCTTGCTCGAGGACACTTCAGCAGGATGCAATCGCTACTTGGCTGCACAGTTGGTCTAAGCCTCTGATAAAATATGCTGCAGACTGAGTTGTCAGCTCAGTTGCTTCCTCCATGTCAGGAAAGATTGAGGATTTGAATGTGAGAACTGTGTCACGGCAAACATTACACACACACACGCACGCACGCGCACACACACACACACACACACTGCATCCAGACAACCAAACAGAAGATCCCTCCTGGTCAAATTACCTCAACCGATTGCAGTGAGAGATCTACAGAAAAGTTATACAATCTAGGTGAAGCGTGTGTGTGTGTGTGTGTGTGTGTGTGTGTGTGTGGTGATAGAGAGATGGAGAGACGTGTGTGTGGGTGTTTTGCTGTGCGATCGAAGGAGAGATAAAAGCATCTGTGTGGAGCTGGAAGTGGTAGTTAGATTAAAGAAAGCGGCTCACACGTGTCATGGTGGGAGAATTAGACGACATGAACGAGATGTGAAGTGCTGAAAAAGAACCTTTGTGTCAGAACCCATAAATCAGTAGCGATATATTGACTTTCCTTTCCTCCTAAAAATGCACATTATTGTCCAAGTGTGTTTAAGGTTCATATTTAAGTTGCTATTTTCTGTTTGGGGAACATGCAGAGTTAGAGTCAAAACAATAGCAAAGAGTTTTGTTTGGCACACAGCGGCACTCACGACCCAGTCAGTACATGCACACCTGCATTGTTACTATGACAACTAAGGTGGACATAGCATTGTGTATGCAAAATCAGATCTGGGGAAACTTGTAATTTAGAGCATTAACAGCGAGGATGGAAAACAAATCTACTTCGCCTGCAGTCTGAACACAATCTCAGTGCTTTCTGAATATTTCTCAGTTTCATTAAACAGCTCCAATAAAATGTCATATGTTTTCAACAGCTGTTAGGTGTAATTTTCAACTGTAGTCTGTCAACACCTGAGACTCCTGAGTGAGCAAGCAGCTGGAAAAGACAAGTTAAACATGTAGTGAGGTCATTGTTGTTACTCATTACATTGTTTTTAATTGAAAACTACTTTTTTAAGACCCGATTAATGATTTCCATGTGCAGAGTTACTTCTACAAAGTTGGTAGAGGGGTGAGGTATTAAAGAAAAATAGACAGAGACATTTCTGTCATTTGATTCTTACACCTTCAGTAGCACAGAGTGAGGAACTGTTAATACAGGTGGGTAAAAGCAAACAGGAAGACACTAAATATAGTCACATCCAATTATTTCAGAGGAGTTGAAATGATTCAACGGTGAAGCTTTGTTCAGATTAGATAAGATGATTTGGTGAGTTTTTGACTTGCAGCATGTATATCTTGTTCTTGAAGCTGATAAGAGGAAATTATGTTTGATCTATTGATGTCCAATTTCTTACCTATTACAAATATGAAAAATTCAACAATACGCTACAGATTTAAGAGATTTTTAGTACATTTTAGAATGTTTACTCTCCACTTAAACAAGCACAATAAAATGTAATTATACTCTTGTGAAATGTTCAGGAAACATTTCCTTGCAAACATAAGGCTGCATCCAAGAACCACAGAAGAATAAAGATAACAGAGGCTCTTTAATGCTTTCAGTTAGATAAACACCATATTTCAACACAATTAAAAGTGACACCAGGTTCAGTAACAGTAAGATTATTAGTGGAAGTTAATTGCCTCACCGTACAGTAGTTTGAATTTATATCATAAAGATTTCTGCATGTGTTTTCAGTTGTGTTTCAAAGCTATTAATTAAGCTGGAGTGTGTATTTAACCTACTCTGTTCCAGAAATCTCTTGATGTATGTTTCATCTAACACTGTGTATAAAGTCCATGTCCGTGTCCGTGTCCTTACCTGGATGAGGTCTCGGGCGAGCAGCTCCGTCTCCGCAGCAGGAATGCTGTCGTCCAAGACCTCCCATCGTTCCCCCAGGCGAAACTCCATGACATAATGCTGGATAGGTGCTGTGTGATTGGCAGGCGGGATCCAGGAGAGCAGGACTCCCTGCTGCGTGCGATTGGCTGTGAGGCACCGTGGTGGGGTAAGCAGCACCAATGGTTCAGGGGTACTTATAGGAAATACTGAAAGAGTACATCGGGGTCGAGAACGTGTGTGAGTAACTGGATTATATATTCAGTGAGACGTTTCAGCAGCTTGATAGCAGTGAATCAGCTCCCGCTTTACAGTGTGACGCTGACATGTACAGTATATTAATTAGACCGTGACTACATGTGATTAAGGTTTTATACAATTCCTATGCATCTTTACCATCATGTCATCTCTGAATCCTTTCAGAGCATTTCATCAGCCTTTCATCTTGCCTGCTCTGATATTTCTCCATTCCTGGCTAGTATGTTGCTAAAGTTTAGTCCCATTTTCATAGTTCAGTTGAGTCACTGTGAATTTACACATCACACAAAACAAACAGATTTTCTCTAACCACCTGTGGAAATGGTTTGGTTGAAGAATCTTAAGGTTTTTGCCATTTCCCTCATTCACTATCTCAGTTATCCACATTAAAAACAACCAATCATTAACTGTAGAGGGTATCCAATATTCTAGCTACTACTCCCTTTCAAAGAGGTCTAATGATGTAGGAGGATGTCTGACTTGCAAAAGAATGGTGGGTGACTTTGGTTTAAAAAAAAATAAAATAAAAAAAAGATTTTTAAATGAGAAGAGGACTATAAGTTGCCCCTAGGCTGAAGGCTTTGTAGTCTTTGTTTCTACTTCTTGGCTGACATAAAAGATAATACAACGTGAGAACTTATACCAATTTTCAGCTTTTCACTTATTTTTAAGTATTAATCTGTGACAGCTTCATTTACACTTAATATATGCTCCTTGTCTTGCTGCTGTGAGGAATGACGCATAATGATTCAACCACGACCCAGGTTGAGCTTACTGTTGTTATCATACAGTAATCTGCTTATTTTTTATATTTTGCATTATACTTGTCTGTGATACAAATATTAGGGCTTAGTCCTTAGTTTTATATTGAAAACAGTTTCATAACAAGCTTTAGCAAGTGAAAGTTCTATTAGGTGACTGTTAATTTAAACTTTGACCTTTCGAGGCAGCTAAATTAGCGAGATCAGGACGTCACGAGATCAAGAGACCAATCGGTGTTGTGAATCCAGCTGCCTCGCAAGGTAAGACGGTGATAGACGGATGGTTCATCCAATCACCTGCCAAGTATATTTTGGAAGTGTCTGCTCTTTTCCAAACAGTTTCCATGGATGACTTCTCAGTTGGTTCTGTGTAACAAACCATCTGGTGCGTCGGGTTAATAATGTCAACTGTCACCACTAAATTGACTCAGTGTGATCATTTAACACTGGTTTAGTTATGAGACACCAACAAAGAGACTTTGGTGGTTTTGTGGATAGATTCTCTCCCTGAATGCTGATGTCTGCACATTTTGGCCTAAGACGGTTTTGTGGAAGAAGAGATCACTCTTCCATACAACAAAATACAAATGTAAGTTTTCTATGACTGAATGGTTATCAATACAAACTCAACAACAGGTAACTGCATTGTTTTATCTGATTGACTGTTCTCTGTAGAAGATAAGTGATAATGATAATAGGTGATAATGTTTGGTTGCTTTGATACTATGTAGAATCTGACTGATATAATATAAATACAATTGAAATCATAATCACAATGCTGGTCAGAAAATGTGCAACTACATATATCTTATGAAGGATAATATCACTTTTTAAGAGGTGAAGCAACTAATTAGAGCCAGAACATTGCATTCACTGACTTATTCCCCTACTGACTCACTGTTACTCTGTCTGCCCTCTAGTGGCTGGGGACTGACTATGTGAACCAGAATCATTCGCTGCCCTCTCCCTGAATACTACTGAACTATATAGTATGCTTTACATTGTTATAAGTGTCTGACTAAACAAACATAAAGTCAGTATGAAAATCAACTCTGGTAAATCATCAGCAGGCTCTTCTGCAACTGAGGTACAGTTGAGGTCTTTATGCTGTGAAGCATCATGGGACCAGCACTCACACCGAGTGTTGATTTGATTGTGAAACATTAACATGTTAGACTTCTAAAATTACTGCTATGTGTTATATTAGTCAAAAGGAGTGGACTATTTTCATGAATTCATCTTTTTTTTTTTTACATTCATTTGCTCTGTATCCTTTGTCCTTGATAAGAAATAAATAACTGATATGAAAAGTTTTAAATGCTGGAATTTAAATTGTGATCACAAGGTAGGATTTATCACTGAGACTGTCCAAGGTTTACTGTCTGTCTATAAATGCTAAAGTTGAAATGATTCTGAGCTATTATTTAATTTAAGTAACAGCCTTTCAGATGATTCTTGCTGTGTGTTTGCCAAAGGCGTTTTATTATTGGATTCTTATGTCGAGCCTACTCACTTAGTGTGTTCACAGTGACAACCTCGCTGAAGGGGCCTGTGCCAAGTTTGTTTTGGGCCAGGACGCTGAACTGGTATGTTGTCTCTGGCTCCAAGCTGGGCACCACCATCCAGTCATGGCCTCCAGGCACGGGTATGGAAAGCCAGTCATGTGGACCTAAACGCTCCCTCTTCAGCCTGCACGGCAGTCAGGATGAGAGGTGAGCAGACGGGCAGGAGAGATTTAAAAAGAATACATTTAAGAGGTGGAGAGGAAGATGTTATTATTCTTGTTGATGGAATTTAACATCATTATTGTCAACATCACCTCACAGTTCACCACATAATGATGTCAAATAATGTGGTATCATTTCTGCCACAGCTCAAGTTCCACCATTCATCCAACATTACATCACTGTACAATTCAATATTTCCACCATTCATTTTTTTTGGCTGTTGGCTTCATTCACAACATGACTTTGGCTTGATGGTAATATGCCCATGCTGCACTCAGCTTTGCACTTTGCTGTTTGCCCATGCCACACATTCAGCGCTGACCACACCTGATCACAAGTAAAGAGTCAAGCAGGAGACCGTTCACATGCAGCAGCTGCTACTGGAAATTATTGCAGTTATAATATATGGCTTCCTTTATTTCTAGATATTTTCTGTCACTTTTTTGAAATTCCATTTATGCTTTTACAATTTTTAAGTATCAACATAGCCCTGGGTTTTTTTCATTTGTTAGTTCTTTCACCACAGTGCACACTGTAATAAAGTAGACCTTCGACCAAAGGTCTGTGCCTAACTCCAACCACTGTATCATTTGATGAAAAAGAGGGCAAGGGGCTCGGGGTTGCGTGCATATAGGGTGACAAGAGGAGAATGGGGGAAATTTGGGACAGGAGAGTTGGGGGTGGGAGTGGCCATGGTGGGCCTGGCCTCTAGTACATTACATTCATTGTCAACCAACACGTGAAAGTTAAAACCCAACACTTTATGTTCATGAAGTCAACTGTCTGTCATTAGAAAAAAAGAAACACAATGACTTTGTTGTATGTAACAGTGTGTAAATCATTATTCATTACATTGATTTCATTTATTCATTTTATCAGTTTGCTGCCTATCACCTATCATGCTAACCCTGTCACATCTGTCTGCACAAAGCATGTCAGATCACTCCTCTGTGTTGCGAAATGTTAAATTACGACGCAACCAGGGAACTATGATTTAACATTTGAAACAAGCTTTTACCAAATGATGTCTGCAGGAACAGACCAAGACGGTTAAAGAGCTAAAACACAAAATACAAAGAGGATTTCGGCTATTTTTGTGGCTGCCATGATGAGCGGATAGTAACAGACGGTGAGATTTCCTCCAGCAGGTGGTGCTGCTGTTAGCTCCTGAAGCTAGTAGTCTGCACGGTTTCAAAGACCCTCACACTGAAGGTTGCAGGCTGGGGGAGATGGGTGTTCAAATTCTACCATTTATATAAATGTCATGATGTAGACAACTCCCAAATGATTAACTCTATGTCAACATTGACCATCATGGCTGAAACAGCATAACTTTTTTATAAATTTGGTGTAAATGTTAATATTAGCATCAGCATTGATGTGTTTTATCACAGCACAGTTATAACATTTACTTTACTGCCTAAAAAACACCTCTTTAAAATTAGTCATGCTAATTCAATTTACATGTTTGCCAGGTGAAGATCTTTGCACTAAGAATATTTAACATGTGTCAAATAGCTGGCATAGTATCATATAGCGATATATATTATAGAATAACTGTCGCGGTCAGAGGTTGTAATTTCTGATTGGTTGCCAAGCTTCAAGAGGGCATGGCTTATCTAATATGAGAGGATCAAAGAGTAGACGGCAGAGAGGAGAGGAGAGATTAGAGTGATGTGCTGCTGGCAGGAGCTACTATTCTTTTAGATCATAATGGGTAATGAATGATATCCCTCATCCCTCAAGCATTTTGCTTTAGTTTCTATCTGCATCTATTTATTGATCTAAATGATGTGACACCAATGCTCAGAGCACAATGGGCTAAATGAGAGGACGACATTGGGTCCGGCTCCAACCACTCAGTCAAGTGGGCAATGATGTGAGGGAACAAATGGTAACGAGGGGAAGCTGAACCTGGCCTGCATCCTTTTCTTGTTGTTGGCAACCAAACACATTCGGTTTATTGCACACTAACTGTGTGGGGACAGTATCTGTTGTTGCAGGAATGTTTGAAGAGCATTTGGACAGCTATTCACAAATGAAACAGTGATGTCCCAATGCACGTTTTAACTAAGAGCGGGATGTTTGAGGTTTTTGTTTTTTTTTCACCCAAAGCTGCTCTGCTCACTTCACTCACTGATGCTTTCTGTCAGTATGACTATAATTCATTAAAACTGCAGTGTGTGATTGACTATACGTTTGAGCTGCTCTGCTGCTCCCACACTCTTTTAATAAAGCAGACTAGTTGATCCTGATCGTGTGGACTGGCTATAGAAATCCCAGTGTGTAACTATCAAATAAAATATGACAGAAGCCTCACATCTACCTCACGCCAGCAACATTGTCTGTGTCTCACAAACTGAACATCGCATTTTTTAATAAATCCTCAGTGGCACATAGAATAGTGCCATTTATGTATTTCTGCTAAAGAAAAGCAGCAGCACTCTCCTGTTTAATGTTTTAAATTGTCTCCATTAGTGCTATTAATGAAGCTATCCATAAGACTTCCCTTGAACCCAGAGCTTAAATGCAACACGTAGGCCAGCAAAGGCTAGTTTCTTGTTGATGGTCTCATTTGTTTTCATTAAGTCAGACTCTTGTAAGGAGGGTTTTGTGTCTGTAACATTAATCTAACACACCCCCACTGAAAATGCATAGAAGTTAGCAGCAATGTAAAGACCTTTACTGAGCACTTATAAGCATCCTATAAATGTGTTGTTTGAATTATGATAGTGACAGTATGTATGTTTTCACTGTTTTTGATCATGTGTCATTGGAAACTTTGATTTAATTCATCAAACATTTTTTTGACATCTATCTTCCCCACGAACAAACACCCACCAGCCAAAACTACAGTTGGCTCCTCTGTAGAATGGGGCTAAAACAGTACTTCATATTCCCAAATCCAAAATAAGTGGAAAAGTGACAACCAGAGAACTGTTTTAAACGTTAAAGTACACTTTCAGTATATTTTGGTTACGTTAAGAAGCGTAAAGTCACTTCAGTTTGATTAAGATTATACTGTGTCGGTCATGGTTAGATGTTAAGTAAGGAAATCAATTCAACATTTCAACCAGGCCCCCAGTCAAGCAGTAGCAAAGCAGCAGCAGCGGCAGCAGCAGTAGTAGGATAGAGGACTTTGGGTCATGTTCAGTTTAGTTGCAATTGTTTTTGGCTGGACCGCAACAATGGGGCCAGTCCTATTAATGCAAAACACTAACTGACTTACTGACTGACTGACTGACTGACTGACTGACTGACTGACTGAATGAATGACTGACTGACTGACTGACTGACTGACTGACTGAATGAATGACTGACTGACTGACTGACTGACTGACTGACTGACTGACTGACAAAGTTACACAACTGGTCAGCCGAATGCCGCCACTTCCTGTATCAGTTTCAAAGTCCTTGTATCACATTAACAGTCCTCTAGCAGTCCAGCCATATACTAAGTTTTGACCTGGTCTTGTTTTAAGCGTTCCTCCAGAAATTCAAAGGATTGGAGATGAAAACTCACTCACATCTGATCCGATTCCCATCTCTACGTTTGCACAACTGTTCTGAACACAACCCTGGAAAAGACATTTTTAGAAACAACAAAGGACGTATCGGAACAAAGAAAAAGCAGGAAGCAAAGCATGCTGGGATGACTCACACATGGCCGTACCAGACTGAGAATGTCTGCTGGAAGCCTCCGTCATAGCTCGCCTCCCAGGACACATTGGCCCAGGTGGAAGATGCCACCACGTGGACACCGGTGGGGGCGTGGGGACTTGTGCCTGCAGGGAGGGAAAGCAGTGAGAAATGTGTTGTTAAAAGGGCATATTAGTCACTAGAGTAGTCCTGCTGTGTTACCATACATTCATTGCACTTGTCAAAGAAATGTATTGTACACTGGAGCTGGTAATGTGTTTATGAGCAGCCAGAAACCTAATGCAACATTTAACTGTAAAAAAAAAAAACGAAAATAGGTGTGATATATTTTGGGTGGCAGGAATTATGTAAACGCCCTGCCTATCTAACTCAAAGGTGGGCTGCATTTGTGTTATTGGCCACCACCTTTGTTGGGTTACAGTGTGTGAAGATGATGGAACGAAAAAGTTGGAACTCTACTCTGAGGGCGGTGCAGCACTCGGAGAGTCCACAGCGCACACACTGGAGTTATTTTGTACTTCATCATCAAAAACAGCAGCAGTTGCAAGTACTTTTTAGATTTAATGACTAAATGATTACTTTTGCGAGAAGAACATTAAGTATACTGTGAATTTTCAATTTCATCCAACGGAGACTAACGTTAGCAGAGTTGAGCAGGAAACTCCAGCAGTAACAAATTAGACCGGCCACTGCAGTAATAAACTATTTAAACCAACTCTGAGGTAGATAACATAACTTGTAGCTCATTCTGTTTCACCTCAAACATCGTGCTCCCACCCAGCGTGTTGGACAGTAATGTCTTCTCCAGAGTTAACGGTGCAGCAGAGAGACATTATGTTAATAACACAGCGGAGCACTCACTGTTATTGTCACACAGGCAGGACACTATAGGATGCTTTCAAATTGTTCAAGTTAATTAATATTATTAACTTTTTAACATAAAATGCTTTGGACTATTTACCTTAGTTGCCAGTTATGTATCATATTGTATTTGAGTGGACACACAGGCACCCATGTAATTGTAAAATTGGGAGATAATGATATCGTTCCAGGCTTATACAAGAAACACTTATCTGTCATTATCTTTATTTTTCATCGTTTTGTTCCATCTTCATATAAAATATAAATCTCAGACACTTTTCGCAATTTGCTACCTTTGTTTAAAAAAAAGTCCAGAGAACACCCTGAATTCTGAAAGAAAAACATTCTCATTTCCGGCTCCATTGTTGCAGAGATCCAGGTACTCTACTCGAGCCAAAGTAATAGAAAACCAATCAGGAGTGAGTTCAATACGGTGATTGTATTGCTTTGATTTGACTGGCTCACATCCAGAGGGGAAGCACAGTGGTTAGCAAAGATAGTTCGATATCAGGGCACAGAAGACCAATGACTGCATTTATCAGATGCATCTAAATATGAACCCTTTTAAGAAGTTCAACATTTCATAACCAGTTCTAGAGCTTTACCTTCAAGTGCTTGCAGTGTGTTTACTTGTTGTGATTCAGAGGGTGACAAGCTGTGAAGAGGCTAGTAGAGTTGACTACTGACACAGTATTGACCCAGGTAACAATCTGTGATAAAAAAAGGTTTTCTTTGAGAAAGGCTACTTGGTCCATTAAGGCCAAAACAATATCCTTCACCTACAAAAGTCAATTAACTGTATACAACTACTATCTGATTTCTGGTATACTACCTGAAACCGCAGTTCATCTGGTATGCAGTAAGAGAGGGAAGCACTCTACACTGCAAAAACATCAAATGTTCACCTTTTGGCAAACACCATAAAGCATCTTTTATCTATGAAACACCAGTTTGTCTCAGTAAAGGTTACGTTACAATAAGGTCAGCGCTGCATTTTCTGCATCCAAGATGATAGCTTCTAATGACACGTTCAGGTCACAAGTAGAGTACCATCCAAAGTGACGTTATATCACCCAACCACTCATAGCTTTGGAGGGCCACTCCAAACCTATTGAGGAGCAGCAGCAAGGGTTAAGAAGGGGGAAATTAGATTTCCCCCTTCCCGCTGGGTCCATTTACTTTCACTGTAACCATTCCTCATATTTCAGAGTGGCCTTGATTGGGTCCTTCAGCCAAGGGTTTGTATTGGGGCAGGGTGAGTGTCTTTCAGGCTTGTCTCCATAACTCTCCATGAGCCAAGAGTGACCCTCAGAGGCCACTCACTTTTTCCCTTGCTCCATCCAGTTTGGAGGCAACTGCTGGCCCCAATTTTAAAATGAGCTGCTGACCTCCCTCATCTCTCTGCATCCTGACCAAAAACTGTGTCTTGCGTTTCACAGATGACCTACCTTAGCAGTCATGAGCTCCACCTCTGCTGGCCAAGCTGTGTGTCAAATAATCATGATGTGCTGAGCATTACTCACACCACGCTTATTATTTTTCTTCAAGCACAAACCACTTTACACATCATTTATTACAGTGTTCCCTGTGCTCAGTGACTCAGCACTTTGAAAGGCTGCATGTAATCATAGTCAATATTTTCTGCATTGAGGTCATTACTGTGGCTCCTCTCATTTTTTATCATGTTATTTGTCTTTATTTGTGCAGAATTACATGGATATCTGTGCTGTTATCACACCATACAGCAGGTATGAGCATCCACTGTGCTATCTGTTCAAATCCATTTAATAGACTGGTCGCTTTTTTGACAAAATGGCCCAACCATGGTAAACAGTAAATGGACTGTACTTATAAAGCACTTTTTTAGTCTTTTTGACCACCCAAAGTGCTTTTACGCTACATGTCACATTCACCCAATCATGGCTACCACACAGGGTGCCAACCTGCTCATCAGGAGGAAACTAACACTCACACACACATTCACACACCGTGGGTGCAGCCATTGGGAACAATTTGGGGTTAAGTGTCTTGCCCTAGGACACATCAACATGTGGATTGGAGGAGCCAGGAAAGGAACCGCCAATCTTCCGATTAGTGGACAACCACTATACCTCCTGAGCCACAGCCACCACTGTAATTACAAGTTACGGGTGCATCATCTGATGCACACTGGCCCAAAAAGAATTGTTCCACATTAAATAATCAGAAAAGGAGCAGCTATAACATGGTGAACATTTCTGGAGCATCACAACCCTATAAAACATGTCATAATAAGGATTTCATCCCTTTGGTCCAATAACATTTGGAAATTCTAGAAGAGGCGTACAACGAAATTATTTTATCCCCATTCCAGTGAGTGGAGAGCCAATCAGACGTTAGCCGGCTCGGCCAGCAGAGGTCTCCAGTGAGCATGCTATACAGGCCCAAAAATACAGAAGCTTCATGAACATCCAAGTCATTTCTTTCCAGGTGGAAGCAGATATTTTGACTTTATGTGCAACTGATCAACTCTCATAGGAATGAATGGGTGCCATCTTTGAGTCCAGTATCCCTCATATGTCTCCATACAACCATGATTAAGCCATGGGGTTACAATGATACACAAAGTAATTTTTTTTCTAGCCTTTGTAAAACCAAAACACTAGAGCTGAGGAATGGATTAAACTGTGTTTATCTGCTCCAACCCAAAGGGAAACTTTTCAACCTGGACCCTATGTTCCCATCTTTTAGTGTCTAAGTGACTAATGGGGACAACAATTTTTGAAATTGGTCCAGTATTGAACAAGAGCACTTCAGCCAGTAATAGTGCCACATCAATATATGTCCACTGGAAGTGCTTGTTTTTGTCACTGACAGGCTCAGACTGTTATCATAAGTGTCTGGCAACATTATGAAAAGAACCATACAGAGAAATTGAGCATTTGTCTTTACCATTCACTTGATCCAGTCAGTTTGTTGTTTTCAGCTAAATATTCAGCCATGACAGAGTTGGAAGGAAGGAGGAGTCCCAGGAGGAGTTTGTTGTGTTACAGTACAGAAAGTGTAGCTTTGTGTTATCTAATAGATTTTCTCAGTCATGGCTGAATATGATACTCTCATGAGACGATGTTCATCCCCTCTCTAAATGCCTTCTCTCTTGTAAAGTTAAAAGTGACACACTGTTTAAAAATACAAACAATAAAGCATAAATCTAACTTTTGTCTTGTCTGTCCAAATATGATTACACTAAGCAGCTCAACACGGTTATGTTAAAATGAAATGACAATCATTCTTATAATACTAGGATTAACTAGTAATGCTACACAGCAATACAATAACTCACCATTTCATCAACTGGCCTCAATCTTTCAGAATGATATATCATGTAGCAAATATATTTAAAACTCTATTACAGGGTTTATGTTTTAATACAAGTCAAGGTGAAACTTTAGAAAGTCTATGAGTTATTGTGTTTTTAATCAATTTGTGGAGCTGGAGCTGATAAAATCTGCCAACAGCAGTTATCATCTCAGCAAGAAAATCATCAGTCATCTGCTTTAAAATGAGAAGCTGCTCCTGTCCATATCTGTGTGAAATTAAGGACCCATTGTTTCAAACATGACAAAAAACATAGAGTGGTAAATCTGCCCTGTTATCTTTGTAAACTGCCTATGTGCCATAGCTAATTAAAGGAGATTCTGATGTAACGTATGCATTTCTATATGTTTTTCTTACAGTACATACATGTGTGTTTGTGCATCCATGTGACATCTGACTGTACCTATGACTTGGACGTGCGTGCTGGCAGTGATGCTCGTGGCAACGTTGGTGGCGACACACTCCCACTCCCCGTGGTCCTCCTTTGTGAGCGACTTGAACTGTAAGCTGCCTCGGGGCAGAACATTGTGCTTGCTTTTACTGGGCTTCCCTACCTGCAGTCCGCCGAGCCGTGGCAAGAGAGGGTCAGCCAATAGGAGAGATGGAGAGAGGCGCACAATAGGTTGGCACAAGCAAATGCAAAATTAACACACACACACACACACACACACACACACACACACACACATAGTATGGTCACTAAAAATATCATTCTGCAATCTTGCATTTACTAGAATAATATTGCTTTCAGTATCTAACTTAAGTATCAAATTATGCAAAATGAGGAATTAGGAATTTCATAAGTGGCTAACATAAACAATAGCTAATCACACTGTAGTCAATGAGCCAGATTAAACATGCCTCATAATCCCACGTACAATTGAGACGGTCTAATATGTTCCCTTAATTGCATATTTTATAGACATCATTCAAATGTGATTAAGAAGCTAAACTGACATGCGATAGTTTGTGTAATTAAAATACGTGCATCCTCTATAGGTTTCAGAAAATGAAGATTTCTCAATGGAAAACACTGAATGTGATACAAAACACAATGACTTAAAAAAACAACAAAAAAAAACAAAACAGCCTTACAAAGAAAATTTGGCAGTCAGATTATACACACACAAGTAGCAGGAGGGTGGAGGGTGTCTTACCTTCCTCCATGTGATGTTGGGAAAGGGATCTCCCTCTGCCTCACAGGGAATGACCAGCTCTCTCCCAGCCTCTTGTCTGTACTCCCCTCCAGGAACCACTGAGAATTTGGGAGGGTCCTGCATAGCCAGAATGGGTGAGTGCACTTGGACTTTCTCCTGGATACATTAGAGCTGTTTTGCTTATTTGGGATGTTTCAAACACATAGTGATTACGGGTGTACCTTTAGCACCAGGGGAGCGGGAGGGGACCATCCCATGGAGCCCAGGGCATTGTAAGGCATGCAGGTATAGGTGCCGAGAGAGTCCTCCGTCACCTCTGCAACACGGATGCTCCCGTCGTCCATTTGGCTCCAACCAGGGTACTGAGGATACGGTAGATTGTTAGACGCATGCCGAAAATTGCAACTTAACCCTATGAGCCTAACCTGCAACCAGCTCACCTTATCTATCCGGAGAGGGACGCTATCTTTCTTCCACTTAACCAGAGTTACAGGGGGGTTGGCATCTACGGGACAGCGGATGAAGCCGGGCAGACCAATGGCCACATAGATGACATCTGGCATGTTTACCACGCGGGCAGGATCTATTCAAAAACACACAGAGAGGGGGGGGGGGGGGCGGGGAGTGGTGAAAAACCGAGTGATGAAAAATTGTTTTGGTAACTTGGGAGACCCAGTGCTGCGGCGACTGTAATAGTTGTGTAGAGAAGATATGAGATCATGAAGATTTATGGGGAGTGGGCTCGTCATAAAATGATAAATGAATTTGTTTGGGAGCACAGCTGGTCCTCACAGCGGCATCTGTGAGTGTTTGGAGAGTGTTTACTTCTCAACACTGAACTCACTGAATGCGCACAACATTTTTTTATTCCTGAAATGAACCGATCGGTTTTGGGTGCATGAAAACTTATACAGTAAACTACACAAAAACTGATTAAATCTCACTAAAAGATGCTCTCATGCACACAGTCTCATATCACACTTAAATAGTCCCTCTTTCCTCTACTCCCATTGGCGGAAAATAGTCCCATGTTAGAAGAAGAGTGGTATAGGCGGAAGGGTTTCTGCAGTATTCTAGGGTTTTAAAAATAAAGAGAAATTTAAGGGAAGCAGAATTAACATTTGCAGTCATCGCCTCAAGTGACACACACTTTGATGCATCCGATGCATAAAACATCTTAACAAACGTTTATGTGTAATCGTGTAGCCTAAATATATTACATAACAGAAAGAGCTCCAGCAGGAAGGAGTGATTAAAACTAAACAGTCTACAGTCATGCTCGTGGCTCTGTGTGGCACAGCATATCAACATACTAACATTTGTTAATTAGCACCGAGCACAGAGGCTGAAAAGTTAAAGGATCATCAAAGTGATTAGAATTCATCCTGAAGGGGACGTGAATGGGGAACTCCAACATCATCCAATAGTTGTTGAGATATTTAGTCCCACTGGTTGCCTGGCCAAAAAAAACCCTGAACAAGCTGCTACGATATCTAAGACTTTTAAAAAGTGATTTAAGGGTCAAAAATATGTTAAAAAATAGTTTTAAAAGCAGAAAAAGTTTTGCTTAAATGTACATTTAGTATGGTTGTTGGTTTTATGTAATTTGAAATGACATTTGCTCCATCTTTTACCAAAAGTAAGACTGAATGCTCCTGAAAATGTCAAATGGTGTAACCACAAAAGAATGATAAATATTAAATATTTTATCACCTACAGTGTATTTAAGTGGACTTATACTAATAATTACTTCAGTTAAAAAAATGAAAATGGTTCCTGATCTCCATGATTCCCCAGATGAAATGTAATATTTAGAACAATTGTATTCCATTACCTTTATTTAATATAAAAAGTTATAATGTAAGATCATGCCAAACTAGTTGATATGGTGTTTTATTGAGAATTTACTGTTTTTAAGCAAGTTGAATTATTTGGTACAAAGTTTTTATGGTTACACCACTTAGACATTTTTACCATAATCCTCTAATATATTCTCTCAAAATGGATTAAAAGCAGAAATTTGATGCTGGGTCCACAAAAAAGAATGTGTGCAAGTTATTCATACGTTTATGTTCACATTTTAACCCTTTAAATTTGACTGAACCACATGGACAAAAAACGTCATTGACCCTTAAGTAATCATATAAACATAGGACACAGAATATAGGATACAAAGTAAAGTACATAACTATAGTGCCTCTTCAACAGTAGTAGTAGCAGCTTTATTGTCATTATATTGAGGGTCAGATAACAATATAATGACATTTAAATAGCACTCTCTGAGGAAGAAAAAATGTAAGACATAAATAAAACATTAGAAGTAATCAATAAGGGCAATAAAGTATAATATACAATATAAAATGTGCAAACACAGCAGAGAGCAGCAACACTGTGTTGTACCATTAGACCATATGTAAACAATTAAAACAATTTTAAGGCACATGGGTTATATTATTACACAATAAAAGTATAGATTAGTAGTCCTCCAGTTTAAAGCTTATTTCCAATTTGTTCACTCACATCCAGGAAACTTTGATGCATTGCATCCAGGAATCGCTACCTATTCATTTAAATATGATGTAATCCAATAGAAACTCCAGTCATAGAATCTATGGCCTCCATTAGTAGCTCTCCATCTGTAGATCTGTATCAAGTATCACGTTGTGTTGCAGCTGATAGAGTAACAGTAATATTTTTTCATCTAATATCTCAGCGACCGTCACATCCCTTGACCACCTCTCATCACAGGCTGCTTTGCTCATGTCAAAGTATTCCCTCTTTATTTCTGTCACAGTGCAGAGCTCATATGATGACACTTTGGCAGCTGGATTTATATTTTTTAGTTTTGGCTCTCCTCCTATTGACACTCCTCTTTTTGTCCACTGATTCACAAACAGTGGAACGTGGAGGTTTATATGGCAATTTAAAGGATGCTGATTATGATAATGCTCACATCCTCCTCATTAACATGTGAGTGAATTATGAACTTGTTACTTCTGTGTTTGCTTCCTTTTTTAGGCCCAGAGGTCGCCACTTTGATATAATGTGTTACTTGGTGAGCTGGCAGATGGCATTTTGTTACCTTTGGAACCATTTCCACTAACTATTTCCTCCTGTTTCTAGCCTTTATCATCCTCAGGCTGGAGCTTCAAATGTAACAGAGAGTGGTATGGATCTCTTCAGCTCTCATCAAGAAAGTGAATAAGCGTACTTCCCAAAATATTGAAAGTTGCTGCTGTGTATCCTGTAGACAAAATGGTGATATTTAAGCAAAATTAAACTACAGTAATATTCAGTTATATACAGTATGAAAAAATCCAGTTACATAACATCATACCTGAGCTCCATCACCTCAAATTCATATCAGTTTTATTACTATATTTGCTCTACATTAGTAACTCCCCATCCACATTTTCTCTATATTTTAAATCTTAATTAGGATTTGATATGGATGAGCTTTACCCTTTAGGCAAATAGAAACATATAAAAAAAATAGAAGTTCATCTGGTAGAAGGAAAGGAGCTAAGAGGAGAAAGGGGGGAAAAAGAGGGGAAGCTAGAACTTCTCCTTCTTAAATCCTGAATTATGAGCAAAGGCGAGAACAGCGTGGTGCCTAAATGAGGTCAAGGAGGAGAGCTTCAAAGTGGGAGAAATGGTGTGAGAGGAGGAGGAGGAAGAAGAGGAGGAGGAGGAGGAGGAGGAGGAGGAGGAGGGGAGGAGGAGGGGTGAACGCTATCAGCAGCGTGATATAGAGGAGGGACGAGCAAGGCTGAGCACAAGCGTGGGAAAGAGGACAGGTGAGAGAGAGAGATGTGACTGGATGACGTAAGGTGGAGAGAAGCCGGCAGAGGAGAGAGAGAGAGAGGGAGGGGGGGGGGGGGAGAGAGAGAGAGAGAGAGAGGATGACTGTGAGCACAATACAGCAGGCAAAAGGCATCTGGTATCACAAAAGGAAGAGAGAGGAGAGGAGGGATGAGAGAGAGTGAACGAGTGACGCGGTGAGATAGAGAGATTGGAAAACGTGGCGAGAGATCGATTTGACCGCGTTTTCCCCCCCAACAGAACAACTTTGTAAAACAAACCGCCATCCTCCAAAGTCCTAACCATCACACACACACACCCCCCCCCCCCCCCCCCTCTCCTAACCCGGCCCCCCC
Organism: Scomber scombrus; assembly: GCF_963691925.1. Taxonomy (NCBI): domain Eukaryota; kingdom Metazoa; phylum Chordata; class Actinopteri; order Scombriformes; family Scombridae; genus Scomber; species Scomber scombrus. Next base: position 3,476,807 of record NC_084983.1, read on the forward strand.
TTCCAGCCGGCAGCTCTGCCACAAAAGAGCCCAGAGGAGCGCCCGCCACCAACACCACAGACGAGAATATCAGCCAAGTTTCTAAATATAGCTCTCAGACAGCGCTATCGCTCACGACACGCTGGTTCCCACTGCAACACGCTTTAGGGAAGTTATTCACTGGTGAGCACTTCAGGGAGAGAAGGGGGGAAAAGAGAGAGAGAGAGAGAGAGAGAGAGACAGAAAAAAAATGTGGGAGAAAATAGAACAAACATTAGGCAAAAAAAAGAGGCTAAAAAGGGTGTGAAGCAAACGGTGAATTTTGAGGGATTGAGAGAGAGAAAGAGAGAGAAAGAGATGGCGATGAAACAAAAAAAAAGAAGAGATGAGAATTGGATTGAAAGACAGAGAGAGCCCTCTGCAGTCTGACAGAGAAAAGTCAGCAATGATGTAATCCCCCCCCCTCCTCCTCCTCCTGTTCCTCCTCCCTCTCACGACTGGTGTTGCCTGCCTCTGTTCATCACACACACGCACACACACGCACACACACACACACACACACGCACACGCACATACACACGCACACACACACACCCCGCAATCTAACGTACAACCATGGAAAGAGGCAGAGGGAGCGAGGGAATGCAAAAATGTCTGTTGCCTTGACTACTGCCAGCGGCCGGTCGCAGGGGCTAAAACCCTCTCACGGCTCGTCCCGCATCTCGTCTGTCTGTCTGCTCAGAGTCAGCCAGATGTTTTCCTTTTTTCTTTTTTCTAAAGTGACAAAATGAGCACGTTATTTTTGTGTTTGTACACCTCTGACTGACTGACTGAGTGACTGAGTGTTTTATGAGGGTGGAGAATAAGAATAAGGAGGCGGCAACCCACGATGAGAGAGAGATATAGAGAGGTGTGTGTCGGTGTGCGGATGAATATATATACATAAATGAGTACAAATGAGGAATGAAGAGAAGAAGGGAGGGAAGGAGAGGCAGAAAACAAACATTAAAAAAAAAAATGCACTTGAGAGAGCAAATTGGGTGTTCTGGTGGGATTAGGTGTTTGGCTGAGAGGTGGAACAGAGTTAGCCTGGAGACCGATGGAGTGTCCAAATCAATTCCACGGAGCAGAGGATGCTCTGCACGCATGTCAAACCCCCAAATAAGAAGGTTTGTGTACACACAGCTACAGAGCGGTGTCAGCACTGACAGGAGGACCATGTGTTTGGGAGACAGTCCTGCTACACAACAAAACAGACAGAAACTTCCTAATAAGCCTCGGGTTAGAAGCAGAGTCCCTCCTCAGCACTGTATAGAGATGAGTAGTCAGCTCAGACATGATGCTGTTCAGTCTCTACACCGTTACAGCTGTGACTTGTCAGGTTAGTCATGTTTGATGTAGAAAGTTTATATATCGATACAGTCCACCAAGAAGACTTGAATGTCCTACTTTCTTCAAAAGAAGCGTGGTGATGTTGCAGCAGAGTTATTATTGGACCTGTCTCACTTTATTTTGAAGTCTGACTATTTTATGTTTGATGTTAGTGAGAGCGTCTAGTGGACAGTTCATCATGAGGACAATGATGATGTAATAACTTTTAAGACCTTTTTAAAACCTCTTTAAGGAAAAAAATAAAACCATTGCTGACACATATAATAATGCAAAAGCAGGATTTTACAGTGTTTACTGTCATTTTGAAGTCATTTATAAAGGACTGCAACTAATGATTAGTTTCATTATAGTTCAAACTGCTGACTATTTTTTACTTTAATTAATAAGCTGATTGGTTGGTTATGTAAAATATAATGATAAATAACATGAACTGAACAAATATAATCATTCACTCTGCCCCAGCTCACATGGAATTTAATACCTTGACTCTTACAATTTCAGACATTTTAAGACATTTTTAGACTTTAAATATCAAAAACTAAATTTGAGACATTTTAAGACATTTTAAGGACCTGCAGGGATCCTGCTAAATAGAGTTTTTAGCACAAACTAATAGATTACTGTGTGTTTTATGAATGTAGCTATTTGCCTTTAAAGATAATTAATAACTAATAAGTGTTGATGTTCTGGATTTGAACATTGGACAATTAAACATATTATTTATTGCCATTTGTATTTAAGTTAACCACAAAGGAGGAGAATATAACTACTTTTCATGAGCTATAAATACAAGAATATAATCATTCATGCTCATCATTAACTTAAACATGTGGAGCAAAGTTGCTGTATTTTACATTATGATATATATTTAAGACAAGTGCATTTATGTATTCATGTCCATTGACTTTGACATCTTATTTAAGTCGCTGCCTGTTTCATGAGCCAAAAAAAAAAAGAGTGCTGTATGACACACACTGCTCGATAAAAAATACTCAATTATTCATCAGTGTGTGGCCTCTATTCCACAGTTGTGTGGTTTATTTACTTAAAGGCCCTTAAGAGGTATTTTTTAATTAGTCTCATACTATGAGTGATGTGGTTCCACAAAGACCTTTGGTTATTTCACATTTTATTATTTTCAGGTTTTTTTCTGTGTGTGTTTATCACTGCTTTGAAGTTGGCTGGGCTCAGTTGGAAAAAGGTGATGCCACAAACTTCCATGCACCAATCAGGATTCAGCAACATTTTAATAATAATCTGATGACACGTTGTTTGGTTACTATGGATCAAATGTGATGTAAACCCACCTACACAGTCTTGATGAAGCATATCAGCTGAGTATTTAAGTGTTAAACTCTTAATAAATCATTTCTTAAAGGGGTATTTTAACCTTGATTGAGGCTTATTCATTCATAAATATTTAAAGAGAAATAGTAAAAGATTTGAAGAAATGTTTCCAGTGGCGTTATCCTTGTTCTGCCCTGTTTCTTCCCTTGGATTTAGGTGTAAATAATAGAGTTCAGGTGGTTTTGACACATAAAAAACAGGCATAAAGTGAACTTCTTATAATGAACCAGGTCAGTCTCTGAATTTTAGTAGCAACCAACAAATTGTAAGTGCTGATGATTCCAGTGTTTTCTGTAAAAATGATGCGTATGTACACTGTTTTACCCAAAACCTCTGAGTCATGACACAACCTCTGGCTGCTGACACAGGAATGCTGAGCCATGATGCAAATAAATTCACCAAAATACCTCTCAACCCTTCAACACAGACGTCATTAACACCGGCCTGACTTGACAGTGAAGAGCGGCTGAGCTGTGGAGAAGGAGGAAGAAGAAGGAGCAGAGAAGATGATTGCCAAACCTATAATTGACTTTGACAGGGCAGGACACTCACATTGCACTGTTAGGTAGGCAGAGGCAGTCGGTGGTTGGCCCAGACTGTTGCTAGGAGCGCAAGTGTATTTCCCAGCATCCTCCGGCTTGACTTGGGCGATGATGAGGGAGCCGTCGATGAGAATACTGACTCTGCGTTTTAGGTCACTGTGGAAATGAAGAAAGGGATAACTTTAATGTTTAAAGAAACATGCTATGAAAAATAAAATGCAAAAAAATTCCCAGTGTATCAAACAAAACTAATGCAAAGTCTTATTTAATTATCTTTTTTTTTTTTTTTGTCAGAAGGTCCAATAAACTCCAGTCTCAAAGATTTAGAATATTATGGCAATTATTGATATAATATAAATATAATTATTTGATGGTTCAGACTTTACAGGGTTAACAACATTTTATTGTACTTTTAGGTAAGAATGAAATGTATGAGTGATCATGAATAGATGATCTCTGCCTTACCTCACATGTGAGGAACACTTGTTTGACATACACTTATAATGACCCAATCTGAGTTCATTTGGAGTTAAAATATGACACTGCAAAATGTTTACCATTATGTCATCATCATGGCATCATGGTGCTTTATTCCCTCTTTATTAATGTCTCAGTGCAGAGCTGATCTGATGACATGTTGCTGGCAGCTCGATTCATATTTATATATATATATATATTTGTATCATTGTTTTGGGTCTCTTACTGTTGAAACTCCTGATTTCACAAATGGAGCAGAACATGGAGCTTTATATGGTAAATTTAGGGGCGTTGATTATGCTAATGATCACATCTCATGAAAGCGTCCCTCCTCTTAAACAGTTGGCATTCATCAGGCTGAAACAAGCCATTTATGACAAGTTCAAGGAGTTAAAGGAGTGTGGTTCAGTAATATAGTATTAATCAAGTTATGTCATCATTCACTATGGGAGTGAACCATAATCATTATTTCACTGTTTTACTAAAAATACCCAACAATATAAAATGATGGTGAACAGAGTGGTGTTGCTGTTAGGCCAGCATGGCAGGTAACAGTTCCCTTTTTTACAGCGTGTTCCAGGTCATCGTGACAATTAATGCTTAAGATTTTGGCAGCACACTCAAGACATGGATGTATTAGAGCTCTAGTAAAACGTTCAAGACTCAAGGCCATGGCTGAGGTAGTGTGTGAGAGAACGGTCAGAGAACAGGGCCGATAAGCTCTACCTCGGATCGGGACAAAATAATGCAAGTCACAGATTCACTTATGTTATGCACAGTTAATCTAATATTGTATTGATCTCTAACTGACTCAGTGTCTTTTTGACTCTTGAAGTTCTTTCTTTAAATTAAATTGTTTTAATTGGAAACACATGTTGAGAAGAACCCTGAGTTTTAACTGGACTGAACTGAAGGTTTTTTCTATCAGCTCCAGTTATTACATTTGTAAAGGATTACTTATTACCAGGCCAATAACATAATTATCAGCCAATAACATAATGAGTTATTACATGATTGCTTCAGGAATAGGCTGCAGCATTTAATGAAGACTATTTATGGATATATGTAAATGAAAACAGTCACTGATGTACAGTATGATGAGACTCCTGTGAAGATGACAACTGTATATTTTGCCAGTGTGACATTTCCTTGCTGGTTTTTGCTCATATCCCAGTAGATGTGTAGCTCTGACTTTTCATATAAAAGATGTTCTGCACACGTTTGATTCATGATTCACAGCAGAACGGTTGCAGCGGAACTGTAAGTCTGCAGGCATCAAAGGAAGCTGGAAATCACAGGAACACTTTTTTTTTTGCTCTCCAGCACTAAATTAGAATAAACCAATGTGAGGTTGATATATTTATTGATACCGATTCCAATGATAACTTTGCCTGGTGCAAAGTTTTCAGACTTTCAAAAAACTCTATAAAGAATAAAGCGGTGTAGGAACAGAAGAGTGGGATCACAGGGATCTACGTTCATGCTTGACTTATCATCACACACAGAGCCTGCAGATTCTTCATCCTACAAAAGTCCTCTTTTACTCATCCTCATAGCTCTGCTGTTGTAAGATCAGCGGTGTGTGAGAGCCTCTGGAGAACTAAACCAAAGTCACTGTCAGGTTACTGTGAGCAGCTTCAAGGGCATTAAACTGTACTGCTGGAAGTCTCCATTTACATCAAGTTACACTGTAGCTGCTTTCACTATTTTGTTTTTGGAAGGCAATTTTAATGATATGTAATTACACCAAGTCTGGCATAAAGTAGAATCTTCAAGCTGTGACAACCTAATAGGCTATTTTGAATCATATTGGTGTTAAAATATTAAAGGGTACTCCAGCTATTTTGTACTGCACTGTCATGAACTTTTGAGAAACAGATTGAACAATGGGCCTAATTATGTTCCATTCATCAACACAGTTCAAAATCATTTGTTTTTATAATTACACAATACAGATATATTGCAATCAAAGCATTGGCAGCATTTGCTCCACCTCTGCATACTGAAAACTTTTTTTTTTTTTTTTTTTTTTAAAGTGCAACGCAAACATGAAAATACAAAAACACATTTTAAAAAACTCCCTTTAACAGTCCTTACATAAGAGAACTAATGAACTAATAACAACCCATCCTTGTGCATCCTTCTTCTGTATAGCGACTTGGATGTAGTGGATCGAGTATTCTGTTTTGGAGGTACGGAGACTGATCCAGAATATGAATCCCTAGTATGGGCCAACCTCCAAAAACACTGATCCTATATTTGAATACATGTGTGTGTGTGTTTACAGGACTAGCCTCATCGTCTCCTTTCCGAGAAGGTGCTTATAAGTCAATACTAGAGATTAGGTAATATCAACATAAACCATACAAATAGCAATAACTGTGAGACAAGTTATTTTCTGACACTTAAGGAAAACCTATACAGAATGCTAAGACTGTGGTTTACACTTTTAAAAGCATTGATATAAAGATTGAATGAAAGCTCATCATCTGTCACAATAAAAACCAATCACTGCATGTGAGTCAAAGCACATTGGAGGATCTCTAAGTGCTAATTTAAGTATATCTCCCATAATGCAACCGACTGACCCTCCAACAGCATCTTTCATACTCCATACTCTGTTTGTAATTCAGTCTTTCTGTTATAGTCTAACCCAAACTCAAATAACCCTGATAATGAGTATGCAGAATGTTATGAGCAAATTGGTGGAGTGTCCCTTTAAAATAGAAACTAACAAACAAAAGTACACACAGTCAGTAACTGAGTGCTGTAGCTCTGTCTGTGTGTGTTTTATTTGGACAGAGGGAGCTGGGATGAGTTTGGAGCCAGCTCAGAGACCTGGGTGTGCTCACTTGTGACCAGCCACTTGCAGTAGTCAAGGCAACACTTATTTTGCATTCACTTGCTCCGCTCCCTCAAATTCCAAATCCAAATTAGACTGTGAGCAATGAGCCGCGGCTGGTAATACGGGTCTCTATGGGAGGAAGTGAGAGACGAGAAATGACATCATTCCTGATGAAGACAATACATTTGGTAAACACTGCTGTGTCACATTCAGGGGGCAATTTTTGAGATTCTTAGCTTTACCTCATATACATCTGGACTGTGTATTAAAGATTAGAGGGCTTTTCATTTGTAAGTTGCATGGTTACCATCAGACATGGACACTGCAGCATTTTTAAGACGTTTGTTTTTATGTAAGTTTATCTATCTGTGAAGCCAGGGGTCGATCTACCGGGTACCACACCCCAAAAATGCTTTGTTGACCAGCTGCCATCCAAGTTTTGGACAATCTCATTAAAAAAACATATGAAACGTTGTGGCTGGTCAGAAGGTCACAAGAGCAAAACTCCAGTGTCCAGGTGCACTATCTCCACTTCAACACATACACACTTAAAGATCCACTGTGCATCTACATTTCTGTGTAAAGCATTGATCATGGTCTGTAAAAATAAGGGACTTCATGGTGCATTCAGGTGCACTGTAACTATGAACATCTACATAAAATCTACAACGGACGACAAAGTGTGAGACTTCATGGTGCATTCAGGTGCACTTTGTAAACTCAGAAATCCTAGCTACGAAGGTGGTATAAAACAAGAAAGTTGTTTGTTTATTTTTTTTTACTGCATAATTTTTAATAATTACATGCTTAAATAATAACCAAAATGTCCAACTTGGCTGTCCAACCCATGCTGTAACTTTAAAAAATTGACAAACTGCTCCATTTAATCCTCAGCTGGAGTGAGATGTAGAATTATAGTAAATCAAATAATGAAACAGCCAGGAGCAACATAATTAACATCTCCAGCCTGGAGGAGCTACAACTAGAGAAAGTTTCGGGTGGTAACTTTCATTCCAGAGTGCTTATTTTTAATCCCATTCTTTTAAAAAAAAACCTCAAGATATATCAGAGCTGTCACATGAGCCATTTTGTGCACAGCAACTAAAAGCAGAAACTATGGTGACTTTTGTGTAGGAGAAAGTTGAAATACGTTTTGAAGGAATTACCTGAGCCTGAGCCTGAGCCTGAGCCTGAGCCTGAGCCTGAGCCTGAGCCTGAGCCTGAGCCTGAGCCTGAGCCTTAGCCTGGTGTCTTTTCTCTTATACAATACACATAGCAGACAGCTGCTTCCCCAGCGCAGCATGGTAGCTGCTTCACTCACAGAAACTGATTAGCATTAAGAATTAATTACACTGAGAATATGCATCTGCTGGGTCTCCCTTACAGAGGAAACGAGCACCTCAAAGAAAAACTGGAACACGATTAATTTATTCTCAACTTTACTTACAATGACACTCTAGAGTCAATTATTTCATCTATAGTTTTGTCCTCCAATCTTTCATTACATCTTTCTCATTGTTTTATGGCTATTAAGATTTAATATGTTTTATTTTTCCTGCTAATTTAACGGTTTGACTTCAATTATCATGTGAAAAATAGCACAACAGAGTCTACTGTAGTACTACTCATGACACTGCAGACCTGAGAGGTGATGAAGCAGCTGCCAGAGGAACAGGAATATACTGTTAGCCTTCCAGCTTTTTGTTTCTTCTCGTCTGTGAGTTCACACGTGAAGGAGAGTGGTTGTTTATAACAGAAACATGATATCTGACTGTCTGCTTTAGATAACTGTCAGAAACACCTCTTTTTAAGATAAGCAGCGTAAGCATGTCCTTTTACTGTGAGGACAAAAAGAAAATAATGAAAGATGGAATACAGACTAAAACATAGGAAAACCAATCAGAAGCACCAGCAGCACAAAGTTAGTGACCGCTATTATATGATCATTATATCAGTGGTATGAAATTACCTTCAAATGACAATAATATTGTTTATCGTGATTATTTCTGAGACAATATATCGTCCAACAGAAGTAGTTATAGTGACAGGTCTAAGCATGGGTCCATTACTGGCTGCAAACATTGATCATAAACCTAACTGAACATCCACACACTATTTGATTTATTTAATAATCTGTTTATATTTTAGCCTGTTTTACTACTTGGACTATTCTTTTCATTCTATTTTATTTCCTGAGTGTTTTCCTCTTTATAATCCACCTTTCATATCTGCTTTTACTTCATTACTTTAACGTTTAGTTGTTTATTATTTATATTTTCCTCTTTTCTTCTCCTCTTCTTTTAATAGCCCACCTAACATTTCTGATTTTACCAATTTAATTTTATAGTGACTTTATTTTATTCTTTCCTTTATGGATATGTATATGTATTTTTATTAATGTTTTTTATTAATCTTTTCTTACCTTTTATTTTATTTGGGTATTCTTCATTTTTATATTTTTATCCTACCTGTGGTGTTTCCTCACTGCAGATTCGTGAGAGTTATTGATTTTTTTCCTGCTGTTTGTTTGTTTTTTTTTGTTTTTTTTGTTTTTTTTGACTGTGTAAAGCACTTTGTGTTACACCACAATGTATGAAAAGTGCTATACAAATAAAGTTTAATTGATTGACTGATTGATTGATCAACAGTTTGTAGCTACAGTCAGAGATGGGCCTACTGACTGATATTTCTATACATCTGTCAAACAAGATGAGTGAAGAATGACATCAGCTCACTCCTTACTCTACATGGCAAACTGTTCCTATAGTGATTCATACACATGCAGGTGCACGCTCTGTTAAAGTGATGGATGTGTTATGTAAATGCTCCTTGGGGCTTTATTCAGACTTGACAGGACTGCTACAGGCAGAGATTCTGCAGGGCTCCCTACATTTACACTTTTAAAGTCTCTTTCAATATCACATAGAGTACAACACCTGTTTCACAGTCATACCAACCACAGTATGAAAGGAGGATGTAAAACTAGTGACAACTGTATAGCCTAGTTATTAACTATTACATTACATAGTATATAGAAATAATTCCTAATAATATAATTAATTAAATTAATGTGACCTTGACTTGGAGATGCAGCAGAAAATGGGTTTTAAATGGGTTAACCAATGAAAAATGATTCATTTATATAAATTGATTAAATGTCACTATTGCCAGCTACTGTAGCTAGCAGTAGTTTGCTACAAGTCTGACACATGGATGTATAAAGAGATGTGGATACAGCGCCGGATGTGGGGCATTAAAAAATGTTTTTAGCTTCTGTCCCCATGAAGCTAAGAAATGTTCTTAGCTTCTGTCCCCATGAAGCTAAAAAATGTTCTTAGCTTCTGTCCCCATGAAGCTAAAAAAAGTTCTTAGCTTCTGTCCCCATGAAGCAAAAAAAAGTTCTTAGCTTCTGTCCCCATGAAGGTAAAAAATGTTCTTAGATTCTGTCCCCATGAAGCTAAAAAAAGTTCTTAGATTCTGTCCCCATGAAGTTAAAAAAAAGGTTCTTAGCTTCTGTCCCCATGAAGTTAAAAAATGTTCTTAGATTCTGTCCCCATGAAGCTAAAAAATGTTCTTAGCTTCTGTCCCCATGAAGCTAAAAAAAGTTCTTAGCTTCTGTCCCCATGAAGCAAAAAAAAGTTCTTAGCTTCTGTCCCCATGAAGGTAAAAAATGTTCTTAGATTCTGTCCCCATGAAGCTAAAAAAAGTTCTTAGATTCTGTCCCCATGAAGTTAAAAAAAAGGTTCTTAGCTTCTGTCCCCATGAAGTTAAAAAATGTTCTTAGATTCTGTCCCCATGAAGCTAAAAAATGTTCTTAGCTTCTGTCCCCATGAAGCTAAAAAATGTTCTTAGCTTCTGTCCCCATGAAGCTAAGAAATGTTCTTAGCTTCTGTCCCCATGAAGCTAAAAAAAGTTCTTAGCTTCTGTCCCAACGAGGCTAAAAAATGTTCTTAGCTTCTGTCCCCACGAAGCTAAAAAAAGTTCAGGTTCTTCCTCTTCCGCTTTGTTTCTAAATCATTGGGACCATGGAGCGAGTGCTCTAGCAACTTCATCAGTCCTCCAGTTAACTTGAATGAGGATAAAATGATCTAATCGTGCAGCTCTTCTGGTATTTTAAAATGTGATCAAACCCAAAATGAGTCATTCTGTGGGGTTTGTGACACTCAACTGATTTATAGACGTATCTTTCAATGTGAGGCTATGGGAAAAAATGTTTAGGCCCAATAGCCTAGGAGCCAAGGATTTCTCAACTTATTTAGCACTTGAAGCCTTAATTATTGACCATCGCTAGTGTGAATTTTGTCATCAGTTTCATGATTTATTCCAAATTTCTGCTGCCCACATTCTAAAGAGCCAGAGAGAGCACACAATATGTTAAGACTCATTTCATTCCTAACTGCTTATTTCCTCCATGTAAAGCATAGCTGGATATTCATGTATTCATCCATGCAGTATGCAGAGATGAAAGTTGAAGGAGGCAGTACTGCTCTGATTATCACTGTGGTAAAGGGTCTTTTTTCTTTTTATGAGTCTCTTTTCCCCCCTGCACACCAAGGGAAAAACTAATTTTTATAGACTGATGACTTGAAAAGAATCTCCCCTACAACATGAAATCTGCCCATTCACAGTGTTTCCTGGTTTATTAAACCAAATCTGATTGTCTTTGAGCAAAGGAGATGATAATTAAGTTAGAAATGTATTACAGAGATCTTAATCAGGAAACGAGATGTGCATTTCATCTCTGTGTGTGTGTATTTAACCTTCTTCTGCTGCAGCCTTTATGTGTATTACACAACATTACATCCAGACTCATATCATGGTGAAAATGTATAAATGTGACCTAAGATCGCTTTCATGACTTTCACATTAAAGCAATTTGAGCGCTTAATCAAATATGTGACGAACATGTTTTATATTATTTGAGGGGGATTTTTTTATGCCTTTATTTCTAAGGGGAGATGAACTTTTTGCTGTCTCGATTGGACTCACATAACTGCTGGAAAGCTTTCAATAGAGACATAGCATAATTAAATCCCGCCCACCCTGGAGGGGAAAACAAATCATTGCTCTCCGTCGACTTTGTATTGAGTAAGCTGCTTCCTCGTCACTCGTCTGCTAGCAAACAACAGAAAAATGCCTAAAAGCCGCTGTGTTGTGGGATAGACTAACAACAGTATAAAGACTCAAGAACCAAGTTTTTATAAGCTGCCCAACTGATAACTGAGCCTTTAAGGCAAAAGTAAATAATGTTAAGGGACTGTTTGCTGTGTGGTGGGAGAGACAGACCCAACCTGAACTAAACAGACAGCCTGCAGCTTAAAAACCTCTGTAAAAATGAAACACTGAAAACAGTGTTTGTAACCTGCATACAGCTGAAATACTAACTGTATTTACAGCCTGAATAGCATGTCTGTGCGTTTAATCCCCCCCCACCCATGTGTACAAACTGTAGTCGCCATATCATCTGTGAAAAGTGTCATGGCAGCCTGTTATATAGTGGGGTTTGCTACATGTTATCGATACTATATATGTGATGTCAGACCCTTGCATTCATGTATTGCATCTAAATGTAACAGGTGTTAACATATAGGGTGGGGTTAGGTGGGGAGTGTGTTAAAATAATCCAATGACATTCTGAAATCTACTGTTTTTAACTAGCAACAGGTATTTCGTTAGCATTTCAGTCCTTGGTTGTATATTATGGCGCCTCTATGTCAACACAAGGGCCATGGACCACAACATGACTGCTAATGCTGATTTAGGGAATTACTGTATGAACCAGAGAATGACAGAATGAGAATCAACTCTACGTTTTCATTTGATTCATGTGTTAATAACAAAGAGTCAGAGACAGAGCTGGATGCTGTGGACTTTGGTGGACAGAGCAAAGCTTTGGTGAGCAGGAATATGGAGAATGCAGCTGCAGGGTCTCTTGTCAGGACTGGCAGATGGAATAAAGATCATGAAAGGTTGCTTTAAATTAAGAGTCACTTCAACTAATATTGCTCTGTTTACTGCTTGCATGAGAATCTGTGTTAAGCTACAGTACACTAGCTTGTAATGCAAATGACTGAACTGTCCACAAAAGGAACATATGTCAGTGTGACACTCAAGAGCTCATAAATCCCACACATATCACCACCTCAGTGTGAACTTTCCATTCAACCATGTCACAGACAAACATACATAACACAGTAATGAGTTAATGTAGTGTTGAAGGGTCATGTGGACCATTTATGGGCATATACACACAGTGTGTAGACACACATGGATTAACACCACTACATCCACTCTGTATTCTGTTCAGTATCATCTCAGACCTCAGAGCCATATCACATACTTATTTTGCACTCAGTGAAGGATTATGAGAATTTATTGAGTGATCCTTGCTGTGACAGATGGATCATCCTTCTTGCATGCATGGATATATTTATACAATGATACTTGGAGAGAAAAAAACCCATTGATTTACAGTCATTTTCTAGCTGTGATGATAACCATGCATGAGTTTGTTAAAGAAGCTAAAAACAGTCTATTCTACTTTCATATGCTTTCAGCTACTTACCACACACTAGGTGGTTTGGATTTATCTGAGAGCACCACTCAACACTTTAGTGTGTGTGAGTGGATGTGGCAATATCACCCAAAATAGGATATACTACACATAAGTACTGCTGAGGAAGACTGGGACGTTGTGTATGGAAGACATGTCTACTCCCACAGGCATCACATGCAAGACTTTCTAAAATGTCAATTTGCCATCCAACCTTCCATCCATCCATCCTTCCTTCCATCTCAGCTGACATTTGGCAAGGTAAACTCAAAAAAGCTGCCAGCCAATCACAGGGCTAACATATATAGAGACAGACAAGTTACTACAGGTAGTTAACCTAACCTGCATTTTTGGTCTGTGAGAGACCTAGAGAGAACCCACACAGGCATGGGGAGAACTCCTAACAGCGGTCTGGTGGGTTGGAACCCAGAACCCTGTTTGTTGTGAGGTAACTGTGTTAACCACTAATGTGTTTATTCCTGTACAATTAAACATGTGATAGGCTGAGATAAATGATTTATTATTTGGACAATTCAAAGGAAAATGGAAGAGCCAGTTCCCCTTTGAACAGAACAAATACGTGGTTTAAATCAGTTAAACACTCAGTGATGCAGTTTACAACATGTTCATCCGATCCCTGTCATCTGCTCTGCTCTACTTACAACAGCCAGGATAACATGTTGGCACTGTACATTTCTGCAAAGAACAGATACGTTAAATCTCGAATCACATTAAATATGTATCGTAGGGAAGTGGTGTAGTTCAGATGACATCTACATGAGCTCATTTCCATGTTCGGAGGAGGTGGCTAGTGGCCGGGAGGTTAGTTGCATGGCATCAAAGCTTCAGAGACCACTGTTAGAGACAATGGCTCACTTCCTGTTTCAACTGACAAAACTGGGTATTTTTAGATGTTAGGACATGTACAGCCATTTTTCTGGTGACAGATATTTAAACCCAAACCATGATCTTTCTCAAACCCTAACCAAGTGTTCTTTTGTGTCTAAATCTAATCAGAACTTAACCACAGGATTGTCACACCATAAAACATCATCATTCAACTGATAATGGCCATTTAATGTAGCATTACATAACATGTGAAAAGTTTAAAATGTGATCGACATTGAAATGTAGAGATTCCACATATACGTGGCTTGCATTAGCATACAATGCAAACATTCTATTCTGGAAATTGGGTTTCTTTCAATATTTACTGCCACTGTTCTGTTTATTGTTGCTTTTAAATTCATGTCTGTGTTCACCCAGCATCCATATTGAACATGTTATTCTAATAAATGCGACAAGTATTGTGGATTTTGGTTCAACTTTACAAAAACAAACGTAATGAGTCCAAGTTTGAATCACAAAGTCGACATTTTAAAAATGGAACATACAACGATTGCTAAAAGTTATCTTAAAAATACCAGATTACTGTTAGAAATATTTCAAATGATGGAGATGAGAATGATGCTTGTCATCATCATGTAGAAATGACTTTTTCTAATTAGTCTTACATCGTTATTACTGAAAGTTTGATATTTTGATTGTTTGAATTTAATACTCTTTACATTCACATTTAGCCAACTAAATACCTGCCACATCACAAGGCAGATTCCTGTCTACAACTTCACCAGGATAATACTGGAATGCTATTTATACCTTTTTTTGTGGTTAAAAGTAAGAGTAATATTATTTTGATAAATATTAAAGTTATATTACTTCTCTCTGCCGCAAAAACAACACAACACTAGACCGGTGAGCAGCAGGTACAGACAGGTGAGGTGATATGGAGGACAATAATGAACCCAATCATAAATTTACTTCTTGAAGAAGACGTTGTCCTCCTCCCAGAACCAGGTGTAGGTCAGGTTGCGAGGGTAGGCCTCCGCCTGGCAGGTGAAGAAGGCGTCCTGCGAGATGTTCACTGTAATGTTCTCCGGTGGTAAAACAATGAACGGAGGGCCTGGTGGAGAACACACAAAAAATGATGTGAAGAACAGTCAGGGATACTGTTGTCTGTTTCTGAGGAGCTTGTAATGTTACACAGAGAAAAAGAAGAAACAGAGTCACCTGTGCTATAGCAAGAAATAGAAACAATGTTTATAAAATAAAGATTTTGTCTCCAGCACAACTTCTTCTTTTAAATCTAATGCTTTAGAGATACGAGTTAGTCCAGCCAAAATCAACCAGGCATGTAAAGATAGTGGAAGATAGGAAAAAGGCAGCAGATTGTCTCCTGCAGCCAGAGACAGAGCTGGATGCTGAGGACATCAGTGGATAGAGCAAAGCTTTGGAGAGCTGGAATATGGAGAATGCAGCTGCAGGGTTTCTTGTCAGGAATGGCAGATGGACAAAGGATTGCCAATGGTTGCTTTAAATTAAGAGTACAGTCATTTATGCTCATTAACAGTGTGCAGCTCCTGAATATCAGTATTGAAAAAACAACCAGTGATCCTCTTTTAAACTGTCAATAGCTAATCTGATTATCAATATGCACAGAACTCACATGTCTGAAACTGTTTTTACACTTCCACTTTGTAGAAGTTTATTATACCAGGACTAACTGTGAAAACAGAGAGCATATCAAAACTGCTGTTTACTGCTTACATGAGAATCTGTGTTAAGCTACAGTACACTAGCCTGTAATGTAAATGACTGAACTGTCCACAAAGGGAACATATGTCAGTGTGACACTCAAGAGCTCATAAATCCCACACATATCACCACCTCAGTGTGAACTTTCCATTCAACCATGTCACAGACAAACAGACATAACACAGTAATGAGTTAATGTAGTGTTGAAGGGTCATGTGGACCATTTATGGGCATATACACACAGTGTGTAGACACACATGGATTAACACCACTACATCCACTCTGTATTCTGTTCAGTATCATCTCAGACCTCAGAGCCATATCACATACTTATTTTGCACTCAGTGAAGGATTATGAGAATTTATTGAGTGATCCTTGCTGTGACAGATGGATCATCCTTCTTGCATGCATGGATATATTTATACAATGATACTTGGAGAGAAAGAAAACCCATTGATTTACAGTCATTTTCTAGCTGTGATGATAACCATGCATGAGTTTGTTAAAGAAGCTAAAAACAGTCTATTCTACTTTCATATGATTTCAGCTACTTACCACACACTAGGTGGTTTGGATTTATCTGAGAGCACCACTCAACACTTTAGTGTGTGTGAGTGGATGTGGCAATATCACCCAAAATAGGATATACTACACATAAGTACTGCTGAGGAAGACTGGGACGTTGTGTATGGAAGACATGTCTAGTCCCACAGGCATCACATGCAAGACTTTCTAATGTGTGGATTTAATTCTTTCACACTTAATCAACATTTCTATCGCAAAGTGCCGGCGGGAAGATTAGAACCGAGCCATGACTCTGCTGGATGTGAAAAGAGATCTTTCCTTTGGGTTCCTCAACTGACTGGAAAAGTGCAAAGAGGTTACCGAGGGTTAGAGGAGAAAAAAATGAAGGGACTCAAAAGATTGTGCTCAGGGGTATTCAACAAAGGTCAGAAAGGAGGAGCAGTGCCATCACACCCTAAATCCCAACGCAGAGGACAGAATTAGAGATAAAAAGATGAATTAACTGCAAGATTTCCTTCAGAGCATCACATCAATAGAATTCAATACCACAATCAAAGTGTAATGTTAAGAAATGGCTTATTGAGAACCAACTATCTCAATACCTGTATCTTCTGCTATTGGATTTTCTCTGTTAATGGTCTGCTCATGTTTAACTGTTGTACATACTGTAATATATGTATTATTCTAGGATGCCTGACTACATCAGTCAAGCATCAGGCAGGCATCATGGCTAAAGTGCCCTCTGAGTTCAAGGCTGAGTCAGCAGTTAGACTCCAGGAACAGCAGAAGGAGAATTGAGTGTTAAAAAAAAACATGAACAGAAAGTGAAAGAAGGAAAAGAAATGAAACCTTCGTTAGATCTTTATTAGATTACAAAAAGGTCTCACTGCACTCTGACTATGACACTTTGGGCCTCATGCAAGAACATGTTGTATCCTTATCCTAAAGTTTTTCTACTTTTTGTTCTGTGAGGCTTTCTCTTGATTTCCCCAAATCTTTCCATGGTGTGTGTGATCAAGTCAAACCTTCTCCACACTTAATTGTTATACTATCAAATGTCTGTATGAGGTCCAATAAATCAGATAAAAGCTATTCTCCATGACACAGACTTATTGTATCATTCATTTTTTAATAAACATCATTTTATTAACCCTTGATCAGAATTATATTAACTCTTGACCATAATCATATTGTAAATAGCTCAATTTTGGAAAAAATAAACCAGATTAATTTTTGTATTTGTTTAGTACATATGAGCAACAGCTGCTCTTCCCCAGTGTTATATGACGACATTGTGGATTTGGTGCATTCGCGGCCATGCGTGTGTGCCCATAGATACATTATGATTGCCAGCAGTAACTGAATAACCCTTTAATCGTGTTCTGTATGCTTTGAAAGCTTTGTATTGGTCTAACAGAACATGTAACCTGAGCAGATGCAAGGTTCCAGTTAAGTGACACTGAGAAGGTAAAAGGTCAGTCACTAGTTTATAGTGATGGAAGGGAGAGTAGGTGTAATTTGTGAAGACTTTTCTTTAATTACATTTTTGCCTCTGTTTCAATAACTGTTGATAAGAAGTTATTCAGTATATGTGAACCAATTAGAACCAAGACGTTTGACTTCTGTTTCCAAAGTGTTTACTACAGCCAGCAATAGTGACTTGAAAATAAAAAAAGAAAAAGTCAGAAAAAGAAGTAATGGCTGTGTCCCATATAACTCCATACTTACTGTATAGTGCACTGTAATGTGACATTACATTAACTGTGTGGCATTTCAGACCCAGCATTTCACCACTTTTCCAAAACCCACCAAAATGAGTGATCACTTAATAGATGAAAAGGAAATGGGTTCAATAAAGAATGCAGCACTTTGTATCAACATGAAAACACTCTAATTATCACTGTGGTAGCATGCTTTGTTGTACAATATGTTCACATTTTATATTCATCCAAGGATCCAAATCTATCAAACACACACACACACACAAACACACACACACACACACACACACACACACACACACACACACACACACACACACACACACACACACACACACACACACACACACACACACACACACACACACACACACACACACACACACACACACACACACACACTCTACAGTGCACATGATGATAAAATGTTAATAAAATGATCTATAAACAATAGAGTTCTCTTGTGCTTTATATTTTAAGTCCAATGTAGTATGGTTCCAACTGAGGATACAAAGAGCAGTGCCTGCTCCAATTAGAACAGCAACAACAGAACTTGTCAGTAACGTAGGCCTTCTCTCTGCCGCTCCTGTCATCTGAAACCCCTCAACACCAATCTATGGATAACAACCAGACTGTCAAATATAAATATAAGCCTGCACAACACTTTCTCCTGATGATAAATGTACACACACACACACACACACACACACACACACTCTGATACACACAGACAGATGAGTTGAGCCAGTGTTGCAACTCTAAACTGCTCGTCCCATATGTTAGTTCTGATCTGTAGCCCGCAGCCTGATCCTTTAACAGGCAGAGCATTTCCATCTGCTAGCCCCTTAGCAGGACTAGGCCTGTGCTGGACGACTGTGTTGTTTCTGTTTGGCTGTTTGAGTGTGTGTGCGTGTGTGTGTGTGTGTGCCAACCCACCCTATTTGGAACCAGCTGAGTGCTGGAGATTTGTTGGCACTGTGGTCTCTTAGCTGATCTGCTGCTCAGTGGCTTTCCAGGAGGGCCTCTATTAATCTGTCTCTCCCGTAAATTATACAGGACGGGTCAAACAACCACTCTGGCTCGGCCCTGGCTTTATACTCAGGCGCAAAATGAAATATGTGATCTCTGTGAACATGTTCGCTGTCTGTTCTGTGATAAATGAAAGCTACTGACAACCAACATAAAAGAAACAGTAAAACATCTATGTAGCATTGATTTGATGAAAGCGAGCTGACAAAGCTCATATTCATATGTTAACAAAACGGCCAGAGGAAAATATTCACGAGGCTAGTGAGTGTTCCCCTATTTTAAATCGGTTAAAATAACTTTTTTTTTGGAATTATCAAAATGTGTATTAGTCTATAATGTGTTGAGCGGAGAAGAAGTGCTCCAAAAATGAGAACAATTATGAGCCAAGCTGATCTTTGTAAGCACAGCCAATTGTTGTTGACCACTGCCTGAACTGAACGATGGACGATGGAAAACTAAATTACTTTCTAGTTTCTGGTTTTTCAAGAATTGTACAAAAACACATTTGTGTCACAATGGAGACCAGACAAAAAAGATATTTGCTTGGTTAATGTCAGCCTGCAGATGCAGCTAACAGGTTTGTCATAATACCAGTTTAATTCTCTGAAACATAGCAATCTACTGCTTAATAACTCATACATATACATTATCCTGGCCTTTCAAATGAATGCAGAAACCATGATTGTTGTGCAGCATTTAATTTGACATCTACTTTGATCATCAAACTGATGATCTTTCAGTGTCCCCATCCACAAACAATAGGCAAATAGAGTCCAACAACAGTTATGTTCAAGATGGAAAAGTTTTAATTTAAAATGTTGAGGCGGGCAGTCAGCTAGCTTTTTCAGGTGTCAAAGTCATTCTAGACATAACTGGCACTTATGAGGTGCCTTTGCTACTTCATTGACTTTCCACAACAATGATAGGAATCAATCTGGGTAAACAGTGAAAATGTTTCAGGTAGAGATTGAGTCTCAATTTCCTCCATTCAGATGAGATCATCTGTGTTTATCTGGTGCAGCAATCTTGAAATTAAATGACCTGGAATGTCATGTTTGCTGCTTGATAATTTATCCTCTTTGCTGGAGTGGACACACATTTAACATTGTTTACTTGTAGACAATTGTACTGCAATGAACCACATTGCAGACAATACATTATTAATTTGCCAAATGTATCTTGATATTGTGGCAGAGCATGGACTGATCCAGACTGTTTCAGATCCATAAGCTGACATTTCATTTAGAGCTGAAGGCAAAAGCTCTCCCATTCTCTGATTCTTTTGTCTCTTTACATCTGTAGAAATATTAAACTGCTCAAATGTATGAATGCAGTTGTTAAAGCTCCTCCTCCTCTTACATGTTCCTGGTAGTATAATACAGTTGGTGGTCCCCAAACTAATTTCAGCATTGTCTAAGTCATACTCCCAAACATGTAAATTTTACTCGCCCTGTTGTGTTCACATGATACCTAATGGGATCAGTTAGCTGATACCACAAAGGTTGTGACTGTTTTACACTAACAGGGAGAGGATACATTTAGCTTCAACACATTTTATATTAATAGACCTTTAGTGTCTCACCTAATGCTGTTTGCTATATCTTTAGCCAGAAGTGTGGCTGTATGGATGGCAATGACCACTGCTTTTTATTGCTCAGAACTTTTCTTTTACAGGGAACTAGTGGTTCTAATTGAATGTGTTAAGGGTTTAATGCTGTGATTTACACAGAACCAACTACTCTAGCTTACAGTTTTAAAGGTCTGCTTTTTTACTACCCTAATTAATTATTTGAAGGGCCAAATGAGTATAAAATCCAGATGTTTTGTCAATCGCTTAAAGGTTCTAAATGTAAATCTAGTTGTTATAAGCATATCATTGTGTCTTAATGACATTTGATGGTGTATTTTATGATTATTATAATTATTATGATTATATATACATGTATTCACTTTCTTTTTTTGTTTTGTTTCCTTCACATTACTTTATCTACCAAATCTGTTTTGCTTTTCCCCTTTTATTTCTTTTCGTAGACTATTATGGTAGATCAATCCAATAAGGTGATTGATAACCCTACCAGGTTGGAATGTAAATGTAATAACCCAGTTAAAAGACAAAGAGTCATGTCTCATCTGTAACAATTTAACGTAGACATATCATTCTTACAAGAAACTAATCTTTGTAATGCCAGGGTTGCTGGCCAGGAAATTGGATTGGTCAAGAGTACCATTCTAAATGTAATGTAAAAGCCAGAGGGAGAGTCACATTTTTAAAGAAAAACATTTATTTATATTCCAAAGAGGTAATTAACGATTCTATTGAGCGATATGTTATTGTTGTTGGACAACTCTTTGCCAATCCTGTGATTTTAGTAAATGTATATGCCCCTAACTGTGACAACACCTATGCTTGACAATGGACTTCTTATAATAGGAATCTACTAGATCTCCCCTTGAATAGGTCATCAAACACTCCCCAGAATCTCTCTAGGTCAACCGGAGTTGTGAGTGACTTCATAAATCAATGTGCATATTCAGAATTTTATAAAAACTTTTCCCTTCAATTTAAAATTTAAGGAGGCACTCTGCTCAGACATTCTTCCTATGACATCTATCTCTCTGCTGGCAAAGAAATATAAAGATCCATTGTTATGTACATCGCAATGTCCTATATCTCTACTAAATATAAACGTTAAAGTGTTATCCAATGTCTTAGCTCTCTAATCTCTAATAATACTCAGTCTGGTAACTTCCCCTTTTGGAAGGGGGACAAGACAGGGTTCCCCACTTCACCCTCTCTTCTTTGCACTTGCTATCTAGCCCCTAAGAATACCACTGCAACTCTGTAAAGACTTTCAACTCCAGTCCACTGCAATATATACCTTAAAGTTTCTCTTTACGCAGATGATGTGCCTCTGTATGTCTCTGGACCAGCTTTATCACTTCCCTGCGTTCTAGATATCATGAATCAATTTGGAAAAATCTCAGGGAACATGATACATTTACAAAAGAGAACTTTTCCCTTAAGATTCTAAATAAGACAATGGGCTTAGTTTAGAGGATATTTTGGACTACAACTTACCTCTATCCTCTTCCCCATTAAGTCGGATCACATAGTCATTCCCTCTTGAATAGACCTTGCCTTTACTTTATGGTTTAATAAAGGGATTAGATCAATCTGTAATGTAGTGCATAGAAGACATATTTCCACCATTCTCTCAGTTATCCCAAACTAGTGCAGTGCCCATTCAAATCGTGCCAACTCAGAACGGGTCAATCGCTTATTTTTTCTTGAAAACTGCATGTCATATCAATTGACAATTGTACCAATTAAAACAGTAATTAATTAATAAAATAAATGGTATAAATACAGACAGTAACGTTACCAGTAAAACTAAGCAGGAGTTGAATCATAGAAGCAGGTTACAGCCTTCCATTGATTGATTCTAATGAAACATGTCTGCGCTCTTATTGGCTAATTGTACTGCCTCTGTCATTTTTGTTTTTTGGTTTGTTTTTTTCCTGTGTTTGCTCATTCTTCTCTCTCAGACAGTTTAATTGAGCGGGGCCCATTCCTTTGTGCTGCTCAGCAAGTCAGAATCAGCAAAGCCCCACCCCACTGTGATGTGACAGTGTTTATATCAGTCCCTGTTGCACTCAGACACAGAGCTGAGCAGCTTGCTGTTCTCACTTGTTTATTAAAAGTTAATTAAACAAGTCACGTGAACTTCCTTGCGTCCCCCAGCAGTAAATCCGCCAAGTGTGAAGTCAAATCAGAGCTCTGAAGCCCTGCCCGACTGTGATGTGACAGTATTTATATCAAACAGCGCCCAATGCACTTAGACATGGAGATGAGTGGCTTGCTGTTCACTTGTTTATTCAAGTCGTAATATTAAATGTGTAAATAATGCACATCCTTAAGTCCCCAGCAATACCCCTGCCAAGTGTTAAGTCGATCAGGTGAACAATTCAAGAGATATGCAAAGGCCACACAGTGCCCATTCAAACCATGTCTGAGAAATCCATCAGTAAGTCTTTAACCTACATTCCAAATTCATTCAGAATACACAATAATAGAGCTTAGGTCTCTTAAACTATTTCCAACAGATGTAATCCTATCTCAGACCACAATGTGGGTTGCAATGGCAGAGTGGCGCTGTCTATCTTTTCTCATTAACTCCACGATAGAAGAAGAAGAAGCAAATCAATGTTGTATATTTTTATATATTTCTCAAGAAGTGCAGATCCAAAAAACCTAATTGACGCTGTCCGTAGCAATGCATCCATATGGAGTATGAAGTACATGGGATGAACGGTTTTAGAGATATACTGTATATATATATTGTATATATACGAGGGACCAACAACTGAACTAACAACCTTTCTACCCTTACTTACAGATCAGGAGCTTTGTACATAAGACATTGTATTTCCACATAAGCCCATAAAATCACACATCGATCATATCTTTGAGTTGAATTCAGACTGTAGAGGAGTGATATCCAAGATTTATAAACTCATTAACAACATCAATCTACACTCCAATTAAACACTGGCCTGGAAATCTGATCTTGGAATAGTTTTAACAGATGACCAATGGGAATACATCGCCACACATCGTCTATATCAACTAAACATAGTTTAATACAACTGAAAGTGGTACATAGAGTTAATTTTACTAATGCTAGATTGTGACAGATTTATCCGAACATTGATCCATCATGGTCTCGATGTAGAGGCCATCCAGCAGACGTAATGCACATGTTCTGGCTATGTCTGAATCTCTCCACATTCTGGATAAGTCTCTTTAAAGCTTTTAGAGAGATCCATTTTGACCCTGACCCAGTCAGTGCCCTCTTTGGTTTAACATCAAATAAATCCTGTGCTCTCTGTGGTCATAGCCTTCACTACACTCCTTGTGTTTGATAGTTTTAAAAAGGAGCGCCTCCATCCTTCTCTCATTGGGTCAGAGATGTTATATATTTACTTAAGCTAAAATAAATTACACACATAAACAGGGCCCTCTCATGTATTCTGTAAACTGTAATCCTATGGGTGGGATGATAAGGGGGGGAAAGGGCTATTCAATTTGTCAACATATTGGATGATTAGTGCTTCTTTTTTTTCTTTTCTTTTTTTTGGGGGGGGGGGTGAAGGGAAGTCAAATATACATGTTTTGTATCTTTTACTCCTAAGGGATAAAAAAAACTATTATATATATATATATATATAAATATATATATATAAATAGCACTTATATATATATATATATATATATATATATATATATATATATATATATAAATAGCACTTCTTTGTTCCAATCAAGTCATGTATTTGGTTAAAAGTACAAAGAAAAGAACACAATTGGTTTGGGGGTTCACATTGTTTCCGTTGCTGTCGTAGGTCAATACAGATCAAGTTCAGTGTCCTTGCTGGTGCACAGGTCTGCTAGTTTGCCGTCTGCTTTACTGATTTGTTAGAAAGATTTCTTCTGGAAAGCACATCCAGAAATCTGTCTTGATTATACAGATAATTGTTTTCTATTTTTCTCACTCTATACTCTCTAACAACTATTGTACTATTCCTCTTTTCTTACCTGCTCTTTCCTACAGTGCTTGCGATGTGATCATATACAACTACAAAAAATATTGATTGTTCATTTATGCATAGAAATAGTAAATAGAAATAGAGAATAGAAAATAATCACAACATGCTGTCGCTACACTACATATCTACTTGTAGACTTGCTTTGATGACAGACTTTTGTCTTCTCTTTATGCATTCCTATGGAGAGGTCATCCCTCTTTTACCCACATCTCTGCAGACCTCCCAGCAGGGAAGGAGGCAACCCACAACATCACTAACGTCTCTACTGTCATGTGAGCGCTGACATTGACAATCTTATTCTGACTTTATTGTTTGCACTAATGACTTTTCTCATATTTTAATGCTTTACTGTTTTTTTTAAATAGCCTATCTTTATTTTAGATACATTATATAGCCGATTGGTGAAGCAGCATAAATCACTATGAGGGGGATACACTTTTCCCCCATCAGGGATAAAAATCACTCAGCAGAGGCAGAGATATATAGACCACAGGAGGGAAAATCCCCACCACCCCCTGGCAAATCACACCCTGTATATACCCATATACACAACACTTTTAATAACTACCAAAAAGAACAACAGACCACAATAATGAAAATTCATTTTACTTTAACTGTAATAGCCTAAATGATATCACAAAGATATCACTGTCTTCTAAATTTGCTTTGGATCATACTGAAAATTCACCTAATATAGTATTTAATAATGTTTAATATATGTGATGCTGCAACTGTACACCTCAGAGAGAACCGTTCTCTCCAGCAAAGCCAGCCTGGACTCCCATCCTGCCTCATTAAACTGTCTGCTGCATTTTAAAGGGGATGAGAGGAGCTTATGTGATTGGCCATTACTGAAGGCCTTACTAACTCCACCTGCTGATAATGCATTCCTCACACATACTCCAGAAGAATGTATTCATCCTGCTTCATCTATTAGAGGCCATGCTTTGCATTTATGGATTTTTAGGACAAGTGGTGTACGTGCCATAGAGTGACATCATCATTTTGAAGAAAACAACACAGAATGGGTCAGAGCTAATGAGATGATCAACATAAAGAAATATTTTGTGTCATAAACTGCTTAAATCTGTGTCTTATCAAAAGAAAGGGCATCAACCTGCTCTGAGCGTGGTTTTTTTTTTGTTCTGGGGGAAAAAACGTTGTTCGCTGCATCAGACGTGGACAAACTTTCAGAACGAAAAAGACGCAACTTAACTGTGAGGGTAGTGCAGCAGCCAGGGTAGTCTAGAGTGCACACATACCACAACAACAAACACAGTTCATTTCCTATTCATTTCCTTTACAGTAAAATTCCCCCGTTAGTTTGTCAGTGGAAAGCTTTTAATATGAAGCAGCAGCAGCAGGAAATATTTCCATCAGCAGTAACTTAATAAAGCTCAGATAAGCCTGGAAGCGATTAGGAAACATTAAATTGAAGCAGATATCTGAAAGTACAAACAAACACAACAGAGAAACTGAACTTCAAACCACAGATATTCAGTTAGAAGCTACACAAATGCTGCGAGCTGAACACAGCATTTTCATCACTTATCAAAAAGTTTGTGCCATAAGAACATTTAAAAATACAATAATACTGGAGCTCTGATCAAAATGTGCATTTTGTAGGACACAATAACACCCACACACACACACACACACATACACAGAGGGCCCACCTTGTACTAGCAGCCGTGTGGTGTGAATGGCCTCTCCCTGCGGGCTGAAGGCTCGACATGTGTAGGCCCCACGATCCTCCCGGGTGATGGATAGCACCGTCAAACTCCCATCAGACACCTGGACACAAACACAGACATGCTGCTCTTACAAGTCTACTTTGAAGTAAATGTGCTGGACCCTTGGTGAAAGACCTTAAACTCTAGAACCTTCTCTTCATACACGACGTCGTCTGTGGACACATGCATTTATTTGACTTTAAGGAAAGGTGTGCACAAGTTGAATGTATCGCATTTGATTATACAACATATTTGAATATCTTGAATTATGTCAAAATGTGAGAAATATAAGATCAAAGCATAACATAAATGGTAAATGGACTGTACTTATATGGCACTTTCTAGTCTTTTTGATCCTTCAAAGCGCTTTTACATTACATGTCATATTCACACAGGATGCTAACCTGCTCATTCAGTATCTTGCTCCTGAGAGTGTGCCTGAGAGTATAAATCTTGTGGGAAGGAAGGTCAAGGTAAAGCACCTTTATTCGTATTGCACTCTGAAGACAAAAAGGCAATTCAAGGCCTTTAAACCAATTTGTCCCGAAGATTTTGAGAATTTGGTCTTAAATTTCTGACTAGGAATTTTACATCAGGCTTTCTTTGGTTTCCAAAGTTCCACATCGGCTATTGCTGGACCAATCTCACTGTGTGCCTCTTAGACACCAATTTGGATTGACGAACCAAGATTTCACCATGTTCACACAGCCAGAAATCACACAAAGTAAATGGGTCTTGACATACTTTTCATAAAGACAACCAGAAAGCCGACATCTGCCTATACACACTCCAATTACACATTATACAAGAAGTACAAGGATAAATCAATGGATTCATTCATTCATAATCCAAAACTTTAAAAAGAATGACTCCAAAAATATCATCTTTTAATTTAAGATGCAGGAAAATAATGTATGCGTTTGATCAAACTCCAGCAGTGATGAGGGAATTACAACATTTCCAGGTCTCTGGTAAAAACCTAATATCGCCTGCAACTGGAGTGAACAATAGTTAGATTATTAACAATAGACTGGTAATCTGCTACAGCTAATTAGAGCAGGAATCCAACTCATATTACAATACCGGATATCCTGAAATAATTACATTTCTTCTTAATCAGCTTTTGGGGCTGAGAATAAAAATGAGATGTGATAGCGCCGTTCTGAACCGAAAAGTACCTCGCAAAACTTACCTACCTACTGCAGGACAGAGGAAGCTTTTACTGCATAATGTCACCCTCAAGGCTGAGTTTACAGGTAGCGATGAGTTGAAATTTTTTGGGATTGTATATCAGTGTTTGTGTAGTGATGAGCATATTGCAGATGTGGGATATGTTTCTGGTGTCATTAAACAGACTTGGTTGAGAGAGGGAAAGGGAGTTATGTTGAAAGTGAAGTGGTTGTATCTCTCCCTCAGTGCCTGCAAACGTTATTCACAGCCTTTAATATGCAGCGATATGAAAGCTGCTTTACTGTAGATGTAGTTAGTAACTGACTTTAAAACAGTATTTACTGCTTTCGCCGAAGCTTTAAAAAAACAAACATATTTTTTTATGGTCAGCCGTGTCTAATAAACACAGCTTACAGTTAAACTGCCTCAGAGGACACATGCAGTCCTTGACCTTCCTTCCCACAAGATGTATACTCTCAGGCAAAACATGTAAATTCAGCTTTCAAAGAACACGACTGCATCTACAAGCAAATAAATAAACAACCTGATGCAGCGACTTATAGTTATGTTTAGATTCAGTATCAAGCATATTAAGATCTACAGGTTTTACAGTTGCAGAAGAATACAGTAGAGTGTGTTGACTTGGGGGGAAGCTGCTGCCTGAGACAAGGACACATTTAGATACAGTAGAAATTTCTCCTATGAACAAAGCTCAGTCATTTAAATAATTGATCTAATGTGGGGGAGTCATTTCTATTCCTACATGCAGAACTCCATAGTAGATACTGTAGACCATAAACCACCAACACAAATGCTTCTTTTCTTATTAGAGACTAATTCTAACTAAATCTAAACTGTGTAACAGAGAGTGTAAAAAGGGGGTAAAGATGATTGAGGTTGAAGGATCCCGGTTGCAATTAAAATGTATTCAGCTGAGCTGTTGAACCCCACAGGGATCATAGTAAGTAGCAGATCAGTATACAAAAGAGATAATAAAGAAATGATTCAAAATGAAAACAAAAAAAGAGATGAAGAGTTCAGTGAATTTTTGCCATTTTGATGCTCTTACTGATGCCTGAAAGCTCTTTAATTCAGCTGGGAGAGAAAGTCATGGAGATAAAGCTGTTACAGTTCAAAACATAATACATGTGATCGCTGTTACTGAACTAATACTCATGTTTAGTTTCCACCAGATATAGTGCAAATCAGCCAAAGATCCAACTCTTACAATGTGTGTAATCAATACTCTCGCTGATTTATCAGCTCATTATATATTAGCTCTATTGCTGGAATTTATATTGTGTATTTATTTGTATTGGATTTTAAATGCACCTCTGGCTTTGTCACTAAAGTAATTTCATGGTGCTACACAATGATAATAAAATGCTTGAACTTGATTAAACCTGCAGTGTGGAACTTACATTCAAGCTCTCGCCAAACAAGTTAACATAATGCTGATTAAGGCTCCATCACCACCAGGTAAATCTCTCTGTATATCACACTTTTTCATTTCCATCTTCATTTCCAGTTAGCCATCTGCTCACTTCAATGGGAATAAAATAATTTAACCTTTGCAACTCTTCTAGACTTTTCGAATGTTATCGGACTAAATCGATCATGCAGCGGTTTTGTGATGCTCAAAACTAGTTTTCTAACGTTTTACAGCCGCAACAGTAGCGATGGAGTAGTCTACAGCAGAGCCTGTGATGTAAACACGTGTCAACAGTGTTTTTTTATAATTATTCTCATTGCCAGAAGGCACAGTTTGTGATCAGCTGGTGAACATAGTGAAACATTTAACAGACATATTTCCCTCAGGAGGAAGAAACCAGAGTGGACTTACATTTACCAGGTTGAAACAAACATGACTCTAAATGAATGATAAGATTGCTTTGCAAGTTTGCCATATTAACTAAAAAGCTGATGTTGTGTCAGTATTGTAGTTTACAGCTTGTTTCTGCTGCCCCAAGTGGCCAAACAAATCTCTTTATGCAAGTTTAAATATAAAGTTATGGAATAGAGAGTTATTACAGCAGTAATTCTATCATATATCAATATATATATATTCTGTCTTCTGTCTCAAAGTTCAGGAGGTCAACAGTTAAATGAACACATTCATGTATGTGGAATGTGTGTATGAACATATCTGACTCACGATGCAGCACCTTGCTTGCTGAATGACCCTGCTCCAATCAATAAACGGATGACACATAAAGACAGAATGTGCATACCTTATACTTGGCACTGCTGACCATGAGGTCGCCTTCCCGCAGCCAGCTGACAGAGGGTTTGGGGTTGCCGAAGGCCGTGCAGGTCAAAGTGATGCTACCCCCCTCCTTGGCCTCTACGTACTGAGGTGGCGTATCCGAGAACGTGGGGGGAGCTGAGGAGTCAGACGGAAAAGACAAAACAAGGACATGTTAACAATGTGACATTTTTGATCAGTTTTTCATTTCCTTTCTATAGAATTCTTGTTTTGAGTCTATATCAATCAACCAATCATGTGTTGTATAAGGATAATAAGATTCCAACTGTCACTGTCAGTTCTCAAACATTCACTGAGGCTCTATGGCAGAAATACAGTATTCCTTTGATACAGTTTTCTTCTAATAACTGTAATAGTGTTAACCTTATTGGACTGTCCATTTTTCATTGTTCCATTTGTTGTTTGGTCTTCTAACTTGCAGTTGCTATTACTGGTGACAGTAAGTAAAAAGGTGCTTTCCTGCTACAGCCTACATCTCTCAAAGGTGGAAGCCCACATTGCATATTTGTGGAGGTTATAAGCTCTGACATCATCACATCTACCACAGATATCTTCTTTTTTTTAACTCATGTTTGATGTAAATTTATTTGCTTACTTTGTGTTGCTGTAGATGCTTCTATAGGCCTGATGTTAATGCATCAGTGTGATGTTATTAACATTATTTGCATTCTTCATGATAACTCCACAATATTTGATAGAAAAACTGACCTTGTGATGTTTTATAAAAAGGAAGATGGAGATTCTTAGCCTGTCTAGTTGGATTATGTCATTTTGAATTATTTACAAAATATTCAATAACTGCAATTTTTTTTTAAAAGAGGTGGAAGTTGGAAAAAGTACTTACCCAAATAATAATAAAATATGTTAAATATGGATACATTAAACCATAATTTAATGTTTAGAAACATGTATTGTGTACAATGACAGATAAAACCATCCTGTTCTCTCCAAGAGTCTATCATCATCATCATCATCATCATCATCATCATCATCATCATCATCATCATCATCATCATCATCATCATCAATAAATCACTCTACATAAAAAGCATGTTGATGAAACTTTCTTCATTATGAATATGAAGTTTAATTTGCACACTGTCATATTTCTTATTTCCTTCAAATAACATGACATTAGACTTTTTTGACATTTATTGACACTTTATTTATTTGAAACCATGTTAAGTAATTTAAAGATCATGATTTAGTGCTATTTGAGACAAAAAGGATGATGTCATCTGCAAATATCAAACAGAACATGGTGTTATACACTGCAGCAAAATCATATATAGTGGTGATATATTTATGGATAAACTCCCTGACTTTGTTTCACAGTTAATTAAACCATGTACTATCAATTAGTGCAGCAGATTTGACTGTTACCATGGTAGGTTTGCTAATGGTGGGATGAAAAATAACTTGCAGATAAATGGTTTTAATAATTGTTTTGAACAGCCACACTCACACAACTTGATATTATGATCATATTCTCATAAACAAATACACATTCTGACCAGTCACCATGATTATTATTATATCAGTAACATGAGCAGCTGATCCCAGTGGGAGAAATGATCTCATTAGTGCCTCTGTGTTAATAGCATTTGATATTTGTCAGACTTTTGTAGAACGTATCTTGTGTTCTTTCTTGGGTAAAGTTATTTTCTTACATGCACAACGTGATCACGAGCAGCAGGTGTCAAGGTACACAATGTGACACACCCCCACTTTAAGCATAGACAGTAAGTTGAGAGTGTGGAAGTTTGACTTGCAGCAAAAAAGGAAGAACTAGAACCAAAACAGGAATATTGCCTCATTACATTTTGTAGAAAACAAATATATATCAGTATAGAAACCTCACAGTCCCTTGACATCTACATAACTGCTGCAGCAATTAAAAAAATAAAGATTTCTATCAAAGAAAATACTTCTGTGGCTCCATGTAGTTGTACAATACTCTCTGATAGGTCCTTGCACTTTCTTGTTTATTATCAAGCATTGATTGGCTACTGCCTGCAACTATACTACACAGTGAGTGAATATTGTTCAAAGCTTTTTTTCAGCAGAATTCCACAATACTACTAAAAATAAAAAAATGCAGCTCAATTTAGCTGTAGTGAGTCTGTGAAGAACACCAAATCTCAGCTCTCTCACTGTCACACCATAACAGAGAGAGCTGACTGATCATCTGTCATAAGTTCTGCTCTTGATGAAC
This sequence comes from Scomber scombrus, assembly GCF_963691925.1. NCBI lineage: Eukaryota > Metazoa > Chordata > Actinopteri > Scombriformes > Scombridae > Scomber > Scomber scombrus. The sequence continues at coordinate 3,508,804 of NC_084983.1, forward strand.
ATGCATGACAATGTGAGGGCAAAACTTTATCTCGGTTATATAATGTGTTTTTATTACAACATTTTTATATCTTGCCCGCTGAATGCATACAGTATTTAACCTTTCTCAAAATGTATTAAAGTGGTGACACATTTTTGCATAGTGGGGTTGTAAAAGTCATTGGGCTTTAAATTGTAATTGTAGCAAATAATAGCACTACTGTAATGTTGTGTCAATGTGTTGTTACCTTGCAGAGCCTGGGACACTTTAAGTGTTATTTTCTAGGGATCTTATTATCACAGCAGCTCATTTCTCCTTTATGGGACCAGCCGTGTGTAGATAACAGCAGAAGACTGGCCATTCCAACAAGTTACCAAGAGACCACTCAATAATGCATGTGTATAAACATTTACCTAGCTTTGCCTTTGCTATCTGGCTGGTTACACATGTCTGAGAGTCAGCTATTTTAGATTGCGTTGTAAAGAAAACAATGGAAGCCAGGGAGCACGGTGTGTCACATACCTAAACAGCACGAACCAAACATGAATGGCTTCGACCACCGATGCTGGGAGTACATATCTGTCACAATAATTAGGTTATCCACTTATCAAATAATAATGTAATTATCGAAATCTATATGTCTATATATGGACTTATCATATGATACATGGACATGACCGTGATCATTTTTTTATGTCACATTCACTAAGCAAGTAGTGTCCTCCATTCCTCACTGTGTACGTCCTGAGTGGAGACTGTAGAAGAATTAAAGGTAAATAACTCTGTCCCCAACCATAATGACAGTCTGTGTTTTTACACAAGTGTAGCACCCACTCACCAATCCCAACCCCCTTGCATTATTATGCTGTTAAATTATCATTATATCAGTGGTATAAGATGATTTTCAAATGACAATAATATTGTTTATCACGATTATTTCTGAGACAATATATCGTCCAACAAAAGTAGTTATAGTGACAGGCTTGTACACATAAACCAACAGAACATACACAAGCAGGTCACACAACCTTAATGCTAGCTGTCTTAAACACTTCTGCAGAGACACATCTGTCCCTGGAAAAGTCCTGTGGCACAAAGGGAGAGATAGGGTTGACATTTCCTGTAGCTGCAACAGCAATTTGAAAAGAACAAACAAGATCATTTGTTCTTGTCCCTAAAAAAGGGTCCTTAAAAAGACACTATTTCCAAGTGATTCTATATAGAGCCTCTATTTATAAATGAAATATGTATAAGACAAATATTAACATCTTAATATCTAATGACGAACCAATCTGAACATAAACTGCAAAAACAGCCTTTCACCTCGCCTTTCAGGGCTTTTACACTTCCATCGAGTGTGTGTGTTGTTTTTTTTAGATTTAGCGCTGATGTGGCAGGCATGCTGCATTTTGTAAAACCTTTTTCTAAATCCTCTTTCGCTTCAAGGCCTTCTAGATTATGAGGCGGGATGATCATACAAGACATTTGGCACGTCTTCCTACCAAAACATACTTAAGCTGCGTTTTCTGACTGCCCCACCCCCCCACCCCACCCCACCCCCCCTTAACCCTGAGCAAACCCCATTTCTATCTACACACATACATGCCGGTGTCAGCGTCAAGTGATTCAATGGAGATTTCGTTCAGTCATAATTCCTGTTTTGATATTCTCAATCTAATCACCTTAGGACTGAAGCTGATCTGCTTACATGTGTAATCCTGTAGCCTCTCAATTGCTAACATGTCATTCCATCTGCAATCATAAGCCAGGCCATAGTGCTAATTCCACGCCGTACGTTTTGCCACACCAAAGGGACGGTAACAAAAGCCCCGAGTGGACCGTGCAACTTCTTGGAAACGTTTATTTCAATTAATGCACTTCGTATTTTGAGTGAGTGGAAAGTAAGAAAATGGCAAATGTTTTGGAATCTCCTGCTTCCCCACTTATTGTGTTTAAAACTGGTTTATTTTTGTTATTTTCATCAGGATTTGCTGGTCCAATGGTCAGAAGCAAGGACTGTTATCATCATCATCATCATCATCATCATTAAAACGTGACAGTAGATCTGGAAGAAAATAAGCATAAAACCATATTGAGTTATTTTCTTAAAGATTGCCTTTCATTCGAGGCATTCTGCAGTCCCGTATGTGCAGCAGCTTTTTAGATTATCTTCAGCAGCTGAAGGATGAAGGGTATTAATGACTTTGATGAAAGACACATTTTGCATGATTTTCATATGAAAATAACAAAATCCTCGATAGAAGAATGTTACATGTCTATATTGGACAGCAGAGAAGACATATATTGAAATACAATCATACCTACTTTACCACGTTACAATACGTAGATGTAGATATCTTTTGGGATTTTTTAACCATATTATGATGATATATAGATATAGTTTTTAATGGTGTCTTTACCTGGTTTTCAAGCATCATGGAAGTGCTTTTAAAACAGCCACACTCTTTATTTCTGAAACATTTTTCTTATTTATTTCTGAAGCACACTGTGACAATCAGTCTGCAGAGCTTTAAACCTGCTCACCTTTACTTTATGAAAAAAGTTACATCATTGTCATGAGAACTAACTGCTGTTGTGAGCAGGTACTATTTTTAGAAGTCTCCTCGGTGGTGCATTCAAGGACACTTTGATTCCCAATGAAAAAATAAAAAAATCTGAAAAAACAAAAACATCTGTATTCACAAGTCACACTGTTGCTAAATCAAATCCCAAAGAAAAACAGAGAGTGAACACTACGCTGTTTTGTCAAGTATGTTTTTAAATGAGAGTAAATAACTTTTAGGAATTTTTTATTGTTGGTGCAGGAGGTTGAAATAGGACTTTCAGTTATTCTCATAAATGGTTCTTTCAATCATACAAACTATTTATTTTTGGAATTAGTTTCTATGACTTATATTTTTGTTTAGGGAATGATTATTATATTACTGTTTTTCTCCAAAGCAGCTTATTATTAATTGATGATATTTGGGTCTGTCTGTGTCAATTGCATTTTCAAATGATCCTCAGCTGTATTTGAATCTAGTCTGACTACACTCAGGCCTCTTTCAAATCACGTCTCTCTTATTTAAAATAAATGAATGTACAGAGTTGGATGGCTGGCTGAAATCTGTGGACCGACTGTACTCCCAGAGAAATGTAATGCATGGCTACTCCTGGTATGTGTAGTGCATAAAAACAGTGGAGACATTGGAGACATTGCAGTCACCTCAGAAGATGGCTGGGGCTACCAAGTAGACTCAATAGCACCAAACTCTAAACCCTGGGTTATGCTCCACACATGGGGTAAGGCTTAGACACCAGCCTGTCCATTCTGCCCAAAGCAAAGAACCCTTGAGCACATCCTAAGCTGCTGCACCAAGGCACTGGGAGAGGGGCGGTACAGATGGAGACATTACCAGGTCTTGAAGACCATCAGAGAAGCCATCTAGGCTGGAATTGAGTGGGCCAAGAGGCCTCTCAAACCAATCCATCACCTTTCTCAGAGCCGGGGAACAGCCAGGACCTTCTGTGAGAACAACAGCAGGGATACTGGCCTTTGCAAGGGACTGGCAACTGATGGTGGACCTTGACAGGCAACTCAAGTTCCAACAGCATATTGAAACCACCACCTGAAGACCTGACATGGTTTTTGTGTCCATAGCAGGACCGTCTAGAAGAGGCATTTGGGAGGAAGCCCACCATGTATGATGGTCTTGAGCATATGGCTTGCCAATTGAAGTTGGGTGAAGGGGCTTTGCGGCCCGATGTCTATCCAGAACCCATAGCTTGCTGAGTACTGAGGGAGAGAGAAGGAGAAGAGCCATCTGCAGTAACACTAATGCAGCAGAGAGAGCCTCAAGGTAGCTGTGGCTCAAGAAAATAGAGTAATGGGGGCAGAGTAGCCAGTGTGCTATCTGGACACAAGCCTTGGCCTGATCAGCCTAAGCTGGGTTGCCTAGAGGAGGGTGTATGATGTTTTTTTATTCTATTAATATTGTGTTTTTGGGCATTTTTGTCTTTATTTGAAGTAGCTGGCATAGAGGCCGACAGGAAACAGGGAGAGAGAGAGAGAGGGGAATGACATCAACAAAAGTCCCTTTCCGGAGTTGAACAGGGGACATTGCAATTATGTGGCATGCGCAGTAACTACTCGGCTACCAAAGTGGTCCGAGGAGTGTATGATGTCGAAAGACCCAAAACACATGATTTCAGGAAGGTGATGTCAAGCTTGCACACGTTTTTACTCACGCAACCCTTTAGGAAATCAGGCCCATACTGTACTAAGTGCCAACTCTGATTCTAAGTCGCTCCTAACTGCATCCTGTAACGCAAAATATGCAAGTGAGGAAATGTGACTCATATATCTAGCATGGCAGTGATAACCATTATGAGGTCAGAATACCAATTACCTAATCTGAGTGGTGGCATATGTGACAGTGATAAAATGTTAATACTAACTGTGCTCCATGGAGGCTTTGGCACGGAACTAACTGTTACAGTGTTACTGTGTTAAATACTGCAGAGTACAGTGTGTTATTGACACGCAGAAGCCTTATATTAGATGAAAATGACTGTGAACTTTTAGTGATAGAGTTGGAATGGATATGGTATTTCTAATAGCCTGGGAACAGCTGTTTGGTTGGGTGTCTACAGACCCACATGTCTATCAACTGTTTCTGTTACTGTAATAGCTACAGGCTTTCTGTTCCACCACAGGTCACATGAATAAATGTGTATCTACTATGAAAGTAATAACCTTGATATAACATGAGCTCTTTATACTCTATTTGATGTGCTTTTATTGTTCAGTAAACCATTTATCTGATTTGTGTCTGTTGATGCACAATGAATGATTGGCATACAGTAAAGATGGTGGTATTCCTTTTTGCCATGTAATGATAGGGTTTTGGAATACTCATACCAAGCTGAGGTGTGAGTAGCTGCGACCAATGAAGCCTTGTTGGCACGGTGTGTGTTTTTCCACAGCACAGCATGCTGATGATGTGTTAGAGGTGTGCTGGTTCACAACAAACCACAGTAAGAGCCTGCTGTCTGCCGCTATTCATCCAACAGCTCATTGTGGCCAGGCTATTGAATTTGTCCATATCTTGTTTGTAATTAAGAATATCATCACTAACAAAGTTCTATTAACTCATTAACAAACACATAGCATGTCCTATATCAGAGGTCACTAATAGGTGGACCGCAGTCCCGATCTGGACCCAGACCTGTAACTGATGAAATATTGAGGGTTTTTGTCCGTCCGAGTGTTTCTATTTTAACAGGCGCAGCTTCTCCAGCTATTACGGTAAAAGTGGAGCAGCTCTCAGAAACTCACAGACCACTGTGCATAGCCAATCTTCTCATGTGATGCTAATCAGTCAATCAAATCTGTGCATTCAGACATGGAGAGACTTGACTGTCAGTGAGATACACACGGAGAAAAGAGGAGAGACGTTTTGTTATAAAGTTATTAGATGTGAGAATACGTTTATGGTTTAAGTTTAAAAGTAAAAAGGGATTTATTTTTAATTTTTTTAGAACTAAGCTCTTTATTTAACAGGCACAATCAAAAACTTTCTGTAATGCACTTTATTTTAAAATGCCATCTTTATTTGATATAAGAAAAGAAAATGTATTTAGCTTATTCTTTTTTGATTCTTAATATATTTATTTTATTATTTATTTGAATCCCACAAGTAGAGTGTAAATACTAATAAATTAATTCTACTGTATTTATGTGACAGTCTACAATCTAGCCACTAGACACAGATGCTGATGGAACTACAATGCTACTTCAAGCTACTGTAAAATAGCACATACATTATGATGTTCTGGACCTTTACTTTTCAGAAATTGGACCTCAGTGAATTTTAATTGAATACCCCTGACCTATATGATGGAAAACATCAAATGGCAGCTGTAGGAAATATTGGATTTGCAGCAGTAACTTAACAATGCTTTGATACAGCTGAAATCAGAAACAGTAAAATAAGTAAAATATTAACAGCAATATAGGATTCGATAAGGAAAAATGTGTCCCTAAATTGTCATGAAAAGAAGATTTTAACACTGAAAAAAAAAAGTGGGCCTAGTATTTGACTACTACTAATACTTATGTTTATGTCATGTTTAGGCTAGTTCACAGTTTTAACACACCAATCTTACAATCATAAATCACCTCTTCTTCCAGTCATCATCAGACCATGACAGCTGTCAGTAAATGACCTCATGTTTGAAAGAATAGCTGTATAACTTTTTATGGATTGATCATTTTCTTGATGCAGCATTTTGTCTGGCTTGTTTGGACACTCCCTTCAGCACAGTGTGAGTTAATCCTATATGGGATAAGCAGTGGCCATTGGTCACGCGTTAATCTGTTTTTAGACCATGACAAGGAGGGGGCACAATGACATCTTTACTCCCTTTTCCTAAAAGACCTAAACCTCTGTTTGTGTATTTGCAAGTGCAAAGCAAATCATAAGATGGGAGGAAAAGATAATGAGAGAAGAGGTATGGAGATACAGAGAGAGAAAGTCAGAGGAGAAGAAAGAAAGCTACATTAACAGAGAGAAAGAGAAGAGAGAGAGAGAGAGAGAGAGAGAGAGACAGAGAGAGAGAGAGAGAGAGAGAGAGAGAGAGAGAGAGAGAGAGAGAGAGAGAGAGAGAGAGAGAGAGAGAGAGAGAGAGAGAGAGAGGAGAGAAGGAGGAGTGCTGTTGTGCAGCATGCAGGCACTGCAGAGTTCTGCAGCAGAAAACAGGGATGGCAAGCTGGAGGATGAGCTGAAGGTATTTTGGGGGCAGCAGTTGAAGGCTAACCCCGAGAGATATGAACCTTGCTTCTTTGGCATCACCTCATGCACTGTGAGGGAGAGTGAGGAAAACATCGGGAGTCAAAATTATCTCAGAAGAAGAAACTAGGATAGTGCCCACTGGACTGTGAGACGCTGCAGTGATCCTCTTCATCCATACATACAGTGATCCTCTTTATCCATACATACAGTGATCCTCTTCATCCATACATACAGTGATCCTCTTTATCCATACATACAGTGATCCTCTTCATCCATACATACAGTGATCCTCTTTATCCATACATACAGTGATCCTCTTCATCCATACATACAGTGATCCTCTTTATCCATACATACAGTGATCCTCTTCATCCATACATAGTGATCCTCTTCATCCATACATAGTGATCTTCTTCATCCATACATACAGTGATCCTCTTTATCCATACATACAGTGATCCTCTTCATCCATACATAGTGATCCTCTTCATCCATACATACAGTGATCCTCTTCATCCATACATACAGTGATCCTCTTTATCCATACATACAGTGATCCTCTTCATCCATACATACTGTACAGTGATCCTCTTCATCCATACATACAGTGATCCTCTTTATCCATACATATGGTGATCCTCTTCATCCATACATACAGTGATCCTCTTCATCCATACATACTGTACAGTGATCCTCTTCATCCATACATACAGTGATCATCTTCATCCATACATACAGTGATCTTCTTCATCCATACATACTGTACAGTGATCCTCTTCATCCATACATACTGTACAGTGATCCTCTTCATCCATACATACAGTGATCCTCTTCATCCATACATACAGTGATCCTCTTCATCCATACATACAGTGATCCTCTTCATCCATACATACTGTACAGTGATCCTCTTCATCCATACATACAGTGATCCTCTTCATCCATACATACTGTACAGTGATCCTCTTCATCCATACATACAGTGATCATCTTCATCCATACATACAGTGATCTTCTTCATCCATACATACTGTACAGTGATCCTCTTCATCCATACATACAGTGATCCTCTTCATCCATACATACAGTGATCCTCTTCATCCATACATACAGTGATCCTCTTCATCCATACATACAGTGATCCTCTTTATCTATACATACCCTCTTCATCCATACATACAGTGATCCTCTTCATCCATACTGTACATACAGTGATCCTCTTCATCCATACATACAGTGATCCTCTTCATCCATACATACATTGATCCTCTTCATCCATACATACAGTGACCCTCTTCATCCATGCATACAGTGATCCTCTTCATCCATACATACAGTGATCCTCTTTATCCATACATATAGTGATCCTCTTCATCCATACATACAGTGATCCTCTTCATCCATACATACAGTGATCCTCTTCATCCATACATACAGTGATCCTCTTCATCCATACCTACAGTGACCCTCTCTATCCATACATACAGTGATCCTCTTCATCCATACCTACAGTGACCCTCTCTATCCATACATACAGTGATCCTCTTCATCCATACATACAGTGATCCTCTTCATCCATACATACAGTGATCCTCTTCATCCATACATACAGTGATCCTCTTCATCCATACATACAGTGATCCTCTTTATCCATACATACAGTGATCCTCTTCATCCATACATACAGTGATCCTCTTTATCCATACATACAGTGATCCTCTTCATCCATACATACAGTGATCCTCTTCATCCATACATACTGTACAGTGATCCTCTTCATCCATACATACAGTGATCATCTTCATCCATACATACAGTGATCTTCTTCATCCATACATACTGTACAGTGATCCTCTTCATCCATACATACTGTACAGTGATCCTCTTCATCCATACATACAGTGATCCTCTTCATCCATACATACAGTGATCCTCTTCATCCATACATACAGTGATCCTCTTTATCCATACATACAGTGATCCTCTTCATCCATACATACAGTGATCCTCTTTATCCATACATACAGTGATCCTCTTCATCCATACATAGTGATCCTCTTCATCCATACATAGTGATCCTCTTCATCCATACATACAGTGATCCTCTTTATCCATACATACAGTGATCCTCTTCATCCATACATAGTGATCCTCTTCATCCATACATACAGTGATCCTCTTCATCCATACATACAGTGATCCTCTTTATCCATACATACAGTGATCCTCTTCATCCATACATACTGTACAGTGATCCTCTTCATCCATACATACAGTGATCCTCTTTATCCATACATATGGTGATCCTCTTCATCCATACATACAGTGATCCTCTTCATCCATACATACTGTACAGTGATCCTCTTCATCCATACATACAGTGATCATCTTCATCCATACATACAGTGATCTTCTTCATCCATACATACTGTACAGTGATCCTCTTCATCCATACATACTGTACAGTGATCCTCTTCATCCATACATACAGTGATCCTCTTCATCCATACATACAGTGATCCTCTTCATCCATACATACAGTGATCCTCTTCATCCATACATACTGTACAGTGATCCTCTTCATCCATACATACAGTGATCCTCTTCATCCATACATACTGTACAGTGATCCTCTTCATCCATACATACAGTGATCATCTTCATCCATACATACAGTGATCTTCTTCATCCATACATACTGTACAGTGATCCTCTTCATCCATACATACAGTGATCCTCTTCATCCATACATACAGTGATCCTCTTCATCCATACATACAGTGATCCTCTTCATCCATACATACAGTGATCCTCTTTATCTATACATACCCTCTTCATCCATACATACAGTGATCCTCTTCATCCATACTGTACATACAGTGATCCTCTTCATCCATACATACAGTGATCCTCTTCATCCATACATACATTGATCCTCTTCATCCATACATACAGTGACCCTCTTCATCCATGCATACAGTGATCCTCTTCATCCATACATACAGTGATCCTCTTTATCCATACATATAGTGATCCTCTTCATCCATACATACAGTGATCCTCTTCATCCATACATACAGTGATCCTCTTTATCCATACATACAGTGATCCTCTTCATCCATACATACAGTGATCCTCTTCATCCATACATACTGTACAGTGATCCTCTTCATCCATACATACAGTGATCATCTTCATCCATACATACAGTGATCTTCTTCATCCATACATACTGTACAGTGATCCTCTTCATCCATACATACTGTACAGTGATCCTCTTCATCTATACATACAGTGATCCTCTTCATCCATACATACAGTGATCCTCTTCATCCATACATACAGTGATCCTCTTTATCAATACATATATTTTCCAACTGATAAGCACTGAAAACAGCTTATATGTTCATCTCAACTTTAAAGTCTACAAATCTGATATATGAAATGGTGAATAACAGCAAGAACTTCCAAATCCAGAACGTAGAAGTATGCTTTTCTCATGCAATAGCTGGCCTGATATTCTTTTCAGGCGAAAGCCTAGCACAATAATTACATCATTCTTACAAACAGATCTTCCCTTCCTGCTCATCAGTTCCTTGCTCGCACTCCATCTGGAAGGAGTTCCAGGGCGATGTAAGTTCACAAGAAAGAAGCAGAGGTGTCAATTTATGGAGGAAAAGCAGGAGCGTGATATAGCACTCTCACCCACATTCTATATGCGTCTCACCTGGAATCTATATGCATCACTTACTTCAACAATGCCAGCAGAGCTGACAGCTAAAGTGCTTGGAGTAATCACCGCCAACCACTGATGTTTGACAATGATAGGGAGAGCTGGATGGCAAATGGGGGACTATAAATAGAAGCAGTGTTGGAGCTTCATCCAGTATCAGTATGTAGCAGGGCCCTGAACCTTAAAGATCCTGTCATGCAATTCCATAAATATTAGCCATGATTATTGAATAACCTACTTATATTTTCAACATACTCCTAATATCAATTCCCAGGTGATTAGAAGCCACCAAGAGGGTAGCTTTACCATTGAAGAACCAGTGCTGTATGGTATTAACTGGTTCACTGTGTTTACATATCTACAGCCTGCCAGCAATGTATTATTCACCATATGACAGACTCAGATGTGAGGTTGTGAGAATGTGAAACTTGGGTGCATTCATGTAGATGAGAGCACACAGATTCATGTTAAAACCCCATAAAAGGTCAAAGAAGGTCTATATCACACGGGCTTCACCAACTAATGCTCTCAAAGCTTGACCATTCATCTTCCCCTACTGTACCTGTGGGCAGAAAACTGTTTGTACACATTCAGTCAACCATGGAGGACCTGGGTCTGTATGTATCAAACTGCTGGGAGGGAAACTGTGGAATTCAGTGAAAGACAAAAAGAAAAAAAAAGGAAAGCTACTAATGATGAATTGTACGGTACAGGTGATTAATCATGTGATCACTGGAGAGTTATCCTCAAAGGTTCTAATTGAAGTTTGTTCCAAATGGTTAAAAATCACAAAAAAATGCTTGAAAAATGTTTTATTCTTAACTTTTACTTCTAAATAGGCCTGCAATTCATTATTTTTTTCATTATCAATGTAATGTTTAGTAAATGAATTACCAGAAAATAATATAAAATGCCTGTTAAATTTCACCCAATTCAAACAGACCAAAACACCCCAAATCCACAAAGATAGTCAGTTTACTATCATATATTTTGTGACTATTCTATATGACAATGATTATTTATTATGTCAATGACAATTAGGATGCTGCTATATGGAATGCTGCTGAACTAAGTTTTGTTGTATTGTTTTATCAGTGCAATGACAATAAAGTATATATTCTATTATATTCTATATATGACAAAAGAAACGCACAAAAATATTTTGGAAGTGTTTGGCATTTTACTAGCAAACTGTTACCCTGTCTCTCTCAGAAAGTATGTTCATATACAACTAAACATAATGAGAAAAAAAGGCAGACCCCGACCTTCTCCCTGACACTTCAGAACAATATATAAATGTAGCACTCCATTCATTCTAAAAACCATTACCAGTTAATATAATACAGGCAGTAATTAAGTTTGTCAAAGCAACATAATTGGAAATGCAGTTTAGTTATATATATGTATATGAATGTAGTTTCTAGGAGACAGGGTTGGCTAAAAGATTAAAATAATGAATGAATTATAAATAGTTGTTGATTGATTTTGCTGCTTTACTTCTAGTGTTCCTTAAAGCGCTCTCAAGTGTAATTCTTAGAAGGTTGATGTATACAGGCTCTGGTCCAAACATTAAATAGCTGGCTCTAGTACATGCTCCAGTAACATTACTTCTACAGACACAGATGACATCATGTGATTGTGTTTCACCACCAATCTTATTACAGTACATGTGCCACAGTGCAGCCCACATCATCACTGCCCTCAAAAGATTGAATGGGTCCGGATCTGCCTTCCAGGCAGAGAGCCTGGTGAGAGTATTCTCCTGTGGAGCTGCATGTGGATGACATCAGCAATCAAAGCGGCAGGGGACTCCCCAGAGCCACGGTCCCCCTGCTGTGTGTTTCTCTCGCAAAGGATTAAGGAAGGCACACGGGTTAGTGGTGACAACTCATCTCCTGTATTCCACTGAGCAGGTCTCCTTGGCTTCTGCTACCTGGCATTTTTGGTAAGTGAAGCAGGACATCAGGATTGGACTCAAGGCAGCTGCTGTCATATCACCTATTGCTCTTCCACTAAGAGGCTTCAAATTTGATGATGGAGGAGGAATCGGAGAGAGCTTTTGGATTGCATCGTATGTTGCTGCTGCGCATTAAAGGCTGGCCCTCCATCACTGTTACACAGGCAGGATGGTGTGTGTGTCCTCCATTGCCTGACTGAGTGGTCACTATCCAACTATCCTATTGGGATGCGGTGGAGTACATATAAGTATACACGCTAGGGCTGTAATCAACCAAAGAAAATCTTTCAGAAAAAATTTCGACTAAAAATCGACTGGTCGGGGGAAGTCTCATTTGCGGGCGTCATGGAGACGCTATCAATATTCTTCAATCTGTCTCCACTGGGTTGGGCTAATCCAAAAAAAGAAAACAAGAGGGGTGTTCTGAAGACACACTGTTACCTGTGAAACAGGGGTGCTCTGAAAACACCCCCATTAGCAATTAGTGCTTTCCACCTGATGAAATTAACATGGCAAAAAATCAACCAATCAGAATTTTGGTCGAGCCAGAACGTATCGACCAATAAATCGACTAGTCGACTGGGAGATTACAGCCCTAATACACGCAAATCTTCAAACCACTGCTTACGTCCCAATCTGCTATGTATGAGGTACAGTAGATTTCATTTTTCATGTCAAAAGTTTGTTGTCAGATTGAAATCCCCCCCATTTGGCTATTACCTACACTTTAACATCTTGCTTTATCTTGCTTTCCTTTTTTAAATCTTCTGTAAAAAACTGAAACACTGGACACTCAGCCACAAACTTGATACATGTACTTAATTTAACACCTATATCATCATCAATAAAAGCAACCTTGTGGTAGGATCATAATGCAAACCCGGGCTGATGATAATAGGTCTGCTTCCACTGCAGGAACTTCAGGGTGATTCTGCAGGGTCGTGGGAGTCTGCAGGAACCACCCCTGAAGGACAATTTCCCCAAACTTTTTACGGGGGGCAAAATGAGTCCCTGCCTTGGGGTATGTACTTCGTTCGGCCCCGAAAAATTCCTGGGTGGGGCTTGAGGTTGACTCGGTGCTGATTGGGTATACCCAATGTGGGATGTGACAACGTCAACAAAAGGCTCCAAAATAAGCGCCGTAAGACGTCTTCTCCTCTCGTTCGTAGCTTCCACCACCATGTACACGAACACAGCGAACGCAGAAACCATCTCAGCTCCTTCCATGTTGAACTCCTCGTTGTTGTTTTTAGCTTTTGGTGCGCTCACGTGAGTTGTTATGCTTTTGGTGCGTCGCCTGGGTGACGTCACGGTCAAAACTGTTTTAGGTCCTACTGACAGGATGTTCCTGTAAAGTTCCCGCCTACTAAATGGAACTTGTCAAGTACATCTTTGTCTATTGTAATGCCAGTGGTACTTTGTTATTTGTTGATTCCACGTGGCCAAAAGTACTGTATAGATGTATATTTTGGAATATGTCTACATATACATTTTCACAGGCTTTTCACTATTTCAGCAATAGAAAATACTGACTGTGGTTGACATTTAGTTTCTGACATCCCTAAATGACAAACTGACTCCACTCTCATTTTAACCCCAGCTGAGTCAATAATAACATCATTCTTTTTTTGGCATTTCTCTGACCAAAGCTGACCTCAATGTTTTGGTTGAATTAGAAAACCAGTCAGCTGTGTCAGCTGTTACTGTACAACACCCTCAGACTGTCACTGACTACTACTGTCGATAAAAGCGCCGCAGCTCGTGTCTGATGTGGCAACAAGACAGTTAAAAGGCAGCGGCGGAGCGACAGACATGAAGACAGAAAGAGAAAAAGAGGCAGAGGACAGAGCCCGAGGCCTTCAGTCACTCGAGGAAGAAGAGAAGAGAAGCAAGGCGAAGTCAAACAGAACGAGAGCAACACTGATGAAACTGAGCTAATGTGCCGTGACCATGAGAGGAGATGGGACGAGAGGGGAGGGAGGATACAGGACAGTATCTGGTGTGTCTGTTACCACAGCAACTAGCATCATCTTATGCTGTCTGATTAAGTGAATTGATGAATGTTTGAGCTACCAAGTGAAGGCGGGAATATGCTTAGTTTCTGTGTTTACATCTGTGTGGATTACATATTTTATACTGGTTCCCAGATACATGTCTAATAATATAGCATGTAGGTATTCTAGTTATTCTGATGTCATAATGACAGAGCAACAATCAGTGTCATGGTTTTTTTGGAGCTCCTACTATGGGGGTTGCACATTTGACCTTGTGGTTACTGGTCAGTATCTCAACCCAACTGACCACTCACGATATGACGAATGATGATACCACTACCAATCCAAGTACCCTTAAAGTGATACTGATACTAACTGAGTACTTCATTCTATACTCATCATGTGAATAGAAGCCACCACTTCTCTGTATCTAAATGATCTGATTATTACACAAATGCATTTTGAAAGTCTTCAAACTGAGCCAATCACGTCGCATTAAATTGGATAACACTTGTGTTGATTGGCTGTGAGCAAGTCCATACAAATAGACATATTTTCTAGCTCTGGGCGCAAAAAGGATGGATTGCAGGTATCATTTGATGGGAGACAAATCGATACTACTTGGTATCATTTTATTTCGGTCGATACCTTTAAATGTACTGAGTACTGATACCCAGCCCTAAAAAATGTACTGAAACAATACATTGATCAACAGAATATTAACCATGAACAGTTTTAACAATCCGTCAGTCATTTTGGTGAAGCAATCAATGCAAAACATTTGCTGGTTTCAGCTTTTTGAAATGTGTTATACAATTAAACTTGCCTTGCCCTCTCGTATGTGATTTACTGCTTTTATGGTGTTTAATTAGTCTTAAAACTCATGTACATAAAAACCAGGCGCGTGCACGTGATACGAACGCACAGAACAGAATCCAAAAGTGGAAAAGCATCCTGTGCGTGCACAAATGAGGCTGTGACGAACACAAGCTCAACCCTCCCTATGCACTTGCAATGGAATAGACAGTGGCTGATGTCGCTCCTTTGATTGGTCGAGGAGTTGCCTGAGCTAGAAGTATTTAAGCTGTAAGCAGGATAGAGGAAGTCAAACCAGCCAAAGTTTCAATAGGTTATGATTACAATAGTGCACTAACAAGTATTAAATACATGCTGTCAGATCGAGGCACAAGATAGTACTTGACAAAGCTCAAACAATGCTTATAATTAAGAGGCTAGGAATAAAATTAAGCTTGTGAATTGCTGCACATAATGGTGTGGATGGAAATGAGTTGGATAAGCAAAAAGAGAAATGAGTATGGTTGTAAAATACAGCACGGCTGAAGCTATATTACAGCACTAAAATCCAATCAGAAATGAAAAGAAAAATGAGGAAATAAGGGCTGATACTGCGAAGAAATGAGAGGAAGCAATAGAAATAGAAAAGAGGAGGATGTTATATCAATGATGAGGTTTGGTCACACCGGTCTGAATAGTATATTTAACATCATGAATAAGCATGCTATGGGTAGATGTGAACATTGCAGACTACAAGAAACAGTGCAGCATATTTTTATACTGTCCTAGATATCAACAAGAGAATAAGACACTTAAAATTACACTTCAAAGGAGTCACATGACACTAGGTATTAGAGAAATGATGCAGAGGAGTTCAGGTGATGTAGGGTACAGGGCTATTTTCAGATTTTGAGAAAACACAGGAATTCATTAGAGAATTTAATGGAACAGTAAAATAATCTTTATGATCCACACTCCAATCCAGAAGGTGGCGTAATGTACCTAAAAGCTGTTTGCCAACCGCCATAAAACAATAAATGACATCAGCCCAGCCACTGTCTATTTCATCCAAAGTCTCAAAAGTCAACTTGACAAGGGAGCGAGTATTGAACCGTTGCGAGTGGGAGGGTCGAAAAAATTGTAGTTTTATAGCATAAGAATGAATTAATAAACTGGATAAACAGATTAGATAATACATTAAAATAATAATTATGGTTATTGGTTGCAGCCCTACCTGTAAGTACTATAATCAGTGGTGAAAATAAATACAGTGCAGCTGCTGGGGACCATTGTCTCTGAAAATGATGCAGACAGTGTCTTTATGTCACTAGGTCCAGTCTACTTAAGATGTAGTGCAACCAAAGCAGCTTCAAATATGTATATTAAACGAATAACTCATCTAACATTGTTATTATTACGTTTTGTGAATAATACAATAGGTGAGTAGGCTATTTTGGCATATTTCTATTCACTTCTGTGGTTAAATGTTTTGATTGG
This sequence comes from Scomber scombrus, assembly GCF_963691925.1. Taxonomy (NCBI): domain Eukaryota; kingdom Metazoa; phylum Chordata; class Actinopteri; order Scombriformes; family Scombridae; genus Scomber; species Scomber scombrus. Next base: position 3,525,553 of record NC_084983.1, read on the forward strand.
TGATTTGATTCAAGTCTGCTACATGCGAGTCATTTACTAGAGCTAATATCACAGTATTTTTATAGTGCTGTTGATACTCCAGTCCCATGGAGAAATTGCAACAGTAGTCAATACAATTTTTATAAAATTCCCATAATTTTACATTATTTCTAGTCAATTAAAATGTAGGTTAATAACAGTCTTTATTACTGAATTTACTACATTGTAAATGGCTTGATCTTTCATTGGGAATATAGACTACAATCCTATAACCTAACATACTGCAAAAACAGTTTTAAAATAAACCAAACATCAAGCAGCTTGTATTTAGATAGAGACTCTCCTGCTGAGATGGTACACATCTGAACACCTATGTAAAAGGAATGGCAAAGGTTTCTTGACCCCTTTTCTTAACCCTTTTTTTTGTTAAACTTGACAAGCCCTGGCTTTGATTTCCATGCAAATATATACTGTATATATATATGTGTATCTTTTTCTTGCAATTGTTACTCTTAGTTTACACAAGTTTTTTCTGTTGTTGCTATGGTTTTTCCTGATACAAAATGTAAGAGCAATATGTGTATACTACTTTGTCAATAAGATGTTGATCATAAAAAAGTAATGCATATAATTAAATCAAAGAGTACGGTGTAGACCTGCTCTATGTGAAAAGTACCTACACTTAACTTTTGTTGCGATTAGGTGCTATATAAATAAAGATTGATTGATTGATATAAAGAAAATACAACATTTTACAGCTTCAAACTGGCTTATGTACATTCTGATGCTCCTTACCGTTGACGGTCAGATGCACCCAGCTGCCGTTGTGGAAGGTGTCATACTGCTGCTCCAGCATCAGCACCTTACACTCATACCAGCCCTGGTCGTCTGAACGCACATTGTCTATCCGCAGGGAGGACTTGCCGTGCAGACTGGCCCGGCCTGACAAGAAAGAGAGAGAGAGACGGAGATGAGGAGCCAGCAGGAGGGGGCACGGAGAGGTGAGAAGGACGGGTGTATTGAATATAATGAAGGAAGGAGCAGATGAGGGGTGAATGAACAAAAAAAAAGTGGAACGCCAGATGAATGTTAAAGAGGAAATCAACCTTTAAAGAGTTCAGATATAAATATGCAGGGATCACAGGGCACACTGCGGCGTGTCAGTGTCTCCATGTGACATCACAGTTTCTAAACAGAGTCGCTGCAGCACTGTTAACATTAAAGCAGGATTCCGAATGCAGCTAAAATCTGTCACTTAAGCCTCAGTGAGGCTGAAATGTCCTCATCTCCATGTGTGTGGCAGTCTATTTTGGAGATGCACTGAGGCAAGGACAGGTCATTACTTCCTGTGAGGAGTGGGAAGTGGCCAGCATGACAACAGAGGAGCCTCGGGGGTTAGTCTCAATCCGTCATAACAGATATCGGCTTTCGACTTGCACAGAGTCAGGAGGAGCTGCGTTTTACTTTTACAGATCAAAAGCTGAAGGGGAGGGTGGGGTGGCGGTGTGTGTGGGGGGGGGGGATTGATGATGTTGCTCCGGGCAATCTGGAAACTGGATCATAACAGATGGCGACTGGCAATAAGGGCTAAACAAAGGGCTTTCAGGGAGCGCACGCCAAGCTCGAAAAACGTCAGCGTTATCAAAGCCTGGCTATCCCTCATTAATCCCCCCCCCCCCAATCCTTCGGCAATTTGTGGGTATTCCTGACTAATTTTCTGTTTGGCTTCCTCAATCCTCTCTGCAGCGTGACACGCCAGGTAAATATATCTGCTGCACCGACGGCTGACTCTGTGACTTGAGGTAGACAGACAAAATTTGTTTTCTAGCCTGAGTGTGAGTAAGTGTGTGTGGTTAAACTATTAATATATCAGGATATATTTGTCTCCTCTCTTGTCTGAATGGAAGGAGCTCAGAGAGACTTTGTTACTTATTGAGTGTGAACTATGTCTTTACTCTACTGTATACAGTATCTATGAATCCTTGATTCTGCTGCCGTATCTCTTTATCACACTAAAAGTGTGTCCAAACTGTTTAATGGAAGTCTTTTTTTTTGCACTTGATGTCTTCAAGCATAAAAGTTATTGAACAAGAAATCATGCAAGAATGTGCCTCTAAATTCAGGCTAACTTCTGTGACTCACTCCCTGTATGAAAGCATAGCAGTGCTTCATGTTCACATTCACACCTCTCCTTGCTCAATGTGATCTTAGAATTTCTCTTTTTTTATGTAAATTTGTGATTTGTTTAACAAAAAGTATAGTGCAGCAAAGTGCATTTAAAACTTGACTGAAGACACTGAAAACCTGTTGCTGTTGTTCGTTTTTGTAGAATAATTTAAAATATGAGCGTAATGTCAAGCAACCATCTGTAGTTGTTTATTTCAACTTCAACAAATGCGTAGGTAAGTCACACTGTCATCTGTGTAGAAATTGCCATTGTTCTCAAATTCTGTAGGGAAAGGCAGGAGTAAAAGCTATGGTAAAAGGATAATATTTTGTCAAAACTTTTCAGTGGCTGCTTATAACTGCTGTAGCTGTTTTTACTACCCTCTTTCATCTTTATAAATGTGTTGGGGAACCAGCATAAGGAAGGTGATTGGGTTGGGGGTCCCACAGATAGGCAAATTGATCATCAACAAGGAGTAGGAGCAGCCGGTGCGGCTACAAACCGCAATCAAATTTCAAGAGCATGCACGGGATCTGTGCACCATCTGTAAGTACATAATTGCAGAGTGTTGGGGGGTGCACACACGTGTGTTTGCTGAGCCCTGTGTGAGACGCATGCAACACTCCTAACAGTGTCTACACAGCCTGCATAGCAAAAGCAGCATGATATCAGAGCAGCAGCAGCAGCTTCAGTTCTCCATCTTCATCTACAAATGATGTGTTCAGGCGCAGTGTTGAGTGTCTGTACTACAGGATGCTGTTTGTGTCTGTTCAGAGCACATAATCTGTTCATATTCAAATAATATATTTGTGTTTGTTGACATCCCAAGCCTGAAGGAACGTTCAATCTGTACAAAGTGCAGGAGAGCATGAATCATCATGAAACACATTTTTTCTCTTTTGTGTACAATTTTCTGCACTTCTCCCTGTGCAGAATTACCCATCACAGGTCCTAATGCATGAGCCTTTCAGTCAAATACATTTTGCTGGGTTACAGCACTTGTACTCAACTACATTATATCTATGTATAAAACAGAGATTCATCCTGCCAATTAAACAGATGGCAAACTGTCATGTTGAGTAATTCAAATTCAATTCTAAAGTCAAATTCAGTCTGAACTGTTATTTTCAGAGGCACCTGTCAAGAAATATTTCTGTTTAGTTGTATCTAATTAATCTGCTGCATGATTTAGGGGATCGTCAGTGAAAATTGAGGAGCTTTTAATGAGTGCTTCAAATTAAACAGAAACAAGGCAAATAGGCAATACTGTAAGATACTGCATGTACTGTCTACTGGAGCTGGACACATTGTCACACCTCTGACAGACAGAGAATGTCAAGCTGCTGTTATTTTGGAGTGTATAACAAGTTTTGCTCTTGTTATCAGTCACTTATCATTTGCCTGACAGCCTATGCTTAAGAAAAACACTGTTGCTTCTGAGAAGTTTTGAGGTAAGCATAGGTTAGAAAAAAAGGTGATGAGTTATAATGGTTGATATGTTATTTGTATGCTTAACACATTTATTTTTGGTAGTGTAGATACAGCAGGCTGCCCAAAATTGTATTTCTAGCCAATACATTTCATTAAAAAACAAAACCAACAATGTTTTAATCTGTGTTTCAATGTTTTCAGGCTACACTTGTTCCAATTGAACATGTAATACTGAAAAACAGCTTGTAAGTAAATAAATAAATAACTTCCTAAATCAGATTAATACAAATTTGGTTAACAACAACTCAACTAACTGCTAATGAGAGGATTTCTATTATGTGGGTATTAGTACACAAGTATAGAAATAAACACCTCTCTAAATGAAAATGATCTCCAAACATCCCATTGGCTTTGTTATAATTAAGTAAAGTGAAATATTGGATTTTTCTCATGTGTTCAATATCTTCATTTGTTTGTCGCGCAGTGTAGCAACCCGACTACTGTATGGCAGCAATTTACAAGGATCTCCACTGTAACACATGTAGTCCATTTATCAGAGAATAAAGCTGTCATACAAATGGTTTAAGTATGGCTGAACAGAGTATATTCTCATCAAAACTGTCTTTGTGCCAGCCTTTTAGATTTGAAGCATGAATGATGTCATCACCATGCAATCCAGGCCCTGACAGATTATCTTCTGAAACTATAGCAAACAAGGGCAAGTCTCAATGGAGTCTTATTCACAGCTATGCTACTTGTAGTCTGTCTTTATTTGAGGAAAATTAAACCATGCACAGAAATTCATCGACTGTTTCTTGATAGAATTGGCCAATTAGGTCCGTTCTTTCTGTTATACCCTATAGAGAAGTGATAGTATGTCTGTATTTAGTTATTTAGGCCTGCAGAGGAATCTCCCTGTTAAAGCTTTACACACAATGGCCTGGTTCTTTCTCAAGGACTAATTAAAGCTCTGGGGAGAGAGGCCAGCGGTCCTTTGTAACCTCTGATTGTACATTACAAGTCATGACCACCAAGAGAAATCTGGTCACAAGTTTACAATAAAGTGATGCTGTAAATATGAGCAGAGGCATCTTCTTATACAATGGTTAATACTTCTATGTAAATTCTATATATACACAGAGGGATATTTCTGTCTGGACCAAAGACTCATAGACATTTCCATCCCTAGAGCCTTGTAGCTCGCATGGCTGAAAATAGTGGAAATAAGAAATAAGCTACAACTACAGCATATATCACAGAGCTGTCACTACAGTACAGACTAACCAGGATCTTTAGTTAAATGACACTCAGGAAGCTTTGGTTGAGCAAATAGAGCTGTAATGAAAAGTTAGTGTTCCACAAAAACTTTTGGAAATTGCAAATGTTCCTGGTCCGAGCTGGTGCTGGTAATGTAAACCCTTTAAAAGGTAATGGTGCACTGCATGATACAGATAGCTATATGCCACCACCACCACCATCTGTCAGTGTGTTCCCTGCATAGTGATCATAGTGGTTTGCAGAGTACACAAAAGAATGCAAGTGTGAGCTTGAAATGGTCTTAAAAACAAGTCCCACCAATCCAGATGTTCCATGATGTGGGCTTGTCTGGAACATGCACACCATTTGGTGTTCAAACAGGTTCAGTCCAACACTTCTGCTATCATAAATATGACATATAAAACTTTGAAGTAGAGTTTAGTAGATTCCAACAGTAATTAATCATTTCAAACAGCAGACAGTTATTTCTTGATATTAGGGAACATGGACCTATCCAAACTAAGATAACAAGATATGTGAGAAGTCTGTGTATATGTGACTAGTATTCATTTAAAAAATTGCGATACCAGTACCAATCCAAGTACCCTTGAAGTGATAATGATACCAATTGGGTACTGCATTCCATACCCATCATGTGAATAGCGTTTAGGTGGCACCTTGGCTACAGCGCGCTAACTCAAATTCACCACAACTTAACCATCACAGATGAGTTGTAGCTGCTGTGGCAGTGGGCCAATCTCATATTCCATTAAACTGAAGAACGTTTGCGTTGATTGGCTGTGAGCAAGTTCATACAAATAGTCATATTTTCTAGCTCTGGGTACAAAAAGGATTGATTGCAGGTATCGCTGACGGGAGACGTTTTGATACTACTTGGTATCAATTTATTTCGGTCGATACCTTAAAAGTATCAAGTACCACTACCCAGCCCTAACAGAGACTGAAGTGAGATCATTTCTGATGGAGATATGCAGCAAGAAATATGTTCCAAAATGATTCACTTAAAATATGACTGCATGCTCCAAGTAATCAATCATGAGAGATGGAACTTTTGATAAATTCTTCCTAAAGTCACACTTGAAAACTTTGTGGGTGATGAATCACGAGTCACAACTACTGAAACGTGATGTTGCAGCTGACCTCAGGATCAGGTAACATCTTTATCCGCACATTAAGTTTTGAACACCACGAGAATGTTTCACTGTTCTCTCCTCTGTACCGGTATGTGACAAACTTGACATACTCGGCCAATTCTGAAGACAAAGAAAGAAAAAGTAAAGATGCTTCTGATTCACGATCTAAAAAATTCAAAAAGACAAGTTTGGAACCTGCTATGAAATGACTGACATGTCTCTTAATATATGGATTAACAATTTACAAAACATTTCAATCCCTTAAACTGTTTAAGGCTTATTCTATTTATCATCAGACACACATTTGAATTTAAATCAGTTACTTCTGTAATTCTGTTACTGTGTTATATTCCAAACATTTATCTAGAATGAAGGAAAGACTTTTCCAGAAACTTAACTTCATAGTTTTTGGTATGTGGTGAACATGTCCCTGATCGACCAGGTAACATGAACACAGCTGTTATCTCAGCTGCCTTCCAGCAAACACCAGTTCAATCTGTGGAAAGCATCCACACCTCACCATGAAGACTAATATTTAACAGTATTACATCTTATAACCCTGCATATATCCAACATGTGTATATATAAGCTGGAATATATCCAACTGTCCAGTCCGAAGTGCGTCCACACACTGTTATGAGTGAAAAGAACAGCATCCCTGCAGCAGTGGAGGCAGCAGTCAGCAGGACTTTGTTCATTGAAGTAATTATGACACAAGTCCAGCAGTTCCTCCAGTCGTGTTGTGTTCAGTGAGTCTCGCCCCGCTGCTCCTCTCTTCTATCGGCTTCCTGCAGCGAGCACATGGCAGTCTGTCACAGAGCTGCACTCCTCATGATTGGCGTTAACTGTGATAACATAAGAGGACTCGCCCCCGGTCCGCGTTTCCAACTTGACATAAGGTTGCTTCTGGTGCTGCGAGTTTGACTTGTTACTGCGGCGACGGCGCTCTGAGAAGACGACGCTAATGATGTACTGAACTTTGCCTCTCGTATTCCCCTTTAATATTTAACTGTCTTTTATGAGCGTGAATCTTGCGGTGGGTTTGATTCTATTTGTTTTATGCGCTCAACAAACCCACAAGATTTAAATCCGAGCCCAAAAATATTCTGCGTTACTCTGACAGAAGGAGGGTAAAGGCACATTTATTAGCTTCGGGAAACGTCTTCTGGGGAAATTCATTTTAAAATGTCACTGGCTCGAAGATCCTCCCTGATGATAGGGCACATTCAACAATGTAATCTGGGACCTCTTCCTGCCGTTTCTGTCTTTTTTTCCCCCCCCTCCATTTCCAGATTCATCTTCAATTTCTCCTGCTCTCCATTTATGCCCATCCCTTCCTCTCAACACGTTCTCATGGTAATTGTTCTTTTGTGGTCGGCCTATTTTGCTATCACAGATGTTTTTTTTCCATCTTCCTCTCTATAAAAAATGAGACAACGGCTTGTTTGAGACCGAGGGCAGAGGAGTATCTTGGAAACAATGCCCCTGTGGTTGGCGCAACTTATTAACCCTTGACATCATCTGAATCTAAAGAGGGCACAATGTAAGTCTCTATGTATCTCTGCAGCTTTGACCCTAACTAGTGACTTCCATTCATAATGTAAAGTTGTGGTCTCGCTTCAGCCGGATACAGACCGTCACCAACTTTCCACTAACCTTCAGATCTTTCAGTGCTGCTCTGTTCTGTTCTGTCTAAAGTCTGACTAGATTTTTGGAGCCGATGACCATACCGATATTAGAGAGTTGAAGAATTCTGAAAGATATATTGATATAGATCATCTTATATACACAGAACACACACATAAACAAACTTTTTTTTCCAAACACTTGTCGCAAATATATGTGACAATATATGTGCTATATTGGGGTGGCTGTGGCTCAGGCTACTAATTGTCCATTAATCAGAGGATCAGTGGTTCGATTACCGGCTCCTCCAGTCCACATGTTAATATGTCCTTGGGCATGATACTTAACCCCAAATTGCTCTCTGGAAATGTAATAATTATAAATAACTCTAAATAAAATAATACAATAAAAAAACATATGTACTTATACAATAAACTAACTAAACTAATGATCTTATGAAGTTCGTATCATGTAGAATAATGTCATTTTTGAACTGTGTAGTACAGACCTTATGTTTTGGGAGGGGTAGGGTATATTGGTGATGTATCCTCTGTGATATGTTCACTTTGTGAAGGTTGGTCATGTGACCTGAATGTATTTATATCACACCTGTGTGTGCTTTTGTAATTTTGCTGAGCGAACCTGAGGAAGCTGCAGGTGAAACGTGTTGTTCGCTCATAATAAAGTCACAGTAAAGTCAGTTCAGTGTGCGGTGGTTCATTTTCCCTTTTCACTATACATAACCCATATACCAGTCAGGCTCTAGTTCTGTCGTCTGGATCGAGTCAGTGTTGTGGTAGCTACTTTGAAACTGTAGCTAGTGAAGCTACAAGCTACTTTTCATTTGAGGTAGATAAGCTACAGCAACACTACACTTTTATTTAAAGCAGCAGCTACACCACAAGATACTCTGAAAAAGACTTAATTATGGACTAGTTTAACATAGTGTAAAGGCAAGTATGCTCAAAAGGAACTAGTTTGTACAACAGGTTTTCTGACCACAGAGGGGATTTCAGACCCTGGTCCACCATCCAAAAAACACTTCTGTTGGAGTACACTGACTGTTTCAGTCTTATCTAGTGAATGGATCTGTAAAAATCATGCCACATTTCAGGAGAAAATGTCCCTGCCAAACTTTCAGGCATTTTATATCAAGGTTTTAACTTCAGCTTAATAGTTATTTTTCATTCATTCAGGGAAGATTCACCCAGTAGTCCTGCTCACATTGCCACAGTTACACACACCTTTATGTGTGGAAGTTGCCCAGTACAAACACAGTCTGACCTCTGGGTCACTGGTGCAGTTGGTGGGTTAAGGTCCAAACTCAAATGTTACTTTTTCCAGATTAATTCTGCCAGGGGTGAAACCACGGACAAGCCAACTTATCTAACCTTTAAACCACGTGAACATGCATCTCCAATGTGGAAAGTGGACAAATAAGGTGTAAAAGTAGATTGTATCTACATTAGTAGATCGGCTAATGTTTCAGATGCATTTAATAAACTTTTCATATATTATGCTTCTCATCTCACTTTCAGGCTCTAGGTTCATGCTGTGAACATTAATGAGGCTAACTGATTTTGATTAAGATAGATATTGGTCTCAGTTTCAATGGAACCTCGACCCTACGTGAGTCTAAATCACTGACACACAAATTTAGAAACAATTTGTGGAAGCATATTCACATATTTAATATGATGTAAGAGGCATTCCAGCAAACTACATCAAGATAAGAACATGTTGTCCTCCGTTTCAAAGCCTCACTAACAGTGTGACTGCTCCTGTCTTCAGAGAATGATGCTGCTCTTTTTGCCATGCTCAGGATTCTGTAACAGTAACCAAACTCAGCAGTCCTACCTATCAGGTATTTGTACCCAGTGATCTAATCAATGAAGACAAAGTGTGTGAGGATGCAGACAGATTATACAAAGCTTCTGTATTTTATTTACCACAATCTTCTAGTCTAGACTATTTGTCTTTCCTCAGCAGCAGGCAGGTGGGATAAGAGAGGTGTTAAGGACACTTTAAAAGGAACCCTTTTCTCCTGTATCTGATGCAGACAGCAGCCAATCAATCAGCTGGTTTTCAAACAGATGTGGAGATTAGTGCTGTATCTGCCATGTTAATAGCAAGTGTTTCTGCTTTTCATCTTCTTTTTTGCAGTTGTTGTTTTTTCTGCTATTTAAAGGGATTACGAAATATTACTTTTAAATCCCTGAGGGGACAGGCCACGAGTTATATTTCTGAGCTTTTTATTTCCTCAGTTCTCCCCCGTTCTCCTCATTGTTCCAAGATATCAAATCTTTATTACCTTTTTAGTGCTAGTAGCTGATTTGAGGGAGTTAAAGCAACTTTAACTAACTGTCGGGTAAGTAAGAAGGTAAGTAAGAGTCCAAAACAAACTCCTCACTATGGATGTATGAAAGGAAAACCCCTCCTCACCACTGCTTCCTAAAACTACACCCTCCAAACTGTAGATGCTTGGATATAACAAATGGGAGCTAACTGAAAACAGATTACCACTGCAGCATTTCCTCAGCAATATGTCAAGTGGCAGCGTTTACAGTTTAGTCAATTATGTTCAACAGTTTTAGAATTTATGATGTTTTGGGAGTCGTTTGTCATATCTGTTGAGGTGAGGTCCCTTCTATGGGACGGAGAGGAGCAGGAAGACAGCGAGGCGGAGGAAGGAGAGGAAGAGGATGCCACATCAGCATCTAGATTCAGTCTTTTGGCTTCTTTTAATGCTCTCCATCAAACACTAAATGTTTCTCCTTGTTTTAGCACTTTCTCTGTCCCACTGCAAAGGAACGCTGTCTTTTCAGTTTAACTGGTGCTTGTTTCAGATTCAGTCTGGCTGGTAGTGGCTGAAAGATCATCCATCACTGGCTGAATTGTATGCCTGGACACTGCTTGGATCTCACCACTGTATAGCCTCCACTAGCTAGCGTGCAGTTGGAGTTACAGACCGTACTTTGACATCACAGCACAGAGGGTAGGAATAACCCTCAGAAGAGCTCTGAGTATACTGCTCAGTGATACCACCTCATATCACATTTATCAAAATTATTAAATTATTCAAAATTAGCCAATGTCTAAAATCTGAATATTAAATCAATGAATATTTTGAAGAGAAAGCTAAAAACTTACCTCTTCACTTTAGCCTTTTATTAGCTTTCCTGACAGTCATCTCCACACTGATACACTACACAACTTCTTTTAAAATGTTGTATTTTATTTGACTATATATTGTATGTATTCTACTTTTTATCTACTTTCACTATGTACTATTTTTACTTCATTTTATTATTTTAAAACCATTGCTATTATTATTTTCCATCTTATATTACTTTCTTTTTAGAAAATGTTTCTGATTTTTATATATTTACTTTTATTTTATAGTACTACTAATATGGTTTGTATTATCTTTTTTGCACTTATATGTACACTTGTAAATACAGAGTGGGATTGGCACATCATGTGACAGTCAGGTGACCTGGGTCTTTGTGTATTTAAGATGGCCACTATACATTCTGCCTGTAGTCTGAAGAAGAGCAGAAGGCTCATGTCACATGTGATATCCCGTTCAATTATACCTGCATTGGGAGGCTATTTCTGCTGTTACCAACTTATATTACATTAATGTTTCTATTTTTTTTTGTTCTTTTTTAACATTGCTCTATGTTCCTTTAAGGCCCTTTTAATATGAAGCACTTGGTGTATGTAGTTTCTTTTGTTGTAAAGCCCTTTGAGCTGCATTTCTTGTGTGAAAGGTGCTATACAAATAAAGTTATTATTATTATTACTATTTTTAATTAAGGCACCTTTCATTATTTTCCAGTATCCATTTAAGTGGATAACTCCCAGTTTGTGTAATGCTAACAGCACCAATCTGTTAAAGCTTACATGGGTCAAAGCATGAGATCAAACTAAATATCTGTCATGAAAATGCAGTTTAGATTATCCAAAACGCAGAGGCTACTCTGACAGAATGACAGAACGTGTGTGAAGAAAGTCTTATAAAAAACACGCATCAGACGAGGGGATCATACCCGAAATTTCACAATCAGGAAGAAAGGAAAACCATAAGCAGACAGGGAGAGAAATCCCTATCAACTCTACGGCAAACTTCATCTTGAGCACACAACACATAAATAACGTGAGGTGGTGGCTGGAGAGAGCTGCTGCCCTCAAATTAAATGTCATCTCATTAAAGCTGTCGACATTAGTTAGTATTTATTACGTACGTATTTCTTACTGTGTGCGCTGCGAAGCACACAGCTGAGTAAAGAAAGCACTGTCACGGAGGTGATGGTTTACTGTCCGACCCACGCAGACATCGCTGTGAAATTATTTTACCCTACACCAACAGCAAGACTTCTGAAAATGCAGATTCTAATACAAACTGATATATTGTAGTTACTGGGTCATATAGATACCAAATAGATCTATATTCTTCTTTGTCACTTATCTTACCAGCGTATTCCGGGTCCACATGAGGAGGGTAGAAGCGAAAGTTGATGAAGAAGGGGATGGGCATTCCATACTTGAACCACTCCACCACGTAGGGCTGGCCGTTCAGGGGGCGGGACACGTCGCATCCCAGGATGACGTTCTCTCCTGCGCGGGCCGTCACAAACTGGGGCTCCTCTCGCACTCCGTGGGCACCTGAGGTAACAGGAACAGTACGTACACGTCAGGCAATCTGCAGCATGTCTAATATACTCACTGCTTTAAAGCGTATCACACAATCACATTTAACCTCCTTAGACCTGAGCTTTTGTTTGGTGTACATTTTTAATCTCTCCTAGATATTTGGGATTAGTAGGACCTGATAAACACAAAAACTAGGCATCGTCTTTGAACAGAAGGTCATTTTTGAAAAAAATAATGTCCTTTCCCCTTACATTTACACTTTACCTTTACACAAACAGTAATAATAAAGTCCCAATATCCTTAAACAAGTACTTTCTGATTAGCAGTGTTGTAGCTCGTTGCTAAAATTAGTCAAATTTGTATCAAACTGCAAATGTTATTAAGCATAAATAAACATGTTTCAACCATAAAATTCGATAAGGTTTTGTACCTGGTCCACTTTGATCTTTTGCCTGCCATCTGGTTTTTATACTAATTCATGTAATGTGCTTTTGCTGCCACTAGGTGGCACAAAGAAGTGTGTCCGTATGAGGACAACAGGTCAAAGTTAAGCAGAATGAAGTATAAGGTCTAGCAAACCCAAAATGTAATGCACAGATTGCATTGTCTGTGCAATATTCTTACGACCACAGAAAAAAATAGAAGGCGAGACACTGAATGAGATTTGTAGACAGAACTTTTGATAAACACTATTGGTGCCCGGCCAATGGCACCACTCGCAAACACATGAACGTGCTTTTTCTCGAAGAAATCTTTTTCATCTCATAAAAAAAACCACCACGAAAGCGTTGATGTTACAGTAATGTACCTGATGTTCAACAACAGCTGGACCTTTAACCTTTTATTCAGTAAGAACTCAATCTGCTAACTCTGTGAATCTGTGAGTCTGTGGGACATCTGCTGAATGGTCGCATCGATCCCAGGCTAATTACAATGTAGCTGGGCTTTATGAGCGGAAACCCAGTGTGGTAGCATTTTACCAGTCGATATGGCTAATCAGATGGACTCGCTGCTCGTCCCTCTGTGGCCTGTAAGGAAGCAGGCAGGCAGGTTCTGCTGCACACGCAGATGATGATGATGATGATGATGGTTTAGTGCCTGCCTCGCCTCTCATTAGTGAAAGCAAACAGTGAAAGCCGTTTTGGTGTTTTGGTGTTATTTGTTGATAAATGTCATGATAAAATGAAAGATTCCATGATAATAATACATTTATGAGATTTATTTTTTACACAGTTTACAGGGTTTTCACTGCTATCTAACTCAAAGGTCTTTGTATTATTGGACGCCGCAAGCAATAAGAAATGAGACCAACTGACCAACACACACTGCAGCATTTTTAGAAACACAAACCAACTCTGAATTATTAGTTATATTATGAGTTATTTTCTTTACCTCAGTCTGTTTCACCTCAATAACTCTGTGCCCACAAAGGCTGCGAACCATTTATTTTGACTTACAGTTCTGTTTCATATTGTATTTTAGTGGAATAAGGACATCAGTGAATGGTTTGGCACACAGTAAACTGGAGCATGAGACTGAAAACAGGGCCTCCCGTTGCTATTCATTTAATTGAGAATCAGTTTTGAATTGACAATCATTTCTGAGTCAAATCAGCATCCAGGTATTGGATCAGGAGATGAGCATATTGTCCCACAAATAAAACACAACCATTCTTTTTCATCTTTTTGTTCTATCTTGGTATAAAATTGAAGTCCCTATGGACACTTTATTTGTCAAATCATGATTTTTTTCATGCACAACAGTCTATAAACTGTGTAACGAATGTAAGAACTGCACCTACATCTAAACATGATGGGGGCAGAGGGTTGGTCTATATAGGAGACATTTCAGCTCTTCTGTTTTGCCAAAGCACAGCTGGCCTACACTCAATACTGTGCCTGAACGCATCTTATAGAGACACTGATGGAGGACTGAAGCTGCTGCACCTGCTTTGAATGTTATCAGTGGTTATCAGCCTTATGGGTTAGAAGGGGCCTGCTACACCTTGTAGTAGGTTCAGAAGGGTGTTATCATTCATTGGTAAGGTGGAGGTCACCTTTGAGATACACACACCATCTAGTGTCCATAGTAATTATTAAGAGGGGAAGTGACGTAGCTCACATGATGTCATTATAAAATGACTTGATATGTTTTGGGTGCATGGCTAGATACCCAAACCCTTAACTCCACCCTGCAAGTTGTAAGAAAGAGGTGACAGTTCAAGGCCTCCATCGGAGCATTTTTACTGCGTTCATAACCGACTGTTACTACATTTGGTCTGACCACATTTCAAGTGATCATTTTAACTCAGACCATTATCTTTCCCCAAACCTAACAGAGTGGTTTTTATGCATAAACTAGACCTTAACAATAGCATTATCTCATCATAAAACATCATTATTTTGTAGATTATTGTAATATAACATAGTGGCATATTACCTACTGGTAGGTGCCACAATCATGTTAGAATGGGTTGATATGCACCTTCTAACCATATCCATGGGGCTGATAACCACTGGTTATACCCATTCAATCAAGTGATGACATCCAAAATGGGTGGATAGGTTCACAATTTATCAAGGCTCTCATAACTCAACTTTCAGGAGCCCAAATGAACAGTGACACATGCTTTATTTGCTTTTCTTACCTGTCAACAACTATTATAAGAATTTAAAAAAATAAAGACTGTATTACTTAGGATTCAAATACTAAGTACCATGGACAGCTCCTGCAATCATGACCATCACAGGATGAGCACCTTGACAGCAACTGTGACACTTTATATTTTGTTTTGATATGTTATAAAAGCTCCAACAGTTTAACATTTACTCAATACAATTAAGCATCAATGCGTGGTGTCCTAAAGTGGTCTATTAAATGTTGTTGTGTGTTTGAACTCCTGACTGTAGGCTGTTCAAGACACACTTGATAGTGAACTAATCCTTTAATTTACTGTCATTTACCAGAGCCAGTAAAACCCTGAATACATTTACATTTGGATTTCAGTTACACTTTATGTAAATGTTATATTGATAGCTGGGTTTTCACATTTAGCATAAAAGTCATATTATTATTAACCATGAGAAGAATCTGTTTCCTAAATAAGATCCGACAGGAATTCAAGCATAAATATAATAATCTACTATAAATATCACACAATCAATTCTTTTTTCCCCCCTTTAAATAAGAGAGACATTAAAGTTCTGGATTATCTCGTGTGCAACAGTGAGGAAAAGGTCAGGAAAACATCTCGCTTAAAAAAAAACACAAACAATCAAAGGATGACATTTTGCTGAGCTTCGATCCATCGCTTGATATTTCTCCATTTTTTGCAATTAGCAGAAAGCGTTCCTTTATATAGCCGATCATAAAAATGTTGCTGTTATAATTGAACATCCATCGTCGACATTCACCCATATGATCTGTCTGGACTTGACGGTTTGAGCTTTATGAACGTGTGAGAAGCCTCCGCTGTCACCTTGAACTGAGGTCAATATGAAGAGCGGCTAATTGAGGAGATTTTGCACTAAACAGAAGATTTTTATCTCATAATGAAGCTTAATTGTGAATGTCAGACTAATGGAATACAAACAGGCACAGATTGAAATAGCAGGCCAGCTGTGAGTCTGCATATCCAGGCATGCTTATGTTAACACTGCACTCACCTTGTAAAGTACAATGCACGGTATGGAATATCTTCTAGTACATCATCATCATTGCCATATATAGTCACTTCTGCATAACATACAGCATATAGCACCCCTATATACAGTCTGTATATACATTACATCATCACACAGCTGTCTGTATCAGCAGCCTGTGGATTCATGATGTGTGATGTGCGAGCCAGCAGAGGCAGATAATAACTGAGCAAGTGCGCCTTTTTTTCCCAGCGGTGAACCCCCCCCCCTCCCCTCCCTGTCCCCCCCCCCCCCCCAACCCCCACCCCCTCACTCGCACAAACACTACCTCAAGCGGCGCTACGTGTTGATTGGCTGCCGGTGACATCATCGCAGATAGCACGAAAAAAAAAAACAGGCCCCTCTGGAAGGTATGACTTCACTGTTTATAACTGATGAGGAGACGGAGAGGGAGCGAGAGAGCGGAACGGAGCGGAGAGAGAGAGAGGAGACGTGGAGCTGATTCGCTCACCCACGCACCCACCCCACCCCTCCCTCCCCACCTCCCCCCCACACCCCCACACCCTCCCCTCAGCATCCCAATAAGGGTTTAGCTCATTTACAATCAAAGACCCAAGGGAGGTCACCGTCGCAAGGTATAACCACTGAGGTGCACTCGCTCACACACAAACACACACACACACACAAGTGTAAGCAAGGTGGAAGAGAAGTGGGAGGGGGGAGGGGGGAGGGGGGAGAGTATTTGTGACTGTCTCCAGGAGTACTGGAACATCAGTGCTAGTTCCGGTGCCACTATCACATTCAAAACATATTGTGCTGACATCTTGTTAAATGAGGGAAGGCACCACAGGTGAGCAAAATGCAGATGTTTATTCTACAGTCGAAAACATAGTCTGGGGTTGACCCCAACACTGAAATCAACATATGAGGTCAATTGTGGCTATTTCAGAGATCACCCAGGGAGCCATTTAGAGGCACTGATACTGTGTAATAACAGTACAGGTGTGCTGGTATACCAGTTCTGCTACGTACAATTTCAATTTCCATCATTTTCAGGAGGCACCATGAACGCAGCACAGTGCTCCTGCCTTCATTCGTTTCATTTCTACTGGTTAAACTGAAGCAAAACAACCACAGCAGGTCCAGCAGAGTAAAGGGAATGCTAACTGTGCTAGTGCTAGTTGACCCACTGAAGTGAGGGGGCTGATGTGTCATGTTAAAGAGGAACTCTATGTTACATATCAGTGTGTGATGTCACTTGAGGCACGAGACTACAAGTTTAAAAATGAAAACCATCTGGGGTTGAGGAGTTAGAAAGAAGTGAGACTCATCTCTGCTGGAGGCTAGCAGCTCCAGGTTACCAGGCAATCAGCATAACACCAAATGGCCAATGAAACTGTTAGCAGTGTTGGATTATGGGTAATGTAGTTGCCAGGTTTTGGCAAGGAAAAGCACTCTTTTTAAGCAAGAAAGAGCAAATTACATGTAATTTATATGGAAAGAACAGCACATGAGGTTCTGGTCAATTGTCTTAAACTGTTAACCAACTTACTCATATCTATGCTGTTTTGAGCTTATTTTATTTTCACTGAATGATTTTACATTGTGTTTGCAGTTGAATCAAGTTGAATCATATATTTCACCATCAGTAAACATAGTGTTAAGTGACTATATTTAAGCTTTAATGTGGTGAGACACTATTTATCATATTTTTGGCCACAATAATCATAGTGTAAAAATGTGAACTCTCACATCTGTGATTGACAGTGGGCTGGTGGTGGAGCTAAGAGATGTAACAGGTGGGGTAGTTTCAATATCACTCAACGAGGATGATCATCGGTCGCTCAGCTGTTATCCAACCATCAGTTGGGCTAAATTTAAGTACAGTGAGGAGTAAACTAGAATGATAGTTTAATTCAAAACTAGCTTGTTATTGGTAAAAAAAAAAAAAAAAATGTAAACCCCAAATGATGCTTCTCAGTCACTTGACCTATATTCTAAATATTATAAAATCTCATCTTAAAGAAATTATAAATTCATTTTATTCACATTTCCCAAGAAACAACCTTTTTGTGTTAATGATGAACTGTATTCTGTTTCATAATTCATCGGTGCAGTGCAATTTAAAAACCTGTGTGATTTATGAGTGATATGTGGTTCCAGGTCCTTGAGTCTCAAACATAAACCTTTTCTTTCCCCTCTGTGATATATGACAGTATAATAGAGGATATATGACACAGTCATTGTATGTGACAGTACAGACAGGTTTATGTCAACTCCTCACACAAAACTGCATTTCTATATTTATTCAAGGTAACAAATGTGACCGCACATGACAATTCAGCCAGATGCAATAAATAAACAATACAAGTGTGATGCATTACCACACACACACACACACACACACACACACACACACACACACACACACACACACACACACACACACACACACACACACACACACACACACATACACACACACACACGTAAAACACACCCAGGCATCAGAGACTGTGTTGGCACTTAAGACACTGAATACACTCAAGCTTCCCCCCCTTCCTGTCTCAGCTGTTCCCCTGGCTCAGCCCTGCCGCTGTCTAACGGTGACAACTGTCCGACTCCGCTAAGTGCCAACAAAAATGAAAAATAAATGAGATTTTTACACAATACGGCATAAATTATTGATGACTGTAGCCAGCTCTGTGCATTATAATACAGCCTATTAGTCTTGCACATGCACTTAAGTCTTCCTGCATCTTCTTCCAAAGTTGGACTCGTATTGTGACGGTAATAAAACGACAGGCCTGTGAAATTAATGGAGGCATTATTAATTTTTGCCAGGCAGCCCGCTATGCCACGGGGTTGTACAAGGCTTTCAAGGAGGATAATATACAACAAATGGTCACGTGTAGGTCTCCCTACACGTGTGTCAGTAAGGTTACTTTAATCAGTTTATAAAAATGAGGATGAGTTTGAGCATAAAGGTTGATTAAGTCCCTGAGAATGTGTGCTGTGTCATAATGTTTCCTCTTTCTAACTGTCACTTACTCTCTAAACTCCATTACCATCTGCTGTCAAAATCTGGAAGCTTCAAAGTTATGTTAGGAAAAGTCATCAAATTTCAGGTTAAAAAACATTTGGGATGTTTTTACAGCTGTTAAATGTCAAAACGGGTCAAATTTGGCAGGAATAACAATAGGCAAAGGCTGCTATAGTATTGCACTCAGCTGTTCACAATGAATGAACGAAAGCCCGAGAGAGAAGTTCAAACCATGACTTCTTTCTCACTTCCGCTCAGCCAGCCAATCACTGCCTCTAAGTGGGTGTGAATGTTGGCTTGTCTGTTTCTGAAAGTAACAGACAAGGCCGTGCACAGCCCCCCTCTCCCCCCATTATCTGCCATTAGAAGGGTACAGGTAGAGGGGGTTTAATGGGCTTTCCCACCATCCGACAAGCATGTCTGAAGCAGGGCTTGAAAAGAACACCCACTGACCTTCCAAATACAGGTAAAAATGAACAGTGATGGGTAACACTTTAAAGTTAGTCAACAACTTGTCTAGTGATGAATCGAGCTCTTACTACCACTGCATATGTTTGAAGCAGGCTGCAGAAACCATCCTCCTTGTCCCAATCCTACATTTCCTATGAACACTATCTTATAACGTGTTGGTTAATTAGGTGGAGATTGTTGACTGAGGCAAAACACCAATATGAGGAAAGCTAAGGAGAAAAATAAATAAGAAAATGAAGGACATCTCATGCCAAATAGTGACCGGGTCATGAGTGGCTTGTATTTAATCCAGAAAAAAAAAACAATGTGCTGTCTAGATTGACAAATCTATATGTCTGGAAATTAAAATTGAACCATCGGGTGGTTTGACTTATTATGCTTTTCTTCTTTTATTTTTACTAATGCCAGTCTAAATTGATCAAGTAGCTCTCATAACCTGGTTCTTTTCAAGAAAAACATTTTGGCTAGTGTTAATTCTAAGTGGATGGCAATTTTCAAATCTAGTAGTCATAGTGGCTAGTGACCAAAAAAGTTCATTTCAAGGCATGGTCTGAAAGTGTGTACCTTTTACCAGTACTCATTTGTGTAGAAACTGACTAATTCCAATAGAATGCCTCCCGTAGAACAACATTTCTTCTTTCTAGCTGCCACTTGGCCTTGTTGCCCTTACAATCTGCTCCCAAAATCTTGAGGTTTAAATCTTTAGACGCAAAGTTATGCAGTGGCTGCAAAGGCAACCATTCACAGAATTAGCCACAAATATTAAATAGCATATGGATTGAGATGTTTTGGCTTAAACTAAAATGTTTTTGCTTTGTTTGAAATGCTGCTGTTTGCATGTGTGTTATTGAGGGGTGTGTAAAAATATTGATTCATCAATGCATTGCAATATATTTTTTCCCAATTCAATATCGATTCATTAAATCCTCTGAATCAATTCAAGCCCCTGGCCAGTGGGGGCGCAGTGAGCAACACCTCTGTGTGATTTGCGTTGTACGGACGGAGGCAGCACTCGACCAAACAACAACAACATGGCAACCGAAGCAAACTTGTTGACGGAGTCAATAAATGAATGGGGATTAACGGAGAAAGTACGGGCAATTGTCACCGACAATGATACCAACATCAGACATCACAACTCTCCAGGAAGTTCCAGGAGTCTCCCGCATAGCGGCTCCCTGACGACCACAAATGAGAATATAAATAATATCGAATTGAATCGATATCGAATCGAATTGGGACCTAAAGAATCGAAATCAAATCGAATCATGAGATTCTTAACAATACCCAGCCCTAGTGTTATTTTTCTATTCTATCTTATTGTAGGATTCATCTGACTTATGAATGATTGTGCTGATCAGCAAGAATACAGCCCACCCTGAACTTACACATTAAAGCATTACATCATTCTCTAAAATCAAATGGTGCTTAAACAGACCACTAAAAGATATATCTGCATTTATAAGGCCAAAGAGGAAATGTTCAAAAACAGCATCAAAATAGTTTCCTAAACCAAAAGCATTAGAGGTGGTCATTAAAAGCTTCTATTCCCCTGGGTGAGATCAAAGACAAGTACATTACAGTTTTAGATCAATAAAGCAAAATGTGCAAAACTATGCAAACTACAATACACTTATTCTCCAAATGCTTCTTGCAAGAAGAAGGGAGGCATTTAAGAAGAGAAGCAAATAAGAATGAATTATAAAAACTGGTGTGGGACAGAACAAACAAAAAGCAGCATCCAAAAAGTAAAATGATTTTGCTTATACGCTGAGGGGGAAATGGCATTGCCCATTTGTGTTTGACAGCTTGTGCTACAACAGTCTGATATATCAGGGTGGCTTAAAACACTAATTCTACACCAAAGGGGTGGGAGACTTGACCTAATTCTGGTCTATTGCTCTCAAGCATCCCTCATCATTTGGAATTCAAAGGAGATCTTTCCAGGGTGCAGCAGCATCTGATCCCTCATGCGTCATATGTGGAGTAAGGACAAAGGCAGGCTATAGGTTATGATGGTGGGGAGCCTTCATGCTGCAGCACTGCAACATTCAGTCAATAGTCCGGACAAGGAGTTTAATCCTGGATGCAATTTCCATTTGTTGTTAGTCCATGCAAACAGCCTCCAGTCCAAGGTGACTCTGTCTGCTTTCTGTCAGGTGACAACTTTTAAACACACACTTTCAGGTCAGTCTTTTCTATCGGGCTGTTGCTGTCAACAGGATGTCCACTATTTTCAGTGTATTTTGTCCAGTAATCCTGTCCTTCTCTATGACCCACTTTTTCTGGTGTGGATACTTATCATCTGTGTCCTGGAAAATTCCGAAATCAGATCCAGATTTTAAGGCAGAATGTTCCAAAGATCCTCTAAGTAGCCAAAGACATACCTGCTGATGAGAAATTACAGATCATCCCTCACCAATTCTACTCTAACAGCTTTCGGCGTTCTGATCATTCATCTTGAACTGTACAGCACGTATGCACATGGTTCTGCCTCATTGATATCGCTGCTGACAGCTCTTTTAATGGTGTCTCCTTGGCCCTTTGCCCCTAAGGTTTTACCCTGCAGTCGCCTCTGTCTGCTTCTTTCCCCACCAGAGATGTCCGACAATTGAAATTGATTGCTTGTGACATTCTTTGTAGCTGCAGGGAATCCAGACAGAGCAGATGGTTCAGACAAAGAACAGGTGAAAACAGGAAAAGTTGAACTGAAAGGGTCACATCTCAAAGCTTCTTTGGCCATTTGTGGACATGGCCACCCGGGAGCAAAGTCTAGATAAGCAGGGATAATAAGGGGAGTGGGGATTTGGGGGTTGTGCGTAATTAGCCATTATCAATTATCCATCCATTTATCCATCAAGTTAATTTATCATTTTCTAGTTTGTTTAAAGTAATATTACTTCATATTGTATATTTTATATTTCTCATATACACACGATTTTAGATCAATGCTGTGTGTGAATGCACATTTTGTTAGAATATTGTGCATGCACACAGTGATGCACATGTATGCACATAAAAAAAACATCTTTTTAAATTGTTTTTATTGTTTCTGTTTGTCTTGCTATTTTATTTCTAAACTGAGTCAGACCCACAGCTGGTAATGTTTTACACTGCTCTGCTGTTTTTCCTGCTAAAAATATACACACAGTCCTGCTGATGGTTTCTCACTATTCCACGATCCAGAGTTGGTGGCATTACCTTGCAAAAAATGTTGCAACGCTCAGATCAATGAGTGGGTAGCTCCAAGTCTGAATAAAAAGACCAATGTGGAAGTGATATAAAGCTGCATTATTTATTTTGACCAGCAGGGGGTGATTCCACAGGTTGCCTAAAGTAGCCTGATCGTATGGAAGTAACTGCAAAAATGTTGGTCACCTTCAAAATTTTGTCCAGCATTTGGTTGTAATGACATTTTTTCTCGTAGGAACATTTGCTTTAAGCTGGTTTTCAATAGCAAATTAGTATCATCACAATTAACTATGGACTGTAAATGCACTGGCGCTAATCAAGCTAGCAGGAAGCGCTACCAGTCAGCTCCACCTTTTCGTCCAATTATGGTCACTTGTGGCTCCAAAAATCAAAGACGGTGACCATCAAATTGCTGAACTCGAGTCTTCAAAATGGCAGTCTACAAACCAATGGGTGATGCCACAGTAACTACGTCCATATTTGTTCAATTCTGTGGGTATAAATCAGAATTTCTTTAAAAAATCTGCACAAAAATGACACAACTGTACAGGGTACCGTTAATATCAAATGTACTGAGTTAAGGCACATATTAATAGATGGTATAAATGTAGATGACGCATAACACTGCCAATCAGCCAGTCAGAGAAAGTTTCAATTTGACATTGTGTAACTGTTGACACACAAATGATATGATAGAGTACAGGAAAAGCAGTATATTTACAAATGTGGTTTCTGCATTAACAATGAAATTCGTATTTTAAACATCGCTCCATAAATACACCATTTATATAAAAAATTATGCATATTCTAGTAATTTTGACTATTTTTCTGACACAAATATTAAAGCTTCTTCTCTAGTGGGTATGACCATTCCCACAGTTTTGTTTTTTTGTTGTTTTTTTTAATCTAGTAAATGAACTTGATGAGTAGTGTAACTGTATTTTTAAGAGAATTTGTATTCCACCAAGATGGATAAATCCTTTAGATATTGGCCAAAGAATATGTTGGAGCAAAGATTCATTTTTAAACATTTTTTTTTAAAAGTGGTGTTTCAACTTGTGAACCTGTTACACATTTCTACGTAAGAGTCTTAGATCTTGCTACAAAGTGTCTGTGAGGAGGACAAAGAACAGTTTTGAGCCTCTTACCTCCTGCTGACTGGCTAGAATTAAGGTCAGATGGCTGAGGGTGGATCAGCGGACACTCAAGTTCAGGAATGCTTACAAAGAAACGAGGGCAACTCAATGACTCAAACCAATATTTGACTCTGTACACTCTGGTTGTTAGTGACAATTAACCAACAGCATTAAGAAATCATGCCTTAATAAGCTGCTGCATCTCCAAATGATTTCTCTCATTAAAAGAAATGACAAGATGTGTTACAGCTTTTTTTTTTAAATAGCAAAGGTGTTCAAATATGTGACATTATATGTGCTAAAAATGTTAGTGTTTCTAAACCTGGAGATGGTTCCTGCTGTGTCTAGTTTTCTCTGGCATTCTTTTTACTGTTTAGTTGAATGTTCGGTGTTTTCCTCTTGTTGCATGGCAGGTGCTTTCACATCTGCCATGCAGCAATTGAATCAAACTCTGGCACACATCTACAGCCTCTGTACAATTCGTTTAGGAAGGAGAGAACGCCCTAATCAAACTCTGGGCTGCTACAGAGTGGTAGTCTTGGCGCACTTCCAACTGAAGCCTGGAACATTATGTGAGGGAAAACTAATCGGAATAAATGCTTCACATTATGGGATGACGGTGTAGTGATGCATTCTTCTCAGGATTGGTGTACACAGACATTTTGCATCTGCTCAAGCTGTCAGAATGCATTAGAAGCTTCAGTCTGCCTTCGCTTGTTTTGCTTGTAAAGAAACTGGGAAACGGGTTATGATGACATTCCATCACTTCCAGTATTCTTTGCACCTTCAGGTATGTGATAGCAGGTGTGGCATCTAGCAGCTGCTTTTAGCTACAGAGACTAATGTTGCTCAATATCCATAATTAGGACAACACAGTCCTCTCAAATGAAGGTGGACATTTAGTGACAATCAGATCATCACAGTAATTAAATGAACTTTAGTGCAAGAGATGTTGCAAGGAGTAAACTGATGCTGAATTTGTAGGCAAGATTCTGGAGAGAGAGAGAGAGCGAGAGAGAGAGAGAGAGAGAGAGAGAGAGAGAGAGAGAGAGAGAGAGAGAGAGAGAGAGAGAGAGAGAGAGAGAGAGAGAGAGAGAGAGAGGTCCAGAAGACTCTTAACATGGTTTAGAGTGGATCCTAGACAGCTGTGATGTAGAAACAGGTGGACTCATAACTCAGACATGTTGAGTGAAAAATAATCAAACACATTGAATCAAGTCCCGAGTCTTCAAAAGATTTGCAATCTTATCGATTTAGTGCATGCTACGGCGCCCCCCTGGGGTCATATGGCAGAAAAAAACCAATGGGTAAATCCATGCAAAAGGATTTGTAAACTGTGTGCATGGATTTCTAAACCTGGCCCTCAGATCTACAGTAAGTGCACAGATTTCAGTGAAAGGACCTGCCTTGCTTGGACTGTTTTGACCACATCAAACCAGTAAGTTCAGTTTTAACTCGATTTAATGATAGTGAGATTAGTTAAAGCAACGGTGGTAACATGCATGGGCTTAAAACAACAGGGTTCCCCAAGAGTTCCTTTGTGGCGATATCTGGTAATCACTGCTAGATGTAGAATATCATTTACATCCGCACTCTCGTCAAGAGCTACGCTGAATACTGATGCATCCTTTAAAGAAAGAGTTTGCCAGGGCCTTCCTTTTTCAGTCGTGTCTCCTCTCTACAGTTCTCACAGAAACAGGCATGTATTTGATCCTGTTGATGATAGTGTATTTGTTTAGTAATCCATCAATATGACCTCCAAACTGCTGAGGAAAGCCTCCTTTACATACTGTCCCTCTGAGAACAGCTTCCCGTGTTTAGCAATGCTCTGCACGTCTTCATAGCTGCCCTCTGTAAGCGTGCTGTTTGGAGGCATATAAGGTTGTAAACACACGGCTTTGGTTCCTCTAGTGGGCCACTGCCCTCTTCATTCAGCTTTATCAGCCTCATCTTTGAAGGTTTTCTCTTGCCTTGTTTCAAAATGACGTTTTACACTTGAAGTTTGACAGACAATATTTCACAGCAGACACCACAGCTCGAAATGAATACAAATTTGTTTGTCCAAGAAAAAAAGGGGGAAAAAAGCAAGCCAGCTATCCAATGTTTTCACTGCCCCTGCGCTTGTCAGCAGACCAGAAGGGGGGGGGGGGGGGGGGGGGGGTGTATGATAGACCACATCCATTGTCTTGCTGTGAAAGAAATGGTGTATTTTGTCCTTGCATGTAACCGTGAGCCCACATGCCATAGGTTGCCAACCCCTGTCCAACACCATCGACAACCAATAGATGCAGACATCAGCACAGCTTTAGTGACAGTACAAACTAGACTGCCAACTGATTTATGTGCTGCACTCTCAAGTAACACCACCTTTACTGTGATGTTATAGCACAGAGAAAACAGATTTACTGACGGAGACACCACAGATGGTTAGATTGGCAATCACCCCTTTGATGGATGAAGGTAACTTATGTACAATTAGGCAATCATTTTCATATTCCCATCCAATGAGACAACGCCCTCCATTTGAAAAGGAACAGAGAGTCAACATTACAGTCTGCAGCTCTCCTTGATGAAGAGCTAAATAAATACGGGGCGAGGTGAGTCAAGCCTTTGACATTTTACAAGCTGACTGATGTGTGTCACAACACATCTTGATTTACTCCATATTGAAATGTCAAGCGCATTTCTTTTATACTAACTGTCCAAACAATGCACTGTCAAGACTTCGACATCATGTAATTGGTTTGGAAGTATTGGTACTTTACACAGTACATTCTACAGATTAGACAGAAAATTATCACTGCGTCACTCTATAGTTGATGGCGATGACGCAAAATGATGATGATTAGTAAGTGTCCAAAATCTTGATTTGCTGTTCACTGTTGATAAAACTGCTCGGTGTCTATTATAGAGGGAGCTGTGAATGAGTGACTGAGGGAGTAATTTCAGCCGTAATGTAGAGGTGGAGATGGATTTTGTCACATTATACAAGCAATTGAAAATAAACACTCACTGACCTCTAAAATTACCCAGCTTACTTTAGGGTGTTATGATGCAGTAAACAAAGCCAGAGGCATACTGAATGTCATGCTTACGGATGAAGAAAGTAATTAGGAGGAAAGTTCCCCTCTTCTCAATGCTGTTCTGTCTTATAGTGTGACTTGTTTTTAGATCAAGCTATTTAAAAAGTCACCTTTTACTTGAATTCGTTATCATTGCCAGTGGTACAGGTTGTCTTTAACTATGTAATATGAGTTGTATAAGTAGAATGTTTCATTAAAAGGGAAGCTTTGCTGATTTTCAACCAGCATTGTATCATTAAAATGTAGGTAGTATACGCAATGAACAATGTTTAACTTCCCTACATGTTGCCTGCATCCAAAGCTCCCTGCTCATTTATCAGCAAAGGTTCTCTGAGTGACGAAAAACGTCATCCAGTGGAATTTACATACATTTCTTTATTTTTAGCAGTGGTGCTGTAAAATTTGGGTCTCCCAAAACACTCCTGTCTACCATGAAACACAAGTGATAGGGAAAAGCAGACACTAAAATAAAAATAAAATATCAATATATTTGGAGGAAAACTAGTTTGATGACAAAAAACTAGAATATTGTGCTGTTGAATCAGACATTACAGGGTCTGGAAAAGGAAGCAACCAGGATTCCCCCTTGAGAGAGGTGAGGGAAATTTACAACCTTTTTCTCAGTTTTCTGTAGTCATAAGGCATAATTTTCCAAAATAATTGCACATTTCTACAACACAGATGACCTAGTTTTAAGAAATCATCGTATTCAGTGTTGATCTTGAACAGTAAATAGCGCTTTTATCCAATGTGCTGTATCATTAGTCTGTCATTGATTAGGATCCTGGCCTCACAGTGGACAGTTTGGATCAAGCCCTCAACCTAGCTACATAGATGACCTCCTCCTGAGCCACAACTGTTCCATTTACATTCTGTTCTTCTGTTTAGATTGACCGGTCTTTCACTTTGCTATGATGACATAATGTAGGGCATGGTGACCCTGTTATCTATCTCTACTCCCACCCATTGTTCCACATTATGAAAGCATGCATGAGCTGAACAATTAGATTATGGGAAAGGCAGCACAGATATAGTATACTGGGATTATGTTTTGAGTGTAAGGGTGATGAAGCTGATTCATGTATTACAAACTATCTTCCAAAAGTGAACATTGGTTTTACTGACATGGATGGATCATCTGTCATTTACATCCTGACTATCAACACATGTGACATTAAACAACATGACCATATGTCATGGGACATGGGATTGTTGCTACTGTTGTGCTCCAACGCAAATATCTACAATGTCAGCAAAATACACATTGACATTTGATAAAAGAGCTACAAACATTACCAGAGCTCTATATTACAACTGTTACAACTTCAATGCAAAACGACTGATGAACTGTGGAGCTTCTTCTCAAAGCTTCAATGGAGCTTTTGAGATATCTGACTTTCTTTTAAGATGATTCTTTTAATATAAGATATAGCATTACCTCCCTAAAGGTCTCTGATACCCCATCAGTTATCTGTTCATATTTAATGTCACACTCCACCCCGATTGCTCTAAATAATACATTTGACATAGAACCTCTTGTACTGCACACTCCTCAAGCCCAGTGTGTGCTCTGTGCTCCCAGTCACACACACATACACACAAACATTACAGGAACCAGTGCTCCCAGCCCTCTCTCCATTATGAATGAGTCACTCATGTCTGCTTTTTTAAACTTTCACAGCAAAAAAATCTTTTCAAAAGTGCTTCTTCTGGCAAATTACTGGGGAACTCTTTCGGGGGAAATGTGTACCTTTAGTGGGGTTTCATGAGTGCAGAATGTGTTGTCATGGTTGCTTGCTGACAGGGTTTATGGAGGCTACACTTCTGCACACAAAAAAAAGGAAGTTGCGCTGTTGCTAGCCTTGGTGTGTTAATGTAACGTGACGATAATAAAAAGAGCAGCAAGTTGCCAAATAAAGTGCATGGTGGATTTATTACATGTCTACATGGTGTCAGAATAGCATAAGAACTCGTCTTGTCACTTGTCAAAAGTGTGGTGGACAATTGGATCAAGTTTAAGAAGGAACGGTGAGACTAGTGCACAGCTGGACTCGCTGCTAGCACAAAAAGGTTAGGACATACAGAAATGTCGGATTGCTTCAGGAAGCAGCGACTGAGTTCAACATGCAAATATTGAAAAAAGGTTAAAGTTTCACCATCAGATGGGTTTCAAGTATCCATAATACAATAAAAGCTGTATGGAAAGATCAAAACATCCAGTGAGGACACATCACACACTGATGTCGAGAAGCAACAAAGCAAAGGCCTTCACAAGCACCTAACCAACTCAGGATTTGCAGAAGATCTGGCGGTCATGAAAGACATACTGTGTGAACTTCAGAGTCTGTCTCTCAAACTGCAGAGAAAATGACACTTGTGGATTCAAGTCTCTAACAAACCATCATTGTTTTGACAGCCGTGAAGACATCTGGTGCAAAATCAATGAAGAAGGCTGAAGCAAACAGTATGTGTCATCAGGCTTTTTTAAAGATGTGGAGCTGGCAGAAGGCATGGGGGAAATAAACAAGCTTTGCTTTTATGAATCAGTGGTTGCCAGTCTAGCCGAGCCAGAATAAAACTTGGTCCTAAAGGTTGAGGTTCCTGATAAGAGCTTTTGGGCAGGGCAGCTGGAAGTCTGGACTTGTGTGATGAACAAGAAATACACAGCCTCGCTATATCACTAGGGGAATCAGCCAGGGAGGCTGTGGAACAGTTTAGAGACTACAAACTTCAGGGCACACCACAGGTCAAGACACTGGAAAGACTATGCATAGCAAGTCACACTTAACTCCCCATGTCTGCCAAGTGCAAGAGAGGATTTTCTGCCAGGCCCTAAAGGTTGCACGAAGAAAGCTTGTCTTTTTCTTGGATACCAGGACTGCATCGAAAAGAAGCCAAGCCAAAGTCTCTGTGATACATTCTTCTTTTAAGGCAAGATAGAACAATTTTCGATGTCCCGCCTGTGTTTGCTGGGACTGAATTGTTCTGAATTGCTGTGCATGAGTTGTACGGCAACACACAAGTGTGCACGTGTCAGGTTTTGAGTGTGTGCCTGTGTGTCAGGATAGAGAGAGAGGGGTGGCTGTGTAGTTGTGTGAGTGGCCTTATTGTAAATTATATTAGCCTTGGCGATGTGTTTGCTAAGCGTGTATGGACTAGTTGATTGCCTTGGCTTCCGACCATGAAATCTTGTATACTGCGTATTGAGCCTGTGTAAGACTTCAGCTTAACACTGGAGCTCTACGTAGGGGGTATTTGACACACTGTTTAGAACGTAACCGCCGTGAAACAATAAGAAAATAACTTTTTATTTCTCTGATTCAAAGAGTTGTTCTCACCAGCACTGCTCGCTCTCTTCATTCACTCTCTAGCTTTCTCAACCACCGCTGCTCTCTCTCTCTAGCTCATGCTCTCAGTTCGCTCTGGTCGATCCGGCGAAGAGGGGCCAACTTGGAATTCCGAGCTTACATAGATTCATCAAAGTCAGTTTTGTTATTTTTTTATATTACAAACATTAATCTACATTAAGGACCATATAGACAGCGTGAGAATTGAGATGTGCAGAGGGATGATCAAGGATTAATCAATAGAGATCATATTGAAACTGAATTTACAAAGTGCTTCGCAATTCAGGATCAAATGAACAGATCATTAACAGGGAAGTAATGGCTTTAACAAAATTCATAAGTTGAATCATTTATATGTCGACAGTATTTGAATGCCCTGAGAGGATCTAATTAAAACATGATTGGACCAATCCGCTCACTGGAAAAGTCAGGTCATCGTTCATACAGGATCCAGTTTTTGTAATTAAGCTTCTCACTATGCAGATTTAACCACACTGACAGTCTAAGTAATGGTGATTATACTTGCATGTGAACAAAGTGTTATTTGTTTAAACAGGATCATTAACAATGTTGATCATTTTGCTCTTTTTCAATCACTGCAGCTCAGCATCACATAACACTACTGTGTATCAAATTATTAAGGCTCAATACAATAACTGTAAATAAAAGCATACCCACTGCTGCGTCTTAGAAAAAATCCACATCAAATTATAAACTTCAGTTAGATGGACAGACATTCATTTTGTTATTAAGGTCTTTAATTGCTTAAACTGTCTGTAGTCTCTCCCGGCAGCAGAAACAGTCTGACTTTACTTTGAACTCTGTTCATCATGAGACCAAATGCCACTCTCTCCAGACATGGTGAAAATGCCAACTGTAATTTAAAAAGGCCAATGGAATAAAGTCCTACATTTATTTATAGCTTTATATTCTCACTAGAAGCCTTTTATTATAGTCTAACTTTCAACATGTGGATATTATCCCTACTGTTTCACCTGCTTATCAACCAAGGTTGAAGTACTCCACTCATGATTACAATGATGTCACTCATAGTTAAAAACCTCTTTCAAACAAGCATAGCTGGATTGGAAACCAGTAGATAACCAGCTTCATGATGCCGATTTATCACCAGTGTTAGGCTCAGTGAAGTCGAACTTGCTTCTTGATAGACAGTTGGTCTGAAAAGTGATCTGAATGTGTTTAACTAAACTAAAACATTTCAAGCTAATTTGCTAATCTAGTTGTATCACTTCAAACAGTTTACTCTTTGAATACAGCACTAGAAATTGTTTTAAAAAAGGAACCACTATTCATCTCTTTGTAGACGTCGCTCCCTGCAATTTAAATGTTTAATCCAAACATGACAGGCTCACAGAGAAGCTTTAATCTTTAAACACTTTCACACATTTGAATTTTCTAAGCTTCCCCGCAGACTAAATGTTATTTTCTATATTCATCCTTTTATTAACAGGAACAATCAGAGAAATTGCAGTGAATACGAGCTTTCAGAAAATGAACCACGTCTAGATTTCCTGCAGAAAGTAACACTTCCAGCTGTGATTAACCACCATGTACCAATGTGCAAAAACAGCAACAACAAACTGCATCAGTAGATGATAACTACAAGTGTTTCTGAATCTAGCTGTGTCATTATATAACTCCTAACTTAGCGCTAATGGATTGTACTTTGGGGCCCAGCTGCTGTCCTCTCTTTTCAGCCAAAACCACTGGCTGTTCTTTTTGGCTGCTTCTGAAGATTACTGTGAGGCCTGGTGTAAGCTTTGATCAAAAACCCTCCTCAGCGAACTGGCTGTGCATACAAATCAAGGGCTCTCCTCCTCTACATGACTTTAGAAGAAAAGTTCAGTATGTCTAAGCATCTTTTTCCCCTCCTCATTAATATGCTTCGCCCACTGCATCTTCCCATGATAATGTGAGCTCTCTAATGTAAGCAAATCATTTAGTGCTGGGCCACGGTTAAAGGTCAGACCTGAGGCAGGCCTTGTCGTCTTTGTGGACTGCGAGTTGTTGCTGCTTTTGCTCGTTTCTAACCTCAATCTGGGCGAAATCATTAAGAGCTTTTCTGAAATAGTGCAGGGGCCACATTGTATGGGGAAAGAGCACATACACAAAGACAAAATGAAGCTATATCTCTACAGTACAGGATGGTAAACTTCACTCTTATTAACAATAGTAGGTTTTCTCTAACGAACCTCAAAACAGAGACATGGGTGTGCATATACGCTACATTGTGTAATTGCATGTACTAACACAAACTTTCCATCGGTCTCATTCTCCATTTAACCTCTGCCACCTGCCAGGTTTAAAGTCCGAAAATGTCTTTTTAAGGGTGTCTTAAAACAGTCAGATGTCCATATGAACACTGAAAGATGTTTTCCTCAATGTAGTCATTCCTACTGTTCATACAGGATGTTAAAAGATTCATTTCAAAATTGCAAAATCTACAAAAAAGCTGGACCACGGGACTTTCATCTCCCCCTACTGGCAGTAAGAGTAATTACAAAAACACTGTTGACGGTTGCTTACATAATAGTCTCT
Organism: Scomber scombrus; assembly: GCF_963691925.1. Classification (NCBI taxonomy): domain Eukaryota; kingdom Metazoa; phylum Chordata; class Actinopteri; order Scombriformes; family Scombridae; genus Scomber; species Scomber scombrus. The sequence goes on from NC_084983.1 coordinate 3,558,295, forward strand.
CAATAGCTTACTATTGTTACTTTTTACTATTGTTGCGGCTGTAAAATGGTGGATAACTTGTTTTGAGCGTCACACAGCCGCCGCAAAATGACTCGTTTTGATACCCTGCTGGCCAGTATTCATCTGGCCAGCAGGGGAATGTCAAACCTGACACCAGATTAAAAACTCTGGTACAATGTGATATGCAGAGATATTCATCTGGCAGTGATGGCCTTCATCTGTACTGTGTGAACTCGTTTGGCAAGAGCTTGTATGTAACAGACGTTCATTTATATGTAAAAGTTCTGCACTGCAGGTTTAAGAAGTAGATGTGAAGCTTCTATTCAGCTTCAGCAGTCTGAGTTAGTCATATCAAGTGATATCTGACACATTTACAGTCTTTTTAGCATCTAATTCCCTCTTTGTGTTTCTCTGTTGAGCTGTGGTGGAAGTATATTTACAAAAACTTTGGAACTAAAAATACTGTAACGTTGAAACATAGAAGACCTGAGTTGACTCATTGTCATTGCTGAAGCTTCATATTAGCTTCAGATCAACTTTTAAATACATTTTAGCACAGAAGGAGGACTGTGGATTTTGTCCTCGATTACTTGCATTGTAAGTGCATTATGAAGGGATCTTCTAATGGTCAGTATGAACAGGAGGAATGATTACAGCAAGAAAAATCAATGTTCATTTGTTGTTTTAAAATAGAGTTGAAAATCATGAACCTTTCCTTTAAGCTAAATGAAAGCTACAGATGACTGTGAGGCAAACAGCTGGAAGCTATATTATACATACAAGAATCTGGAGAAATATAAACATGACAAGCAACACTCCAAATTTCTAATGCTCAGACTTCTACATTCAGACTCTATAATTCTGGGGCAGATCTATTAATAAACATATCGCTTAATTTTTGTGTCTTATAGTCAGATTTTACCAGTTTTATCATGTGCAGTCTTTTTCTGCTTGACAAAGCTGCCTCGAGGCAGTTTTTGTGTATGATGCAGAGTACAGTAAGGTAGATCTACATGCAGATTGAAATGACAGAACCCAACAATATAATCTGAATATTGCCAATACCAAATGAATGTCTCTTTCTCTGCTCTTGCTGCGTCTGAACCTATAATTTAACAGCAGTTGCCATCAAAAGAGGCGTTTAAACAATCCAGGAACGTCGATCCTGTGCATTGAGCAGTCAACATCTGGCAAAAACCGTGGGGAGCGCCCGCTTTGAAATAAATCTCTACAGTTATACGAGCTATCACTCCGATTAGTCACCATCTGTCTCCTTAGACCTGACTTGTGTTTGCCAACCACAATCGATAAACAAATGTCCAACGGAGATTTGAGAGAGGGAAAAAGCCTAATGGGTTCTATTCTTCTCAGAGCCGTCCCCTCGCCATCGTTAAACCTCTAGATGTTGGAGGAATGGCTCGGGCAGCTGCTTGTAAGGTGGTAATGTGTGGCTGTCATTGCTCTGACAAGGTCATAGCATCAGCTCATGCCAGATGAGTGTCTTGGTAGAAAGAGACTTGCTGATCCTGCAGTTTTCATCCAGAAAAAAATATATGAATGGATATCTCACTATTTAACAAAAGAGGCCAGTAGAGGAAAAGGACATAGTGCCAACGTTACATCTACAGCAGATACTCAACAACACCCCCTGATGAGATTATAAAAATAATTCATGGCAGGTGCAGGACACATTCTGTATTGTTGGCAAAGTGCTGCCGTCCAAATTTCACAGTAAGCACATTTTTACCTGGCGGTAGAGGAGATACAATGCCAGCTCTGCTTATATGTCTCTATTTAGACTTGACAGCTATTCCCTGCTTACCTCGTGTCCACGGTGCACTCTAGCTGCTCTGAACAGAGCAGCGCTCCTCTACTTTCCTTCAAAAAAAAGCTTACCCTTTCATCTCTTGCCTTAACAAAGTGCTATGTGATATTTACAAAGTGTTTACGGCATCATCAGAGCTACTCGCTGATAACTCGTGTGTCTGCATTGTTTCTTAGCCGGACGACCTTTGGATGGAAAGATTAAGAATGATTCGTGTCAGCAGTATGCTAAAGTAAAGTTGTTACTTGACACCTTGCAAACCAGCCTTAGAGGCTAGCAAGGCTGATCCTCGGGGGTGATGGAGAGTCATGGATACTGCCGTGGTCACATGGGCTCAAACAACTGCAGACACAGCTGCATGTTGTAGATCAGTGATTCCCAACCAGGGGGACTTCTACCCCACAGGGTACTTCTGCCTGGGGCTACATGAAAAGACTGTAGACTAACTGTTGTTTTCATTATTGATGAATCTGTCAGTTATTTTCTCAATTAATAGATTTGTTGTTTGGTCTTTAAAATGTCAGATAATGGTGAAAAATGGCAATTGCTGTTTCCCAAAGCTCAAGGTAACATCTTGTAATGTTTTATTTTGTCCAGACCAACATCACAACCCAAAGATATATTTAATTTACTGTCATAGAAGACTAAAGCAAGCAGAAAATATTCCCATCTGAGAAGCTGGAATCAGAGAATGTGGACATTCAAATTCATTCAATTCATCAAAATAGTTGCCAATTCATGTAATAGTTGGCAGCTAATTATTGATCAACTGTTGTTGCAGGTCTATAGAGTAGCTCGACTAAGTGAAAAAGTAATGTTAATGTTAAGTATTTTAAATAAATATATACATATACTCAGTCAGCTGGGCCATCAAATATAATGTGTTGCAATTGAGAACAAATGAACACTAATTAGAAAGTACAGCAATCTAAGTGGTTAGCTAAAAGTAATGAATACACAGTTGAAAAAGATGCTAAAAGAGTTGTTAGTTTAAGTAATGGATTAAGTGTTGGAATAGATAGCTAAATTAACTGTTGAACTGGTTAAAATAGATACATAGCTTAAAGTACTGGGAGTGGTTGAAGCTAATGCTAAGTGTATTTTAACTATTTATCAGGTATGTGTGAAATAGTGTGAAATACATTAGCTCCTAGTGCTGGGTGGTATGACCAAAAATGTATATCACGGTATTTTTCAAAATTCTAACAGTTTCACGGTATATGACGGTATTTTTTCCCCCCGTTTTCCCAGGGTTTCTCCCGTATTTTAGACTCATCTCCCGCGGCCCTCCTGATTTGTCTATTGTCCCGGGAATCTCCCGTAATTTACAGCCCCAACTTTGTTTGTTAATGACAATAAGAATAGCACAATAACAAAGGTTTTATTTTGAAAGCTTAGACTGGAAGCCACCGCAGCTCTGTTAGTTTGACAGAAGCTGAAACACACGCAAAAAGTTTTTAACTGTAAATAAAAGTGCACATTTTCCAGCCTGTGTCAGACAATGCCAAGTTTAATGACTAATTATTAAAAACCAGGATGTGTTGCGTGAACTATCATCATCTTAACCCGCTCGGCAGGCACACATCTTCTGCTGTTTGTTGAGCGGCAGGAAGCTCAACACTGAAAAGGGTCCGGTCTGAAACAGTGTCACGCAGCGCAGCGTTCCAAACGTTGTGTAATGAAATACACCGGTATGGCAGTTCATTAAAAATTCATATCATAACGAAAATATACACCGGTATTCGGTGTGAACCGGTATACCGCCCAGCACTATTAGCTCCTAGTGGTTGAAGCTAATGCTAAGTGTATTTCAACTATTTATCACATGGATTGATACAAGTTGTATCAAAATTCAACATTGAATTATATGAAAACATTAGGGAAACAACATCCACTTTTATATTATTAAAATTTAAAAAATCTTTTTGGAACATTCAGTGCATCATTGGAGAAGTACATTTCTCAGTTTTTCTGACAGGGTGATGGAGGTACAGCTAGCAAAAAAGTATGGGAACCGCAGCTTTGGACAATACAGATATTTTAATAAAAAAGTACGGGTTTTGTTTTTTGTTTTTTAATTACATATAGTGAAATCTGTGACCTCTTCACCCAGATACATAAACTAATTATGTTTTTAAGTCTGAGTTGGGACTGTGCTTCTCTCCTATCAAAGAAAGCTAATGCTAGTTGGCTAACAAAATGTCTGCCAAAGCAACAAACTAACCTGTACAGACAAGCTGATGATAACCAGTGCAATTATTTCCCAGTGTGGCCGTGTAGTTAATGCCATTTAACCATACACAGATTTATTTTGCTTTGTTTTCCATTCTTTTAGCTGGTATACAGTACCAGTCAAAAGTTTGTACACACTTTCTCATTGATGTGAATGGGAAAGTGCGTCCAAACTTTTGAGTGGCACTGTATATTGTACATACAATAGTGACATGTTGGATTCAGCGGTTGAACGTGTTTTGACGTGTTCTCACACAGGAAACGTGGTAATAGCCATTAACTGCTCTTATTTTTTGGGCCTAATCACTGCTAACCACAAGTCATTTATCTGTGGTCACAACTACAACTTGTATCAATCCATCCATACAGCAGAGAGGGGATCAGATGTCACACACTGTGCCACAGACACACACACACACAATCAATCACTTTGTCTTTTTGCATGTATTTTTTCCTACTGCTTCTCTATGAGTGTGTTAGTTTGCCTATAGAATCTACCTCATCATCATCATCATCATCAACTGCTGTATGGGTTAGGATATGAGGCACAGATCTGAGGCTGAATTTAGAGTAGCAACGGCTGAAGCTGTGGTGAGGTATCTTATGGCCCTATCCAATGAATGTTTAATGGGTCTGGAGAAGTCGACTGTGCTGCATCAGTAGGCCGGGCTGTAAAATGAGACCGGGGAGGAAGCTGGCCAGCTCAGGATGGAGGGGAAGGGAGGAGAGGAGGGGGGAGGGTAATGGAGTACAGTATTCAGAGAAAGTATACAGAACAGGACGAGAGCAGGAAGCCACACCGCTGTACTAAAAAACACCTTCAAATGAAAACGGCATGAATCATATTTCAGATACGTTGATTTTTAGGAAGGAGAATCGCACTTTTTTTTCAGCTGCAAGTGAGCCACGTATACTTCATCCATCTTACTGCTTCCACTGCCAGACGCTGCAGTCCACATGTCTCCGTGTCTATAAAGTGACATTGGGTGAGCACAGCAGTAAAGACGCACTGTGCTGTGGACACAAAGCATCGATCGGACTTTTACTGGGGTCTCTCAGCAGATCGTGAAAGGGACGGCGTTCCTTTCTGAGCTCTTTGCTGGAATTTGACTGCAGACGCAAACAGGAGGTGGGAGGCCTTACCGCCGTCTATAAACAACGTCAGGATCACTTCGGAGGTTTATTGCCATGTCATAATAGTAAGGTAACGAGACCGGAGGATGTGACAAGCCTCCTGAGAGACCCCAGACCTGCTGTGAGATGTCAGGGATTGTTGGAGGTTGAATGGGCCTCCAACAATCCCTGAAGTCTTCATCAGCCACAGCTTCTTTTTTTTTAAATGGAACGTAGAGATGTGGCCACACCAGGCTCCTCAACTCCACCGTTATAAACTGGTCTGAACCACATGGTAGTTTGGATTACAGCCCAGGCAAGAATTGTAATGGTACCCCTGAACTGTGTCCTTCACGGTCCCCCCCTCCTAGTCACTGACTGGAATGAAGCTTTCTCTGCCCATTGGGGACTTTGTTAGCATGTACATCTGTCTATCCATATGCCCAACTGCAAAGCCCCCACGCAGCTGTGAACGATGTGCTAATGTCGCCTGTGGTCCACAGGACATACCAGGAAAAAATTCAACCTGACAAAAGATATTCTTTCTCCTCCTACAACTTCAAAAAAAGAGGAGTAACATCTCTAACTCCGGTGGTCCAGGAGTGATTAGTCATCTACAATGTCAGTGTCTCCCTGTCATTGCGTCCTCGGGAAAAAAATCAGGAAAAATGAGAGGGTGAGAAACAGTTTAAGGCTCAATCTCCACAATTCAGTACTGCATAGTTATCAGACTTTCCACATGTTTTCTGTAACCATTTTCCAACATGTATAATATGTTTAGAAGTAAATCAATTAATTGACTTAACACGGACTTTAACGTCACAGCTCTTCCCATGTTCAACAATGGCAAAACGAACCACTGACACATTCTTTCCAAACGTGGTTCCTCCTGTACCAGGGCCAGACCCTCTACAGCAACAAACTGCTGAGGTCGAGGAGGAAAAATCAGATGATGACTATACTTCGTATACACATATATGTTACATACTTGCTTGGCTATTTCTGTGGATATTATCATGGATGATAGATGTAAACTTATCCAATACCATTGTGTCAGTGTAATATTGGTTTATGATGTGTTTTAAGTGTGTGAGGGCCTTGGGATCCTGGGTAGCATGGGGTTTGGCTATCTGGCTTATCAGGGGTTAACAGGTTGATGGAAGGGTAACTAGGGGTGTGGAGGGGTGGGGTGATTTTTCCACTTTGCTGTATGTCATATATACACACACGACTATAATGACGTTACCCTCCTGTAAATTATAAACAAATGAATAATAAAAAATGGATCACAAAAAAAGTATCAGTATCTTTACCTCAGATTTCAGGCAGAGTTTAAATCAATCCACTCGGACTGCTTAATGAAAGGCGCAGGGTGTTTTGCCCGTTGGTCTGATTAACTTCATCATTTCTGCTGTCAGCTGCTTGAAACCCCGGCATATAAAGAGAGAGAGCGGGCAGGGGATTGATTTGAACTTCATTGGATAGAGATGATTTGTGTGCCGCAGAGCGAGATGCATCAAATTCAGCAGTTCTGCAGTTTTAAAAAAACCCGAAATTGAAGACGAGTTATGTTTTCTGACTGAGGAACGCTTCAAATCTAATTCTCATTAGTAAAGCTGAGAACTATCACCGCTGGTACACTGAGGCTTAAATTACACATTTATTTCAGAGCTGAAACCATTAGTTGTTTAATCAATTAGTCGATCAACAAAGAAGTAATTATTAAACCAAGCATTTTAATCAGCGTGTAATCGTCATTTTTCAAGCAAAAATACCTTCATGTTCCAGCTTCTCATATTCCACAACTTTCTGCTTTTCTTATTACATTATAGAAAACTGAATATCTTTTGGTTTAGATTGTTGGTCCATAAAAAAAAAGCTATTTAAAGACTATTTGAAGGAATTTTCCAACAACTGATTCAAATAATCAGCAGATTCAGGGGGGGGGCTGGTCTTCTCTGTGTGGGCCCCTCAATTATGAAACTCGCTGCCTGAGTATCATCTTTTAAATCACTTCTTAAAACTCACTTTTCATAGTTTTATTGACTGCATCCTTCCTCCTTTTTGTGTTTTTAATCCTATATTTTATCTCTATTTCATGGTTTTGACTATTGTTGGTTTTACTATTTTATGATTTAATGTTTTATAATTTTATTTGCCTGATTGTTTTTTATCAGAACTATCAATTTAGCTTGTTATATGTTTTACTTAATTTCATGGAAAGCACTTTGTAACATTGTTTTCTAAATAAATGTATTATCATTAATCAAGTTGCAGCAATAATTGACTGCTATAAGAAGTATGCATAATGACTGCACCATCTACAGTACATGTCTGGGTTGTCCATGATCTTTAGAAAAAAAGTGCTGCCATACCTGGGGAGGACTATCATTATCAAGCTGTTATTATGGGCTTTGATTTTTATGCTTTCACATTGTGTTTGCACTGTGATGCTATTAAGAGCAGCCCTGACACCACCATATGCCACCAGGAATACAAACCTACCAAAATACCTCTAATGAAAGGGTTCTTATGTCCGCGCCTGTCTGTCTATAACAAGGAACAGAACTGCAGGCTATCATGAACAGTGTAGCAGTCATATCTGTGGGTAGACAGAAGCACCTACAGTGATGCAACTACAGACATCATCCTCAGGGACTTTTCTATCAATCAACACTGACAACTGTGCACAGACTAAATAAAAAAAAATGTGAAGTCTGTTCTATGAAATCACCATCTGCTCTGTTTTTTTATTAGCCATGCAAGTGACGTGACTCGAGGGATAGTCATGGTTATGAGTCAAATGTATGGACAACTATTGAATGGATTGAAACTTATCTTAAGAAGTGAATTTTCATTATTGCCTTCAGGGCGTCGCTATGCCCAACCCGCATGTAAGGGTAACCGACTTTCCAAGTCCTTTATCCCCTCTGCTGTCCGACTGCTGAACAAATCTTTATGAGGTCCAGTTGTATCTGTTTGTTATTGCAGTGTGCAGTTGGATACTGTGGTGCATTTTGTATCATTTGACGCTTGTATAGGCTACCTCTCAATGAACTATTCATTGGACTAGGGCCTGCTGACTTTGCACACTGATTTTTGCACTTTTGCATTTGCACTTTTGCACACAGCTGCCAACTCTTCTTCTTACTTCTGTGTTTTTATCTTGTTATTTATGTGTACGAGTATGTTGTGGTGCGAGCTGTCAAATGAATTGCCCTCCAAGGGATTAATAAAGTTGTCTTGAATCTTGAATTATGAAACATGTACACCGGCCAATTTGGTTGTTTTTGATGTTAGTGGATGAGAATCACTACAAATTGACAGGCACATGTCAGTTGTCAGTAATTAGCATACTACCACTCCTCTATTTCTCTATATAAGGAAAGTTCTTTTGGAGCGGTGCAGCAGTGGAGAGAAATGTCAATCATTATAAAGAGTGTGTGGTAAAAATGTAGAAAAACTTTACTGCTAGTGAAATGCAGACAACAGTTTCAGAAGTAGAAGTGACAAAAGGCAGATTTGGCTGGTACTATGTTGATCGTTTTTTGGAGACTGATTGTGAATCCTGGATACATCCTGTTGCACCACTACCACACTGTACATCACTAAACTACTAGGCTGCATTTTATGTATATTTAATCCTTTTTATTAATTCAAGTTTAATATATATGCTGTCATTTTGTACAATAAAGTTTATTGTTAAACTGTAAATTATCACGGCCTCCATTACATATCATTGTCACAAGTGTTTGATGACCACAATCCCTGTGTTTATGTATATATTCTATATATATATAATATTATTAACCAATATATCCATATCTGTTTTTTATATTATTATTATTATAGTATTGGAATCGGCATCAGCTGCTAAAATCTAGTATTGGTCAGGCTCAAAATAATTTGATTACATCTATGATGATGGTTTATGGATTACATCCACTATATTATTAAAAGACATTTATTATTAGTGTGTACACATGGTCTGAGACAGTTCTTCATTTGTTCACAGATTAAGAACATAGTGGGACAATATACAATCCTGAGATTGTGCTTAAAACATTCATACACACAGTTTAAGCACAGATTGTTGCATATGCAACGGTTTGTGAATGAGGCCCATTGGGAGCATACTTGCATTAGCATTTAGACACTTGTTTTATAGGATTTGTTTCTATTCCGCTGATTTATTAAATCACAGTGAAGCACCCCTTAACAGAAACATGGCCACTAAAAACAACAGTGAAGCATCACTTTGCTCTGACTTACAGTCCATCACTAATCAAAGGAATTCCACTAAACCAGGGTGTTCAATACTCCCTCCACAGAGGCACAGCGAGACATCAATACAACTGGACAATGTTTTGATGAGGTGCTCCTTCTTTGTGCCCTGACTGCAGCAGAGGGGCTCCAGCAATTACTAGCTGGACGGCTTTAAGATGAGTCAGCTAAAGTTCACTGGTACAGTATATTCACAACACACACACACAGATACACACACACACACACACACACACACACACACACACACACACACACAGTGGAAAGCAACACCTTCCTGAAAGTGCTGTGCTGCGAGGGTGCTCCAAGTCAAACACTTGATGGTGATCAATATGCCCCACACACACATACACACATACACACATACACACACACACACACACACACACACACGTATCTCTAACTACCGTGATCTATTTTAGTCTCTTGCAGATCAGAGGAGTAGCTTTGAGGGAGCTAGAAGTTTTGGGATAAAACACAGCGGTTGTCTTTATGTGAGCACATAGACAACTACAGAACATAAATGTCTTTATCTATGCTGAGCTTCACCAGAGGACCCACACACTCTTCTGTCAGAGTGATATATATAATTGAAGTAACACAGGGAGACAGTGCTGGAGAAAAGACCCCGTCCTCCCCTGCAGAGACTTGAGTGACAACCAGATGACGCTGAGTGATGGTGCAGACATTCACAGCTACTAACTGAGAGGCAAAATCAGCTGTCTTTACAGTTTCTGAGCTATAAAACTATTGCAAGCTTATTACTTAAGAGACCAATTTCAAAGTTAATAGTAGAATGGTTGTTGAGTCGTGTTATCCAGTCACTCCTAAAAGCATATACACAGGCCTATTTTTGGCACTTTTTTTGGAATGTATTATTACTATTAATGCATATATATAAATATTTGTTTTATTAGTGCAATTTTGCGTAATTTAGTAATTAGTTTAGTATTTTCTCCTGTGGATAGTTGCATACGTGTTTTATGTAACGTACTCATTGTATCCACTGAGGAACAGGAGAACTTAAGAAAGAACTTAGGACAGAGAATCCAATCCAATGAAATAAGAGATGATTTCTTTCTCAAATGAAACCAGAAAATCTACTTTTAATTGTATTTTACTTGATTTTTTATATTGTTTTTATTCTGTTATTTAGCTACTTATACCATGTACTATTATCATAATAATCATACTGTCCCACTTCCACCCTGGACAACACACTCTGTCCCGCTCTCTACAAGTCTACAAGCTGGGGCTCCTCTGCTGCTGCATCTCTCACTATACACAAACTTGCAGTGATATTAACTTGAAGACATACAAACATGCAGAAATCTACATCATCTGAAGTGGAACCTGCTCAGAACTTGAAGAGACTCATGCAAACAGCAGTGCCAGTGATGTCATCGTTCATCATCATTAACAATGTTAATCCTCAGGATCCTCACACAGCTAACGGCTATTGAAGTGAAGCAGATGTCCAAAGACAAGTTTTAGTCTAACTGGCTCAGAATATAACCGTGGCTCCGATTTAACAACAGTGAAATGAGCTTTTTTTATTGGAAAAAAGTACGCTGCTGAACCTTTTATCAACTGATGTTACAAAACACCAACTTTAAGTGACCACTCAGACGTTTATTATACAGCAGCCTTGAAGAGAAGGCATGAGGCAGACTCAGGCAGGCGGCACGGAACATGATGACTCTGAAATATATAATAATGCTCAGAGAATACTTTAAATTGAAGGAGAGCGACAAAATGCAATCTGAGGTAAGAATAGGACAGCGTAAAAGACCTAGAGGTCCCCCCAGCAAAGTAAAATCCCCTCTATGTGAAGCATTAAAGCAGGGAAATCCACCCAATTTTGGAAAATGAATTTCAGAGCGTGTATACTGAACACAGTAGTGTGGTAAATCTCTGAGCAGTGTGTGTGTGTGTTTCTGCCGTGTCTCTGGGTTGATGGGACTGAAATAGCAAACATACTGACACTGTACATAGCTCCTACATCATTGGCAGTGATCTCAAACTACACATGCAGCATCTCTTGATAATCTTTTCCATCAATTCATCCAGCCGAGCGCGGACTAGTTCACTGAACCAAAATGGAGGCTGCCGGGGGCTCGGGGGGGGGCTGACGGCAGCCGCCAGTCGCTGCTCCTTGGCCCAAATAGCAGGATGATTGACATCTAAAGGTTGGTGACTTTTATGAAGTGTGCCGTTTGCTCCGGGCGGCAGGAGTGCTACTTTTTATTACGCTCAGCGGGAGTGAAGGCTTCCCCCTGTGCACGGAGCACAAAGCGTCCACAGCAGATTATACTGTAACACACATACAGTATGAACTGTACCAACTTCAACTGATTCCATTTGATCAACTGTCCTAAAAAAGGACAGAGATTTAAATACAGTCCAGACAAAGAGTGACATATTTCACTTTCTTACAAATAATCACATGATATAAAGCCAACAGAAAAATAGAAACATCAAATCCCTTCACAGAAACAAAGCTGTTTCTAACCAATCATAAGGCAGCCTGAAGAACTGACATCCTACTGGGTTTAGTTTACACATATAAAAGTGTTGGAGATAAATAAGGTAACATGATGTCGTGGTTGTAGTGATACAAATAGTGAATGAGACAATCCCAAATAACAAAATGCAACAATTCATGCTTCATGCAATACATGTATTTATTATTAGTATTGTTCATTTGTTTATTTATTTATTCATTAAATCTACATTCTAGTCAAGGTTGTGTTCTGTTTTTATCTTTTTATCCTGCATTTTGATTGGTAGTTATTAGTTTGCTTGTTCTTTTATAAGCTACTGAAAGGGGAAGCACTGACATTTCATTGTACAGTTGCTGTTCAATGACAATAAATGTATTTTAGTCTATTCTATGCTAGTCTATATGGTGTCCATGCCACTATGAAACTGATTAATCTTAATTAATACAATTTAAATGATAAATATGACATGAAAGTTGAACTAAAGAATGCGCCTCCTGAAATGAACATGGAACACAGAGTGAGATTTGTGATGACTAGAAGCCTGTTCATTTATTTCTTGCAGCAAATATTTATTAACATTAATAAAACTATTATGGAACTTGAACTTAATTACGGCATTTTCAGGAATATTGTAATCCATTTTTTAAAATGTAATTCATCGAGTAGTGTGATATTTAAGTCTGATACTTCCCAGACTGAGAAAACATTGTGCTTTAATGACAGACAAACAGAGAATGAGGCAACTCCTGCTCCATTTACTGCACCATTACATAACCAAGAAGCTTGATTTTAATGTTGTTTGCACTAATGACTGTTCTCACATTTTCATGTTTTATAATAGTCTATTTTTATCTTGGATATTTTAGACATACAGTCAGTAAAAAATCACTATGAGGAGGACAAGATGTCTCAATCCAGGACAGTAAATGTCATGTCATCTAAAGCCACGTGGTTGAGTGCAGGTCATCCTACTCTGCTTTAACATACGGGGCAGATCAGCATGACATCATGGTGGGATGGTGGAAACAAGTCAGTGATCAGGTGGAATTAGGAGAATTTGTGTGTTGGAATATGTCGAGTCATTTAATAATTAACAGCAGTGATTGGTATCAGATCAATAACTGTACGACTCCACCAAGCAGTCAAGTTGCATTAAAATCCATGTCAGTCCAGACTCAGATATTATTTGCAGAGAAGACTTATCTACTACGTGTATTTTCTGAAGAAATGACACGTGTGATTCCAGTCAATAATTTCCACTGAGAAACATTTTGTCTTCACTATTTCAGACTATTTGCATATAAAATCAATTCATCATTTTATCCTATTAGACATTTTATGTGTTTGAGTTCAGGGTAGTTTGGTTATATAAAAGAATCAGAAAATATGTATAATAATGATAAACAACATAAACTGAACAAATATAATTATGCTCAGATCAAATATAATGCTTTAACTCCTATATTTTTAGACCTTAAATTTCAAAAATTAAATTTAAGATATTAGAAGACTTTTTAAGGCTCCGTGGGAACCATCGAGTTATGGCCATAAAGTTCTAATCAGTTCATCCTTGAGTTGAAGTGGTCGTTTGTGCCAAATGTAATGAAATTCCCTCCAGACATTCCTGAGGTATCAAGTTCACGTGACAATGGGACATGTACATATACCTCCTGCCACAGCGCACACACACACACACACACACACACACACACACATACACACACACACACACAGCAGGTCAGACAACTTTAAACACCCACAGGATTTAAATCCACGCTGTCAACCATACACCAGTCTCCCTTTTCTTGGTCAGCAGCTTTCTTTTTGCCAAGCAGCAGCCACCCACTTACAGTGAACACTCATTAAATGATCATACTGCAGGGATCATCAAAACACACACACACACACACACACACACACACACACACACACACACACACACACACACACACAGATACTCGCAAAAGTTTCTGGAAATAAAATTAATTAGGCTCCAGTGCTCTTTTGCCAGCGCCGTTTACACACACACACACACACACACACTCACACACACACACAGTTTATCCAAAAATACACATTGCACACGCTCGGCATCCGACTCGGGAGACGAAGCAACGTGGAATCGCAGAGACAAGTTCAAAAAGTTCCGTGCGGCTTCGGAATCTCGTCTCAGTCAAACAAACAGGAGGCTTTAATGATACGCTGAAGCCCTGGAGGATCAGAGTGTAATCAGTCACAGCTAAAAACACATCCACAGATAAGCATTCAAGATCCAATCACCTCATCATCCTCACCTGCAGAGCTGCTCACAGGAGTAAATATGACACTTTTCCTCTCAGCTGAGAGGATCAACACAAATATATAACATTAGATGTAACACCTGTCTGTAACATTCAGAAATCTCCGCAATATAAAAACAGATCAACCACCTTTCAACATGACAAAGATTTTAAATTGTTATCTGGAGGCTTGTGTAGCTTCACTTTAAACACTATCAATACATCAGCCTTTTATAACGCCCTGCTGTTTCCCAACAGTGTGTCATCGTCTCTGTCCAAAGTGCTGATCTTGATCGTTTTGTTTGGGTGACCATGGCAACCACACACACACACACACACACACACACACACACGATAAAACAATGCAGCTCATTTCACTGCTCTTCACCTCTTCAGATTCAGATTCTTTATCGGACGTGACTCAGCGCTCATAACAATAAAACATACAGCATAAATAACTTATTAGAATATAACAGCGGCCTGATGGTAGTCAATGGAAGGACTTGTGCAGGGTGGGTGGGAGGGATCCTCTGTGATGAGGTTGGCTTTTCCCACCCTTCAATGATTTCATTTTATCCAGTCTTTAAAATAAAATAAAAATGACAATGGATAAAATGGCGAAAACTTCTCGTCTGAAGCCAAAAACGATGTTGAGATAGTGAGATACCTGTTGAACATGCACTTGGAAACGAGACGTTGATGTATGTAACCGTTGAGCCTCATTACTCGCATACTGTATGTTAAAATCAGCTGAATTCATGTAGACTTTGATACCAAGCAGCTCCTCACATCAGCAGCAGAGAAGACTGGTAAATGGACTGTACTTATATATCTCTTTTCTAGTCTTTTGACCACTAAAAGCACGTTCACACTACATGTCACATTCACCCATTCACACACACACATTCATACGCTGTTGTAGCAATTTGGGGTAGAACACATCTACATGTGGACTGGAGGAGCCGGGAATCGAACCAACGATCTTCTGATTAGTGGACGACCCGCTCTACCTCGTGAGTCACAGCCGCCCTCGAAGAATGATGTCACAGGACTGTTTGCCAACTTTACGTAATATTATCAGTAATTATATAGTATTTAGAGCTGCACTTAATCAATTCATCTACTAATTAATCTCTCAACACATTGTATTGTTTTGTCTGATCAACGCATGAAAAAAAAAACACTTTATGACAGATATTCGGTTTACTATCATGTGATACACAATCTTTAAATCTCTCCCCTCCAAAAATGAATAAATCAAAAAATTATGAAATGTGTCATTATATTTAATGTTTTAATCAGCTGAATTCATTTTTTATCATTTATACTTTAAATAAAATTACTGAACATTAATTCAATTATCAAAATAGTTAATGAATTTTCTGTGTATCGACTATTTGTTCCAGCTCTAATTGTGTAGGCTGCTGTTACCGACCCTGACACTCTATGTTGTGCATATTTTTTCTTATTGTTTTTATCCGCTATCCTCCAAGTAACACACACATTCCTCCTCCTCCCCCCATCAGTCCCCTGCCCTCTTGGCATGTTGTGGCATATGTATTTATCGAGCAACCGAGTGGCATTTACCTCGCAGCTTAGTCATAATTAGTGCAACTTAGTGTGGGACAGACAGCCTGTTAGTGGGCATATGTTCAGATCCTGGTTAAAGACACACTGCTCCCTGAGGGGGTGGGTATGTGTGTGTGTGTGTGTGTGTGTGTGTGTGTGTGTGTGTGTGTGTGGGTAAGGGTAACAAGTGTGTGTGTGTGTGTGTGTGTGTGTGTGTGTGTGCGTGTGTGGCAGCAGACGGTTGCTGTGGAGCGCGCCCTGAGCCTCCATTAACACAACCCACCATGTTCCCTTTCCCTCGGCTAACCCGGCCGTGCTGAGAGAGGCCACTTGAAACCTGGAGGGGGAAGTGAGTTCACCCGAGTGTGCAGGGAGAGAGAGAGAGAGGGAGGCGACAGGACGGGAGGACGGAGAGAGAGAGGGGAGACGAGGAGAGGACCTGAGTCAGACGAGGAGGGGAGGGGAGGGAGGGATGAAGCAAGGTGAGAGGAGGAGGAGGAGGAGAAGGAGGAGGAGAAGCGGCCTTGGCTTGCATCCAGGGTTATCACTGGCAAAAGTCGAAGCGTTTGCCAGCTGCCAGCTTGAGACAGCAGCGCTCGGCCAGAAGGATGCTGCAGCTTCTGCCGGGCTGTGTGTGTGTGTGTGTGTGTGTGTGTGTGTGTGTGTGTGTGTGTGTGTGTGTGTGTGTGTGTGTGTGTGTGTGTGTGTGTGTGTGTGTGTGTGTGTGCACGCATGGATGCTGCAGCGCCCTGAGAGCTCCATCGATGTGTTAAAGCACTGGGACAGGAACCATATGTAGGACCGGTTACGCTGACTGAAGAGACTGTCTGTACACAACACAAACAAGCAGAGACATGTCCCAGCATGGCTGTAACAAGGACAAGAGAGGACATGGATGTAGACACTAGAAGACACTATTTTATATGAGAAGAAAAGCAATACACATACTTTTATATGGGGGGGGGGGGGGGTCTGTAAAAAAAAACCATTAAACAAACACATGACTCAGCAAAAGAGGGAGAAGACTCAGCAGTTTAGCTACACCTGAAATATGAGGGATGCTATTTGAAGGACATCATTTGGATAGGGAGGACAGATGGTTTGAAAGAAGAGTGAGAAGTGGACTTCACATCTGGACACATGTGACAACTCCAGTCCGTTTGCTTAGATTAGAACCAACCAGGACCTGGACGGACAGCACAGATCGCAGCACCTCCTCCCCGCCGTCCAACAAAGTCGCCGCTCATTTTTCTGCCAAGTTTCCCGCTCGTCCCCACCCGCCCCCCGGCAGAGAGGAGGGAAGCCGCTTAACGACGTCTCCCCCCCCTCCCAAGTCTCCTTTTCTCTGGCGAACGACGCTTAAGTGTATCCTCTTTAGGCGGAACGTTACGTTTAAGCGTTGGCCAGCCGTGCCGGTCGAGTTGAGCCACACGCCGGGAGGGATGTCATGACAAAAATAAACAGATATGAAGCAGGCAGAGGGAGTCGGTGTGAGAAGTTGAACACGGGGCGGTTGACGAGATGCTTTGTTTTCTTGGTCGAGTGATCCTTTCTGTTATCGGCTAATCGTGATGCTGAGGCGCAGATGCTGTCCCGATTGCCTCCATCTCTACTGTCTGGAAAATGTGTGGAAGGGAGGGGAAAGAGAGGAGGGGAGGGAGGTGAAAGTAGAAGGGATTCCATTTTTTTTTTTTGAGTAAAGTGCGATGCTGCTGCAGCTGTATTTGCTCACCACGTCTCCCTGTCGTCATCAGTGTGAGAGTAACTCACAAAAAAACACACACACACACACACACACACACACACACACACACACACACACACACACACACTGTCTTGTGTGAGTCGTTACATGTGGATCTAAGACAAGATGACGTAATTTACAACTGGAGTTTAAGCACTTAGAATAGAATAGGATAGGATAGAATAGGATAGAATAGAATAGAATAGAATAGAATAGTGTTTATTGTCATAGTATATGTACAACAAAATTGAAAGCAATCCTTATGGTACCATAAGAAAAAAAGAAAGAAGGTCATGCTCATAAAAGAATAAAATAAAAGAGTAATGATTACTAACTAACTACTAAACTAACTAGAACACATAATACACACACCAGTCTACTGACAAAAAATTGTTTTAAATGAAGTGAGTTTTATGATAGTAAACTTCATATCTTTAGGTATTGTACTGTTGATTTGACAAAACAAGCAATCTGACTGTCAATTGATGCATTTTTAAAAACTTTTTTGACATTTTACAGAAAAATAATTAGTGAATCGAGGAAATATTCATTTCGTAACATTTTAACTTGACCCTTATTTACAGAGATAAATGGCAAATAGTAAATGGACTGTACTTATATAGCTTTTCTAGTCTTTTGACCACTCAAAGTGCCACTACTGTACATGTCACACTCACCCATTCACGCACATTCAAACACTGATGACAGGGGGTGCCATGCAGGGTTAGGGTTAGGGTTAGGGTTAGCCAACCTGCTTATCAGTAGTAATCTAACATTCACACACACTCATACACTGTTGGTGCAATTTGAAGTATCTCGCCCAAGGACACATCAATATGTCAACAGGAGGAGCCCGGGATCAAACCACCAACCTCCTGAGCCACGGCCACCGGAGGTCTTGCCTCAAATTCCACACAAATGGCTTTTGCTTTGTCTCATCTTTGCAACAACACCAAACCAAAGGAGAATCTCTTTTCTCCATCACCTCTCTGCAGGACATCCAGAGGTCAGAGGTCAGGGTCAGCTGCTGAACCATCTTTTTACAATGAAACCATCCTGTCCCTCTGCACTTTCTGCTGATATCAACAAGCGAGCCAATACATTTATTAAACAGATTTAAAGCTCTTGTGAAGTCATCATACTAGTGTTAAAAAAAAGTTGCACCAACACCTGACTGACTGATAATAAGCCTCAAAGTGCTGGGAGCTGTTTAAATTCACCTTCAGAAAGAGCTCCCTCTAGCGGACTTCATCAGCAGGGACGAAGAGGTTAATCCACTCATAGCATTTTAATGACATCTACACCAGCGCACCATACTAATCACATTTGCCTCCACATATTCCAGAAACAGCAGGACAGGCTCAGTGGAAGCCGCCGGTGCTGCTGCTGCTGCTGCTGCTGCTGCAGCAGTCCAGCGGCTCTACCCGCAACATGCCCCGCAGCTCCGGGGAGCAAACTCATGCGCCTTGGGAAGAATATGTCAACCTAAATAAGCTGCAGTATCCATCACTCTGAAGCCCAACACGTCACGACTCACATAGTGTAATTTATCATTGAAAAACACGTATCTCCATGATGTATTAGAGCAGGAATACGCAGTTTTAAAAACAGAAAAATAACAGAAAAGAGCTCCATGTATCCTCCACGGTGAAGCTGCGTTGTATTGCATTACTCGGTGAACCGGACCGGCTGCTCTCAGGTGTAGTGCCGGTGATGAACACACGTATGAACTTCATGACGTTAAAGTGTGACATTTTTTAAACATACTAGCGACATGTTAAAAGTTAGCAAACAGCAAAGCGGGATAATATTTGTTTTTTCTAGAAGGTTCAAACTTGCATATCCTGCACTTCGACTCACCTTGAGCGGCCGTTCCTCGGGTGCTGAATACACTTGCTATCAAAGTGGCCACATACCAAATCATAGTACTATTGCCAACCACGAAAAAACCTCTTCATATCTCAAAGTGCCCCTTTCGGTGAATCTCTCATCGCCGAGTTGGCCCCAGGACAGACTTGAAGGCGGCCGGTATCCTTGTTTTTTTTTTTGTTAACCGAGCCCTGGACACTTTTCCATCGGCGCGTTCCCCTCTCTCTGCCCCTCTCCTCCGCGCTCCTCTCGCATCCTGAGACGGATCTACCTGCGCCAATGGGACGAGAGCAAACGACGCTGTGAAACCGAGTGCGAGCCTTTAGATAACTGCGGTCCCGCCTCCGCACTGCACTCATTGATGGACGTGGGAGGCGTGCGGACGGGGATTGGTTACACACGCTGTCGGTTTCCCCGCCGCAGTGAGGCGTTCATGAGATATTAGAATAATAGGAGGTTACAGTGTTCACTTCAGAGAAACAAGATCAAGTTTTTCCGGCAGCTATAAAAGAGGACTGCGTGCTCATTATGAGCTTTTTTCACTCTTAACGGATTGAACTACTACCAAAGTCAATTCTATTATATGTAAGTTAATGTGACTATTGTATATGGCTACATTAATCAATAATGTGTATATTATATGCACTATTTTTATTTTTGTATGTATTTATTACCTATGTGTTACTGATATGATGGCAAATATCTAATTTATTTCTGTTGAAAACCAATAAAACATTGTTTTAGAAAGTCAGTTATATGAGTTGTATTACTTTTTAAAGTACAGTAACAATGTTTTATATAGGAGCGAAAGGGGAAAACATAAACAGCTATTCTAGTGAAAGCAAGGCAGTAATATACATTTTTAAATGGGGTAAATTGTTATCAATAGAAATCAAATCAATTATAAAGCAACATGGTAACTTTAGAAAGTGGTTGGGCTACAAATGCAATAGGCTACTTAAACAGCCTGCTACAATGACAAAAGAAGTCCAATCACCTCCTCTAATGAATGAGTTCATTGTTTGTAGAATGGTAGTAATGCCAGCCACATGATGGCAAAATCCAACAGGTGGTTGCCATGTATAATAACTGCGAAGAAAATCCCTCATTCTGCTTGTTTAAAAGACAAACTATCTCTTCCGACGCTTGAATGTAGCATATGCGATTATCAGTGACACTGAAAATGAGTGTGAGTGGTGTGTGGGAGGATCCTGATCCTTGCACTAAACTTCTTATGTCGTGCAAGGCTTAGAGCACATTCCATATTTTCTCGTAGGACATGAATGCAGCACTAGATGGAGCCGTTTCAAGGTGGGTTGGAGTGTGAATCCGTAGCGGAGCTGCAGTATCATCCTGCGCAATAAGAAGAGAGGAATCCTCCAGCATGTGCATCACTAGACTGCTGCCATCCACGCATCAGCATCACTCTTCAAAAAGGAGTTTGTGACTGTTAAAATATGCTCATAAAACGGTAGATACACTAAAAAAAAAAGACTTATCATGAGGATGACTGTCATTATAGAACACTGACTGACATAATAAATTGTAATAAATAACTGAATCCTACATGATTCGTGTTTATTGATACATTTTAAAACACAGTGAGTCAGTTATCATGCTCAGAAATGTCAGCCTGCCTTGCTCATAGGGCTGTATCATCCCTCACAGACAAAACTGAGTCCACCTCCAAACTGAAGGTCCCCCACTGCTGCTTCAGGAGGAGGCTCCACTTATAGCCCCCCCAGCTGGATGACAAATACATTTACTTGAAGTTGTTTGCATTTCCTGTTTATAATATATTCAATTTCCCTGCAGCTTGAAGCATATATTTTGTTGATTCATCCACACAGTTTTCCCAACAGAAATCACATTTTACCTCATAACAGAGAAGCTGGGTATCTTAAAATATGACTACTGAGTATATGGCAGCTTGATGACCCTAGATTTGCATACTGTTAATAGTTTGATTTTAATTTAGAGCGCATCTTACTCAATCAAAACGAGTCAACGTGTACTCATACCGATGACAAATGTGACACATGCAGCTCATCATGCTCTACATTACTACATTTTCATCTCGTAGCCTATATTGGGACTGCTTTTTAAAAACTTTTTCTTCTCCACAGCCCTGTCTACTAAGTGCAATATTTGGTGTTACAGAGATTAGTTTCATTTCACTAAGGAAAAAACGAAACTTGCATTTTCCTCAATTCAGCCCCTAGAAGTTTACTTTGCAGGAAGTCTCTGATGTCTCTCTCTCTCTCTCTCTCTCTCTCTCTCTCTCTCTCTCTCTCTCTCTCTCTCTCTCTCTCTCTCTCTCTCTCTCTCTCTCTCTCTCTCTCTCTCTCTCTCTCTCTCTCTCTCTCTCTCTCTCTCTCTCTCTCTCTCTCTCTCTCTCTCTCTCTCTCTCTCTCTCTCTCTCTCTCTCTCTCTCAAAAGTGCTTGAAGATGTTTTTTCATTAATATTGGAGAAGTAAAATGTTTTCTGAAAGGTTAATTAAACATATTTTATTTTTTCTAAATGGCAAACTATCTTCTTTACTTTTTTTTAGATTTGTGTTTAGAGAAAGCATGAGAAAGTTGTGTGGAAGTGAAGTGTTCATCATTTTCTGGACTTCATAATGTGTCCTTACACTTGAGGTGCTGGAATAAGGGGAACAAGGGGAACAAGGGGAACAAGGGGAACAAGGGAAACAAGGGAACATTATGGCTTTATACAATGCATATTATGGATATGGCTTTTCTCTCTTTCTCCCTCTATCTCTCTCTTATGAGTAGCTAAAATGATTGAATAGTACAGATTGATTTCCTGTCAATAAACTGATTATTTCAGCTCTAGCAATGAGTTTTGTGTCTACAGTCTTACCCCAGCATGAGGCCCGAAGCCAATGCACAAGTAACTTAAGGTGCCACCAACGTGTGCTAGATGCTCCATATGACTCAACTTTTAAAGCCTCGGCTACTCTCCAGAGTTCAGTCATTTTTGTTCCATTAATAAGATTTGATGACTTATAGAAGCTTTGATGTCTGCTGTGTGGGTGTTTATTGACAGCTGTGATTGACAGCTGGCTCACCTGCTGCTCTCCCAGGCTCCAAGACAGCACATGCTTCAGACTTATGTCAGAAGATTTCATTAAGTTTAATGTAACTTGATTATGATACTTGCCCTGTTAGCACAATGTGTTTTCCAGAGCATGAAAGGAAACACCCTGCACTCCTTATTTGAACCATAAACTGCAGTTCTGGACTTCAAACTGGATCCAATGCAAACCAATGGATGACGTCACAACTCACTACCTCTGCTATCTCATTATATGCTGATTAGTCAGCCTGTTAGTGGGTTTAGATCAAGATCTTATAAGGATGAGTTAGGTATAAAATGTGTGTTTTATGAAGGTGTTCTGGGTGGGAAGGAGATTACTTTAGAGTGGGAGAGAAAAGAGGAAATATTTCTTCACTCTTTTCTAATAATAATATATTGAAAATACAGATCTATTTGAGTATTTATTGTCACCATTAGTTAATATTAAACTTAACATGGAGCTCAGGCTCTTGAGTTGCTGTTTTTTTCATCCACTGAACCCTCAGCAAAGATGTGAAGGCATGAATTTAAGGATGCATCATTCCCTGAGATTTCAGCATAATCCTATGAGTAGTATCTGAGTTGTTAAGTGTGAAATGCATGCAACCAAAACAGATCTTCAGGATTTTTTCTGGGTCCAAACTTGTAACTTATGTAAACCTAAACTTGGAGATGGATTCTTACTCATCTTCTTTTCTTGTCATAATGAGTGATGGAAATGTTAATTCAAAGCATTTCTAGGCAGATATCCAGGTACTAAACATCTTCTGTAGTCTCTTCCTCGCTGTCACTCTCTGCTTCTCCTTCCCAGGGCTGCCTTGATCTCCATCTCACCTCTACCTCCCAAAGCCTTTGAGCCGCCACTTCCTCGTGTTGGCTCGGCTACACGCAGCAGCCAGGAGAGTTTCGGCGTGTCAGGCCCCCCCCCCCGTCATGTCAGCATCTCAGACTGAGACATCGCTGGCTACACATGCAGCTGAAGGCCCTTTTCCTCATACTTTTGGGGCCGCTGTGATGATGTGAAGACAGCAGTGTCTCACGGCTAACTGTCACATCGAGCAGCGCGCTTTAGAAGAGCTGTGTGAAGTGCAAATAGTGTATTCAAATGCAGCTTTCATCGTGCTCTGTGATCTACAGCAGCACACTCTGCTCCAATCGGCTGTTTGTTCCTCCCTGATGTTTAATGAGCCAGGTGCCAGGTATTTGTTGAGGCTACTGACTGTAATGTGTGGTAATAATGAAGCTTAGCCGGTGTCATATCATGTCATCTCAGTTATTTGTAGCATCTTCAGTCTCTCTTGCAGTAGAACATATTTTTTAGGGGGGGTTGAGGGCTGTGGTCATAATAGTGTTGTCAAAATGCTATTAAGACATGATCAATGGAAAGCAGACTCATGTTTTGAAAGGATAAATATATGCTGAATGAAAGGCATCATTAGCATTTCAACAGGATCTCAGAAAATTGCTTTTTTAAAAACACATAAAAAAGACAGTGAGACATTTGAACACATGTTCAGAACATGTCTTAAAACAAGACTAAGACCTCCTCTATGTTAAAACAGCTAAATCCCAAAACAACCTGCGTCCACAACAGGAGATTCAAAATATATCTTCATAAACATCCATCCATATTTTTATTTTTTTTTAATTTATTTCACTGAGACAAATGTTCTATTTTCCAGGAACGCCCTGATCACATTCACACAGTTACATATGTTCACAGCTGGAAGCTGCCCATTACAACCACAGTCTGACCTGCTGACCAGTGCACAGCTACACTGGAGCAGGTGGGGTTAAGGGTCATACTCAAGGGCAACTCAGTGGTGGTAATGAGGGAGGGGCAAGTGCTGCTTCTTCACTTTCACCACCCAGATTCATCCTGCTGGTGACAAACTCGTTTCTCTTACCTTTAGGCCACCTAAGCTGAAATGGATTATTTTTCTCCAACTGGACATTAACTTAATGCTAACAAAACACTAATCTGCTTATAATGACAATGCTAACATGCAGATGTTTAGAAGGTATAATGTATACCACATTCTCCAGTTAAGTGAGTTCCTGTCAAATCAGAAAAAGCACAGGTGCAATTAATCATTTTTAATGATGGCTGCATCCCATTGAGTGTTTCCAGATTCATCACTGTGGTATAATGCGTAAAGGTTCACCAGTATGAATTCCTTCACCACTTGAATGAAACTGAGCCATCATTAATGTGATCACTTCCACCTGTGATTTTCCTGCTACGATAAGTCAACATTCAGGCAGAGACACTTATGTCAAGGAATGACCATAATAAGCAAAATGTTAAAATGTGGATGAGTCAGTGACTGTGAAACATTAGAAACAGTGGAAGCCAATCAGCTAAAATCAGTGTGACTTCAGTGCTCTGGCTGAACCAATGCTATATGCTCCATTAGCTATTGGCATCCAATGAAAGGTCAAGGGGATCTTTTTTTATTAGTTATTACAATACATCCTCAGGGGAACAGGAATGTCTGCACACAACTGCTTGGTAATCTATCCAATATCCAATAGCTGTCAGGACATATCACACAAAACCTCATAATGGCACTGGAGAGACAGTTAGGAGATAATGCAAGCTAGTGGGGCTAAAAAGGCAATACAATTATACTAAGTGAAAATATGAAGTTATAATTTAAAATGTACCAACATGGCTTATGGAGAATGAAACATCTGCAGGTTTACATGAATAATAATTTATAAAAAATGAATAAATGATGGCTGCATTCCATTTAGGTTGGTGTTGTGAATGCTTTGACATGAAAGCTACTTTCATACTATACAGACATGCTGTGTTACCAAGATTTGCACCACCAGCAGAGCTTTTAGACATAGCCTAATAATATTAATAGAGTTATGAAGTGGGAGGGTTCACTGGTTCAGGAAGTGTTTCTTCCCCATTCTCTATTCCCATTTCAAAATTTCCTTTGAATGATCTCCTCAATATAGAAACTCCGGACTGTCATGGAAAATGTAACAATCCTGTAGGTTAATATTATGACCACCAGTTTCAATTATTTCAACTTTGTTTCTGAAATGTTTTGACAGACAGCTAAGAATACTACACTACCCATGAGCCTCAGCCACCGTTGCTATGGAGAAGAAGCTGTGGGCACAAATTAGAGCATAATTAATTCAAAACACTCACTAACACATCACTAAGTTTTCAGCGTCTGCCCTTCATTAGAGGGGCAGTTAATCACATTTTTAAGCACTGTGATTGGCTGTTTCTTGTTGAAATGCATTTTGGGAGTTGTAGTTAACTTCTACCCCAACATTATAATGTGCACAATACTGCACCTTAAAGAAGAACCAAATATCTAACACGCTTGTTTATCTGTTGTACTGATGATTCAACTGGGAGAGTTTCATGCTGGTGCAAGCTGTAGGAGAGTTCAAACATGGACTCATTTAATATTGTATATGGGGGAAAATGAATGGGGGGGTAAGTGAAATAGCTCATCCCACCTCAATAATGGCTCAGTTCTATTCAAGCGCCCCCGTAAACCATGTCAGCGTGACAGTGAGCCAGCATGTGCAGTAATAGTTTCCTGAAAACTGAAGCAAATAAATGGAATTCAGCCATCATTCATATCATTATTTACACATTTGCTTCTGTCCTGCTGTGACATGACAAAACGTCTGGACTGAAAAATGCATATTTATAAGTATCTGGGTTCTAAACAGCCAATTTCAAGCACTGCTTACTAGGTTTACTAATAGATAACATTCAAGACCTGTTGCTGAGGACTGAGGCTCCATTACCTTTCTGTCACTTTATAAATAATATATAAAGAGCGCATTCCCTTTGCAGTCCATTATGTGCAGTTTTACTGTGAGGGTCAATGGAGAAATCTGACAGGAAAGCACGTCATATAAACTATTAGGAGACAGTGATAAATGATAGTTTCATAACACCTTCTAGGTTCCAATGACAGGGAAGACACATATCATACCATTGTTTAAATATTACTAGGACGTATGGGACAAATATTTAGGATTTTGTCAACAATGGAGCTATTTACTGCAGCAGAAATGACTGTGTGGGTAGGAACTCAGATCAGATGATGAACTGACAGCTGGACAGAAACAAAAGCAAACTGAAACACAATTTCAGTAGCTGGGTATGTTGTCAACGGGCTGTGTTGTGTTGCTGTGCTCATATTGGGATTTATCATGTGCCTGGGAGCGCTCAGTCTGGACCAGGGAGGGGATCAATGCCCCCCACTGTAGCGGTTTATCAATATGCCTCTAAATGGTAACAGCCCAGCACAGTTAGACCCCTCATTTTCACTACCTCAGTGACCCAGTAGAACCTTTTTTTGTTTGTTTTGTTAGCAGTTTTTTATTAGGCTGGAGCAAATAGTGTTTCAGCCTCTATATGACTACCACGTCTTTGTTGAACCTGCATAGTCAAACCATTGAACATTAAAATAACCTTTGATCAATAAGGCCAACCTGCAAACAGCTGTTTATTTCCACATCTATTACTGATCAACATTATCATTCATTTGCAGTGTTAGTTTAGTTAAGTGTTGAATCTAAGTCCAATATTCACTCTCTTTGAGCTCTGTTTTTGCTCTCTAACCAACTCCTGAGGGAAATATCTGGCTCTGTAGCTGCTTAATAACTCCACTATGTTTACCAGCTAGTCCACAGCTAACTGTCTCTTTGCCATTTGGTGCTGAGCAGGTAGCATACACAGAGATTTTACAGCTTTTTATCTGAAGAACGACACCGTGAGAGTGCTGAGAGTGAACCAAAACAGTAAAGTTGTAGCCAGACCGCTAATAAATGAGCTGAAAATCATTATAAAGCTCCATAAAGCCGAGAGGAGCTGCAGAGTTTTTATCAGCATTTTCAATTTGCACATAAAAAAAAAATGAGTGGAATCACAGAATATTTTAAACATTCCCAAAATATTACAAAAACAAAAAAATACTGAATTGAAGTGGGAATGGTGTATTGACAAAAGCAAAATGCAACGCAAAGTGTGATGGAAACACACTTAGTGAATAAATCATCTCCACCAGCATTGATTTTCCTGAAATACATTTGGAGCTAGTGTGATATTTTCTAAAAAAAAATATGAATAGTCGCTTTAAGGATATATTATCTGTGTTTATCTAAAACTGCTTTCTAACCATGCTAACAGTCCTCTACAGGTATGACTTTTGGATGGATTGCCACATACTTTCATGGTCCCCAGAGGATGTATATGACTTTTTATCTAATGCCTTAATTCATCTTATGACACTGTCAGAATCAAAATTTCAATGTGTCCTTGTGATGACCACTCCCACTGCTTGACCCCTGCTTGGATAAACTCCCATGTCGCTTAAATTGCATCCATGTTTCCCTCACTTGCATCTTCTCCATGCCTTTTAGTCCTTCACACCAGGACACGTGGAGAGAGGCGAGGAAACGAGACGTCCCTTTCTTCCGAAGCATCACATAAATAGCCGTCAGTTTCTGATGACTTTATATAGAGTTTGTGTGTCTGCACGCATACACACTGTGCTAACACTAATAAAGATGCACGGCTATCACTGCCAGCAGCTGTTTTCTCTCTGCAGCCTGTTACCTGTTTGACAAACACCTGCACATGAATAAAAACCTGCTGTATTCTGCTCAGAGACACATCAACTATTTCTACTGGCAGAATGCCTCTACTTTATCCATTCATCATTTGCATCTATATTTATTGATATGCTGATTATGAATTAATTATTTAATTATCCAGAATATGATTCAGGTGTATTTTGAACACTGGAAATTATTTATTTGGCTAAATGTTTCAGGGAAAATGGAAATGATTTAATTCATATCAAACCTAATAATCAGGAATTTTCAACCTCATGTGACTGAATAGAAATGATGATGAATGATGTAAAATATATAAATGTGTTTAAACTCTGACAGACAGACAGACTCTTTCTTACTTCAATCTTATCCATAATAGAGGTTAAAAGAAATATCTTTCTAATAGATAAAGAAAGTTGTTTATGGGATTTGTTGTTGTTGTTGATTACACTGACTTGGGAGTAATAAACTTGAGTTGAATGTGTCATCTGTCTCCACTCACGTATTAGATCAGTCCAATCAGCTGCAGCATTCAATCAATAACTAATATCCTAAAAGACTTCAGTGAATTGTGGACCAGAACAACTTCTGGTTCAAGCAAGAAACGATCAAATAAAAGACTTGGGATATAAATCTGGTTTGTTTTGCTTGTTCCTCTGGCAGAGGTGTGTTAGGAGGATGAGCCACACCTGAATCAACTTTTACCTTACCCCTTGCATACATTATATTTTCTCAAATCCATGCAATCACTTCACCACTGATACTATCAATCTACATATTCTGACTGTCGGACTTTTAGAGATCTCTTTTATTGACGTTATTTATGGCATTTGGGATTAGTTTTGTTTTAAATCAAACTTCACACAAGGATGAAAATCCATTTTACAGTAAACAGCCTTCACATTAAATAATAATAATAATAATAATAATGCATTATATTTAAAGGCGCCTTTCAAAGCACTCAAAGACACCTTACAAGGCACATAAAACACAACAACAGTACATCAAACAATAAAAAGCAGGTAAATTTTAGTGCAAAGATAAAGAATAAATATGAATGTGAATATAAAGTGCATCAGTGCAACAAATAAGCAAGAACGTGATTGCATAGTTAGTGTGAGACAGAGTATGCCACTCTGAATAGGTGCGTTTTCAGGTGGGATTTAAAGGTGGAGACAGAGTCAGAAGTGCGAATGTCTGGTGGGAGAGAGTTCCTGAGGCGGGGGGCAGATCGGCTGAAAGCTCTTGACCCCATGATGGTAGTTAAGTTGGCAGATGGGGCAAAGAGCTGGTTGGCAGAGGAGGATCAGAGAGTTCGGGAAGGTGTGTAGATGTGAATAAGTTCAGAGAGATATGATGGTGCCAGGTTGTGAAGGATCTTGAAAGTGAGGAGTAGAATCTTAAAGTCAATGCGGGATTTGATAGGGAGCCAATGAAGTTGCTGCAGGGCAGGAGTGATGTGTTCAATAGAGGGAGTTCTGGTTATGATATGAGCGGCTGCGTTCTGTACCAGCTGGAGTTTGTGAAGAGATTTCCGCGGAAGACCAAAGAGGAGAGAGTTACAGTAGTCCAGACGGGATGTGATCAGGGTGTTTACCAGGGTAGCGGTGCAGGTTGGTGAAAGTGAGGGACGGAGACGGTTGATGTGAAATGACCATGAATAAACACAAACACCATAACTTCAGTGTAAAAGCAAGCAATCATTTATATTCAAAGATTTCCCACTGTCCTAAAGTTCATCATAAAAAAGACTTAATACAACTAAAATCTTCTTGTTTCTCGTTCAGTTCAAATAAGATCAATTTCCAAAATAAAGGATAAATGATTTAATTTAAGTTCATGACTTCAAAATAAACAAATTCAGTTGATAACGTGGCAACTAAAAGATTTTTTTTCAGGAAAAAATAAAAGGTTTGTCAGATACTCACTAGTGCAGTCTGCGTTTTTCCTGCTGGGCTGAGATTGAATGATCTGCGCCTCTGATCAGCTGATCAGACTGTAGATTGAGCGATCCTGGATGAATGGAGACTGTTTGATGTGTGTGGGGAATACTTGAAGATCAGATGTTGGATGATGAACATTTGTAAAAGGGTTAAACGACCTCACTGTTTTGTTTGTTTGTTTTTACCGTGCAAGCTCCAGCTGACTGACGGACATACGGAAGCGCTTGAATGTTCGCGCCAACCAGGGACCAATCAATGAGTTGTGGGTGTGTCCGGGGGGCGTGTACAAGGTTGTGTACAGGTGAAAAAATTCAGGTTTGCACAATATCTCACCATGGATTTGTGTATAGTTTACTATTAGTGAAATAAGTGTATTTTTACTTGAATCCATGATTTGTGATGATGTTTCAACTTTTGATTTTTATGTCACATCCCAGTCTCATATTTAGATAATTATCAGGATGAATTTTTTCATCTTAGTTAGCCAAAATCGTTTTTCTCTGGTCTTTCTAGTTGTGCTGATAGAAAATCTGATGGTATAAACCCCATTGTGGCCTCTTTTCACTGGTTACCTGTATAAACTAGAGTAGATTTCAAGGTTCTTATATCTTATAAGGCCTTGCATGGATTTGCACATTATCTATCTCAGCTAATAACACTATATTCACCAGCACAGCCTTTTCTTCAATGCTGTCTTCTGGTCATTCAAGTTAACAAAAATACAGTTTTTTGTCTCCCCTTTTTTCTTTTGTTTTCTTTTGTTTTGTTGGTGTACAACATATGGCATGTGTACGTACATGTATTTGGGGGTCACGTAATATGGCCAAAACTCCTCTTTGCCGCCAATCTATACACACCATGGGATTGACATGCATGACTAAAAGAAGCAATCTATTTCCCCCAAATCAAAATCACTCATTAGATTCTTTATAGCACCATGAGTTTGAATGGTAGTTTTTCTTGTCCATCTAAATGTTATGTTATGTTAAGGTCAACTACCATAATAACTTACCTATAAAGGAGTGTATAGACTTACAGTCATCCTAGTGATACTAGTATCTACAAAAAATGAAGAGTGGAGCATACGATGAAGAAATCAATGTGGATTTACTCTATTTCAATCTGAGTGAACGAGAAGGGGAAAATAAATAGCTGAGCCATTAATCCATCGTCTAATTTTGTGTATTAATTAACCTAAATCGAGGCATTTTGCATTCTGCCCTGCCCACTGACAACCTCCTACAAACTTAAAGCAAGTTAGGCTTCTCTTATCAATTAAATATCAGGGTGGGTTGACTTTCTCTTATAGATCAAAGCCAAAATAAATTGCTCTCCTCCTCCTCCACCCCTCCCTCCATATACACGCCAACATATGTTATGTCTATTCTGTCTATTAATAAAGCATGGCACACTCATTTCATCATTCCCACATATTTGTTTATATTTGTTTGTTGGCAGAGGAGCTGTACTAAACAGTTAGCTTCAGAGCTTTCTATTACATGTCAAAGAAGCGCATTCAGTTGAAATCTTTAAAGCAACATTTAGTCACTTCATTACAGCCTATGCTAGTAATTACCATAGTACATTACTTTAACATTGATGTTTTTAATGTGGTTGTTTTATTTGAACTTTAATTATTTTATTTCATTGCTGTGAGTCTACACTTTAAATATAACTGATTAATTGATTTATTGATTGAACTGAAATGACAACTAGTACTGTACAGATGTAGTATAGTTCATGTCATGTTCATGACTGTATTTATTAAATCTCTCTAGCTCAGACATGTCCAAACTATTCTATAAAGGGTCATGTGCCTGCAGGTTTTTGTTCCAACCACAAGAGCACACGAGACGGAAGTCCTTTTGACACCAAAACGGTCGCCCCCTGGTGGCCTTTTGATAGAATGCAGTTTTAAATTACTTCCGCGTTCGCATCTTTTCAGAGGACCAGAACTCCCCGCCTGGATTCAACCAATCAACTGGATCAGTGGATTAAATGAGTCAAGTCTGGTGTGCTCCTGAGTGGTTGGATTGAAAACCTGCAGCCACATTAAAGACCTTTATGGAATAGTTGGACATCCCTGCTGTAGCTCTTTTTTTTGCTCACCTAACACTGTATATGATGTTAAATCTCACAAGTGAGTTATCATGTTACTTCCACCATCCTCACACCATTGAACTATGAAATAATGTCACACACATCTCTCAACTCTTTCATGCCTACAACATAAGAAACCCTTCTGATAAAGGTTGCCACAGACGTTTATTTCAACAGATCAAAAACTCATTTTGGACCTTAACCTTTATTAAAGCTCGGTTGTCTTAACAACAAGTATTACAGCCTCACAGAGCTTCGAGCTAGCTGTAGACTCTCAGTTTTGTCTGTGTCAGACACAATCAGCTCATTCACTCAATAACAATAAAAGGAAAAGAGTGAAGAAAGCACACAAAACTAAATGTTCCAGAACTCAAACAGCTCATCAAGATGAATGGCTAGTGTTATAGAGTGGAGAAGTCAAGGCTACAAGAGTGTAATTCATTCTGCAGAGGAAAGTTGCAGCTTGTAGTCAGTTTTGGTTTGTGTGTGTGTGTACCATCCTGCCTTTCTTTCTTTTGAGCTTTTGAATGTAAAAGCACTGTATGCCATTGTGAATGTCCACTTAACCAGAAATCCAATCAACTTCACTCTAATGACAGCACAGTGGATCCTCAATGACACATTCTAAAGCAGATTAAAAATACCTCCAACCAATTACTCAATCACAGAATGCAACAGAAAGCTTGGAAAACATGTGAATGAACATTTTGGACATCATCCAGGCCAGTCTTCAGTGAGGGACTGATAGCAGGTGGTAAAAATGTGGGTCATTTTGCAGGCGTGATGATGAAGTAGCTCTGAGAGGGAGGCTTCCTCCACACACACACACACACACACACACGCGCACGCACATACACAAACCTAATCTTCGAGTTGTTTTTGTTTTTGACACTAGAGTTTTCAAAGTAGCAAGTGGTGGAAAACCTGAGATGGTCTCGAAGGATTGTTCCTGTCAACACAGAGGCACAGCAGTTTTATAAAAGCAACACAGCTGCAGGTTTGTCCTGGAGCGGATGTCAGCACTACTACCTTCATGGTGCTGAGGAGGTGGAGGAGAGAGACAAAACTGGCAATACTTTCTAAAGGTTTATACTATGATTTATTTTACCGATAGCTAATTCACAGCCAATAAATAGTTTGCTATAATCAGTAGTTAACAAGGTGTATAACCTCCTTCAACACAACTTGCTTAATCATTTTAGCTTTAATGGACACCTGTTCAGCCACATACCTTCTGAAAAGAAGAGCAGAAACAAGACCTGTCACAATAATTATCGACTTATGGTACAATAACATAATTACCATCATCATCATGTCTATATATGGACTTATCGTATGATACATGGACATGACCGTGATCATTTTTTGACCTCATTATTGCCACACTTCACATTAGCAGCTAAGAGGCTATTCATGTCACATTGGCTAAGCAAGTAGTGTCCTCCATTCCTCACTGTGTTCGTCCTGAGTGGAGACTGCAGAAGAATTAAAGGTAAATAACTCTGTCCCCAACCTTAATGACAGTCTGTGTTTTTACACAAGTGTAGTGTCACGATTGGGAAGCGAAGCAGGTGGACCAAAATGCAGAGACTGCAAACAGGGCTGAGTGAAGCTGGAGAAAATGTCTTTATTTAAGGTACAGACCAAGTAAAACTGATATGAACGAACCGAGTGGAACAAAATGAACAAAGCAGGTTTAACCAAACACAGGCGGAAATCAACCTGACGCAAAGCAAACAGACGCAATTAAACACAGAGAACCCAACAGAGACAGAACAGAAAAAACCAAGGCTTAACTACACAGGGGGTTATTACAAACAGGACACAGGTGAGTCAAACAAGACACAGGTTAAACACATGAGGAATAAACTAAGGCCGGAAAACACAGGAAGTGATAATAACAGAAATCACACACAAGTAGTAAATCTTTCAAAATAAAACAGGAACTAAAACACAACTGAAACTACAGACAGGATGTGACATGTAGCACCCACTCTCCAATCCCACTCCCCGCCTATTATGCTATTATATTATCATTATATCAGTGGTATAAAATGATCTTCAAATGACAATAATATCGTTTATCACGATTATTTCTGAGACAATATATCGTCCAGTAAAAGTGGTTCATGTTTAAGTGGTAACCAGAATGTTTAAAGCTGCTTTAATCACCATTTCTACATTAGCAATAGATCAAATAACAAATGCATAGATAATTATGACATATTTTCTGGCCAGCAGAGTTGTGTTACAGCCTGCATAAGTAGAACCTACCCTCCCCCTTGCCCAAATCCCATCTATCGGAGTATTGTTGTCTCTGGCATGCAGCCGAAATATTTACTCCAATTGGTACATGCACCAATCCCTGTTGGGAGGGGGGGGCATGACACCAATAGATCTATAGGGTTACTGTGGAGGCAGGTCCGCCCTCCTGAGACCGAGAAGTAACAACAGAGAGAGAGTGGCTGGGTGTTTGGGGAGTTTTGATTGTGTTTATGGTATTGGCGGATGTTTATGTGGTCCCCCGAGGCAGCAGAGAGTGCAAACCCACGAGAGCTGTGGAGGGGGAAATTGCAGCGAGCCACACAATCAGGAAGAGAGTGGCCAGAGATGGGTGAGGCTGAGAGAGCTGAGGGATAGTGAAGCTGCCTGACAATGTAGGACAAATATTCTGTGTGGACATTTGTAGCGTTTTCTTGGGATTTATTGTTTTTCTTGGAGCTCTGTTTTGTGTTGTGGTGCCATTGCAACACTGCTCCTCATCTTTTAAAAGCTGTGAAAAAATGAAAAAAAGCCCCACCATCTGAAAAACACATGCACCTGAGGCTGGAAGCAATAGTTCAGGTTACAATAGTCCAGTACAGGAATGCCTTGCAAAGCACCTGCATAATGCTGCTGCAGCTCCACCATCATAATAAACAGATATCACGTTCTTTGTCCTCTGGGTCTGCTGTGCACATGACTGGGATAGACTGGGAATTGGGCTGGATCAATAAGGATTGTCTGCTGGCCTTCCTCTCTCTCTCTCTTTCTCTCTCTCTCTCTGTCTCTCTGTCTCTCTCTCTCTTTCACACACACACACACACACACACACACACACACACACAAACAAACACACACATAGTCTTTTCCTCACCCGGCCTTTTCCCTCAAACCCATGAGAGCTAAAGGTCCAGCTGGCATGCAGCCAAGGCCGTGCCCCCCCTCCCCATCCCCCCCCCCCCCCTCCTCCTCCCCACACCATGGGGAGTGAGCCAGAACCCACAAACACACTGATATCCAGGTCACCACACTGCTGCATGTACTAAAACGTGAAAGTGCCATTGATAGTGCTAAAATGACAGGGGTGATGATACTTTAGATTGAGAGTGTTTAATGTGTTTGAATCAAACTGTGGTTGGTTATCCTCTTCGGATTCATTTGGGCAGATCTGAAGGCAGCAGTGGTGTTCAGGTGTAAACCAAAACACTGAGTATCTTTAGAAGAAGTGGTCCCAGAGCGGTTGCAAACAAATTGTAGAGCAGTGAGTTTGTGGTGGGAATGTGATCTGAGTTCGATCTGACAGAACCACAAGGCATGTTCTGCCAAATTGAGCAAAATGACTGGGTTCACTTTGCATTCTGGGATCATGCAGGTGAGGGAAATAAGCAGCTGCTAGCACCTCACTGAAGAATGATTTGAGTTCTGACCTGCATGAACAACACAGTGCTTTTCCTTCTTGATATTTGGGCAGATAGGACCTTAAATTCTTGCTCCCGCCCCAGACCCTTCTAACCAATGAGGGGCATGTACATTCTCCCTCATTGCTTGTAGTGATGCATTTTGGTTAGCCTGAATTTTCATCTGTGTGCAAAGAAACAAGCAGAAAACAAGTTCACCAACTCATCTACTAATTCAGATCAGAGCAAACTAACTGTAAGTTTGAAACCCTCTAAAGTTTTCAGTTCTAGATAAAG
Source organism: Scomber scombrus (assembly GCF_963691925.1). Taxonomy (NCBI): domain Eukaryota; kingdom Metazoa; phylum Chordata; class Actinopteri; order Scombriformes; family Scombridae; genus Scomber; species Scomber scombrus. The sequence goes on from NC_084983.1 coordinate 3,594,399, forward strand.
CCTTCAAACATGGATCAAATATGATTTTTGTAGACTATCAGGCCAGAGGAAAGATATTTATATCATTAAATGTCACAAGAAGCATATAGATTAAAGAGGAGAGAGAAAGACACGTGATGGATCGTGGTCAATCCATCCATTAGTGTAAGTATACAGCATGGATCTTTACCTGGGGCCATTGGTGCTACATTTAAATTTGTGATTGCTACAATCATTAATTGAAGATTTTATTGTGAAATGCGCATTAGAACCTAGAACCAGGCATGAGACTGAAATACGAGCTCATAAGCATCAGTTGCTAAAATATGTTCATTTGGTGTCTTTGAGTTTGGCAGTACCACTATTTGGATCGACAGCTCATTTTTTAAGGAGCATTACTGCATGAATGATTCATGAATTATTTGCACTTGTCATATTGAGCATTGTTGAAGAAGTATTATCTCACCAAATCGTTAAGGTGCTGTGAGTGTTGAGTCCAAAACCAAGATTTTTTTGGCAAAGGCTGGACCAACTATGAGGAAATGAAGCCACTGATCAAAGAGCTGTTTGGATGCCAGTAATAATTGGGCCAGTAGTTGTGACCACCTTCAGCAGTCTGTTTAGTGAAGATATGAAGATATGAAGATATTAAATATGAAAGAGGACACAGGAGGTACATTGACTTTCCTCTAAGAATGAAACAAATCATCATCAGTTGACCAATATATCATTCATGTCATTGCCTTTAAATGCAATCCTTCCAGTTTAGTCTGCTGCAGAAAAAGACACATTCATTTAGTTTGGAGTGTCAAAGACCCCAGCTGTAGAATAGGGTTAAATACCATTTTCTTATGCTTTTGATATGCGCTAGTCTCAAATGTATCTTTTTCGTCTTTTTACAAAGCTTTACTCCTTCCAAATGTGTGTCTATTCTCTCTCTCTCTCTCTCTCTCTCTCTCTCTCTCTCTCTCTCTCTCTCTCTCTCTCTCTCTCTCTCTCTCTCTCTCTCTCTCACACACACATCTGTTGCCAGCTGCCCACACAGATGTATTTAAGGTTTAAAAAGGGATTAGACTACATGCTTTTGATTGATTGATCTTGATGAATTGATCTTTAACATAAGCAGCATCACCGTGTTGGATAAAATTCATTTCTTTGTCTGTGTCTGATTTTTTTGGCAAACAAAAGCAATATGTATTTGTTCATTATTGGCTCAAATAACATAAATATGAATCAGTTCTTTATTTAGGGTATAGCAATGGTTATAAAACCTGAACCGTCTCTAATTCACTGACAATGCACCCGTTTTAGGTAGGTGGGTTCCAGTGCTGGTATTTGCCTTGGACTGCATCTTGTTGAAGGTAATATATTAAGTTTAGATTGCTCATTTTGTCATACAGCTGCTGACATTGGAGTTTGATGATGTTATTTCATAAATATACTGTATAAAGTTGGGAAAAAGTTAAAATATGTGTGGGGGAAATATGTGTGTTCCATGGGTCATTCTCTATCCAGGGAGCAGTAGGTCATCACCTGTCTAATTCAGAGTGGTTCATCTCTATCTACTAAGGTTGGCTGGGATATGTAGCTGCATTGATTAGGCTGGCTGTCTCCTATGGTAACCAAGGTTAGGTGGAGATATGCTAGGCTTGGTGCAGACATTCAGACTGGTCTCCTTTCTGAATGATTAGAAAGTAACCTGCGTACAGACTACGTGACTTCAGTTAACTTTAATCAATTCAGTTTCTTATTTATACTTCAATAACCAATAGAGGCAAAGACGTGTGAAGAATAACCTTATTAACCCAAGGTTAAGGGTTTGATGAAGGTTTTAAATACTATTGTCTGGAAGTAGACAGCAGAATTGAGTGGCATTGCATAGTGTTTCACGTGTACTGTAACTGTGTTCTCCTTAATCGAGCTTCAGTAAATCTTTCTGTGTAAGACATTCAGGTCTTCTGTCGAGTTCTACACTTTGGGTTAACCAGCTCCAGAGTTTCCTTGACAAATTGGCTCAAGAAATAGGACTTCAAGAGAATAACTGACTTATGTGTAAAGTTTCTTTTTTATCTTGCCTTGCCATGTCTGTGTTTGATTGGAATTAAAAGTCTTGTGTATTTTCTGCAATTTGGCTGTGAGCATCTAAGACCTGTATAAGGTCAGAGCTTCATAGTCCCGACACAATGTCCTGGCTGAACTCTCTGAAGGCATTGCTCAGAACAAAATGTACCATATAAACTTCTCAGTGGATATTATAGTGATATAAATGTAAAGTATGAACACTGTACAGGTGATAAACTGCTGCAGATGTTTTAAATTCGGCCAAATGAACTTTTTTCATGATTAAGTAGCCCTGTTCTGTCCTAGTTAAGGTGTTGTAACATCAAGTAGACAGTAAGCCACACTTCTTTCTGAACCACATGAGTCAGGATATAACTTTCTTTCTCAGTCACTACAATGAAGACATAAAAAAGAGTGACACTGAAAGAATAAAGAAAAATATACATTATACAATTACTGACATGCCATTTACATATGAGTTATTAGTGCCCATGAAATGTTACAATTTATTTCCACAGATGTTACCGTTTCTTCCCAAGTACCCCAAATTTAATGTTGCCACACCGAACCAAAAATGAATTAATAAAGTTGATAAAGTTCTCCGATCATCTACTAAACTTTAGATAAGCTGTTTAACAACATTAATATTTTAACTTACTTTAACTCTGTGGAGGAAACAACAAGATGACATTGGATTAAATTCTGAGTTTCTGCATTTGCAGCCCCCAGCAGGACCATGTGCTCATCCCTCCTACTCCTGTCTACTCACTCAGAATTTAGCTGCATGAAACTGAAATACAGCAGGGGGCACCACATCTAACACAGAGAACAAACATTTGCCCAGAGGCACAATAAACCTACTTTTTGGTTCTGTTTCCCCAAGATTTTTGCTTTCATTTCTCCTATAGTTGTTGAACAATATGAGGCTTCTTTCATGACACAGAGTAGATGTCATAATCAATATCTAGAGGCTTCCGTCTCTCCTGCTCACTCTCCCAGCTGTCTGTATCACTCGTTTGCTCTTTCTCACCAAAATACATATGTTAGCCAAAAAAAAAGCCAATAGCACCACTTACTTTAATATATGTTCATGTGAAACAAAGAAAATTAAGCATAGATGCTAGTTTGGAAGCTTTAAAGGTAGAGTCAGTGATTCTGGAGAAAGACTGTTCAATAAAGTGGCTCAGACTATTTCAGCCAGTCAGCAGCAGGGGGCATTCGTGCTCGTGTACAGGAGAGGATGAAGTCATCAGAGCAGATAAGTTTCAGGCAGCTGTATAAATCACTCAAATATCCCGCTGTATGTGTATGTGTTTGGAACCTGAACTTTTGAACTGTCTGTGGGCTCATCTGTTTCACTACAAGCAGATTCCACTCACACACTACAGTGGGTGGGGAAATAAGATCAATAAGAATCAATAAATACAAACACTGTTGATTTTTTCCTGTGGAGCTGACATGAAAACTATTTTGGTTCAGTAAATTCCTGCTGTCAGTCAGCCTGGTGAAAGCAGTTTGGCTCCAAAAGCCTTCATCTGTTTCTCTTTGTGGTAATCTTGTTTTCTTTGTTCAAATCTATTTAATCAGCTAATACAAAGAAGAAAAAAACTTTGAAGGAAAAATGAACTTTGAAGAATAAGATATGATGATCAATACGATTTTAAAATAACTATTGACAGATCAAAGAACTGATTAAAAAATGATTACATTAACATTAAATTGATACATTTTATAATATTTTTTTACTCTATGTGCAGTGGTGGCAGTTATTTATTGAATCATTAAACAAAGGGAAACATGCTTAAAACAGTATATTTTGTCTTCTTGCGTCATGTAAATCTTGCTGGGCTTTTTTTTTCTTTCTTTTTTTTGGATAAAAATGTTGCTGTATATCATTTCACCACAGAGAGTACTGGTGATTTTATTTGTCTGCACACCTCAAATTGCTCTCACCAGGTGCAATATGAGAAAATATGATGTCAAAACTGTACAGAGCAGTGAGCATGCAGTTCCTCCACTGCAGAGCACTAAATATCTGAAAGTGTTATTTGGCTTAAATGTCCAAACTATCATGAATATCTGGATTTTGCAGTGTATACCTACTGTACCTGTAGTCTATAACAATATATTTACTGCACATAATAAATGAGTGTACAATTTGTCAGTGTCATTATTGGCACTAAACATGAAAATCACACTTTTCTCTTTTCTGCTATACTGTCAAAGTTATGATGACAAGCTCAAGGGTAATTAGCCAAAGTGTATGGAAATGACTGTCTTCAGAGATCAGAATGACATGTATCTTCTCTGGTTAGACACATTTCTATTTATAACTTGTTGGACAACCCAACACCAGCAGTCTCTGCGTGATATTTTCTTGAAAGGAGCTTTTCAACTCCTTGAACTGATTTCCCTTTAAGTATAGCTTCAAAGTCTGGGGGGGAACCAAACTTTTTCACACAGTATGAGAATGCCACATATTCCTTTGTATATGTGTCTTATGTTGGTTGCAGCAGTTTCCAGGTAACTCAGCGTAGATACACCTTCAAGGAAAAATCTAACAACTACAATAATAGATTCCTATTTATGATGTTTGCTGAACATGTGAATGATTGTAGTACTGTGAAATATTCAAAGTCAAGATGCCATTGTTTTATGTCTGCAACATTACATACAGATTTCTGTAGATCCTTATGTGTTCCACTTCACCACGCCTGATGACAAAAGAACAGAAGAGTTCATGTGTATAATATAGGTTCAGGTTTTACAGAATTTACAGAAACATTGTAAGTGCATTATGAAGGGATCTTCTAATGGGAAGTATGCACATCAAGAGTGATTATGGCAAGAAAAACATGTCAATGTTAATTTTGGCAACTGATTGTGTACCTCTCCTTTTTAAGACTGTATATGTGCTTTTATAAACTCACACCTTCAAGTAGCAAAGGTTTCATATCCTATGTTCTTATAGTAGAGATTAATCATTCACCTCTTACATGCATCTTTTGATTCTCTCTAGTGCATCCTAAAGTGTTAAACTTGCCTTTCTGTATTTTTCCCTCCTTCCATTGTTCCTTTCCTTTTCTTGTACACATGCTCTTGGTTGATCAGCCCCTCCAGCAGCTTTTCCCTCATCATCAAACTCTACACTTTTTTCTGGTGTCACCTAAGGTACTAAAGTGCCAAGTGTTGTACTCTGAGCTATTTGTCCAAGTAATTATGAACACAACCCCTTGACTCCAAAACAAACAGAGCCACTTACCTCATACTCCCTTGTCACCTCACATGGGTATCTTGCCTCCCTGCCAAACATTAAATGATAAGAACTGTGCTGGATTTTGAGCTGTTTTTTGTCCAATGTATTGTCCAAATATTGTAGGCTGGGGTATTTGCCCCCCCTAACGTCTCTTGTTGAGAGACCTGAAACTTTTTGCATTAGATAACACAACTGCAGACAGGCATTTGTATGTTATTGTATAGGTGTATGATATCTGTCAATTTAACAGTATGCATCTTACCTCTGGATGGTGCCATTAAGCTTCTCAACCAAGTTTGAGGGTAATATGATGAGCAGGAGCTTTGTTTGATGATAAAGGCCTCACAGAGTCTAATATTCACCCTGAATTCCATTCAGCAGAAGGCAGCTAGTACAGTATTTATTACTAAGGAATAAGTCATATCATGAGTGCTCTACCTGGTTTTTATAATCAGTGCCCTGGTCTGTAAGCAGTGTCTGAGGTGCACCACATTTGGGAAGAAAATCAAGAATACAAATGGTCACCTCCCCTGAAGACTTATTATTCAGGCCTCTGCCCACTTTGTGAAATAATCAACCATTACACAAATGTATTGATTACCACCCTCAGTCACAGTGAGCTTCATTAGGTCCATGTCAACCAGTTCAAATTGCTCTGTTACTTGAAAAGGTTGAGTAATTCCACTATATTTTGGCAAATTCTGGAAGCAAATGTCACGTTGTTGCTGAAATGATGAAAAGAGGCTGACTTCTACAACAGAATAATGATCCTTAACATACCTCGAAAACCACCACGGACTACCTCAAGAGATACGAGCTGAATGTTTTGGAATAGTCCTCACAGTCCTCTGACTTTAACATCATTGAAAATCTGTGGGTAGATCTTAAAAGAGCTGTACATGCAAGACAGCTCAGGAACATTGCAGAACTAGAAGCTTTTTGTGCGGAGGAATGAGAGAAAATCCCAAATACAATAACTGAAAGACTTTTTGCTGCTTACAAGAAGTGTTTATAAGCTTTTGATTTCTGATGGGGGGTGGGGTTGGTATGAAGTCCTGACAATGTAGGGTGCCTACATTTTTGCACATGTCATAATTATGTTTTTTTTGTTTGTTTGTTTTTGTTCAATTTATGCAGTAATAAACTGATATCAAATATTGTGTTTTATCTTCCAAATGTTAGAAAGACTGTGTTTACATGTTTTCAATTAAAGAAATCACTAAAATATTTTATTTGTAAAGGGGTGCCCAAACTTGTATTTATTATTTTATTTGAGAGATTGCTTAAGTAAGTAGATCTATATATAAATAACTGATGTACATTTGGATGGCATTTTTCTAATTTACCTATGTGCAAATTTCAGCATCCATTCCAGGCCAGTAATAACAGCTGCTCACTGCATGGTTTCTTTTCCACACCAGTGTGAGTGAAGACTACTGCAGTGTATTTCTACATATGTTTGCTTCAGCTGCTGGTGTAATGAGGTGCTTTTCTGTTTTTCTCCAACAAATATAGTGTAGATCTCCATCTGGTCTAAAAAACTCAGTTTAATCTTAATATGAACAAATGTGCTTATTGTGATTGATGGTGTACAACATTAATACTTCATGTTCATAATACTAGTGAACAGTGCTTCATCTGTTTACTCGTCCCTGACCTGGTGGGTTGGTCAAATGGTTGGAAGTCTATGGCCGTTCAATTAATCTAACTTTTCATACAGTAGTAACTGTAATTTGATAACATATTTTCTCTCAGTAACTGTAACAGATTACAGTTACATTTATTTTGTAATTAAATTACATAACACTGTTAATGTAACTAGTTACTTCCCAATACTGGTGGTGATAATGGCACACTGGAGTAGTCTCCTGACTTTCATTTATATTGAGTTTGACTCCCATATCCTTTTTTCAATGTTTAAAATGGCTGAATCATTCTTCTACGTGACACGTTTACTCAAACAAGACTCCAAAGACCAATAAGTATATTTTGAGAATTTATTAGAGATAGACATTCACAAGAGGAGCAACTTTCTCCCTGCCTGTTCTCAACATGTTCCTTATTGATAAGCAACGTTCAAAAGTGACAGAATGTTAGGCTGAATGGTGAGCTGAAATCCGGTGAAACACAGCAATAGTGGGGCTCCTGCCCTGACATCTGGACCGACAGCTGTTCCACATCCAGCCAGCACAACCTGTGTGAGGTCAGAGGTGTTTAAACGAACATGATATGATGATATCAAACAGTCAAAATGTCAGGTTATAATGTCGCTATCCCTGAATGAATGTGATTGGATGTTACTGGTCATGCTGTTACAAATGAGCAAATGGTTGTGAAGCATATCAGAAACATTGTGATGCCAATTAGTCAATCCAAGCAGTACTTCAGTACTCTGCCTGAACTATGCTTGATTTTGTAATGCTTTAACGTCTCAATTATGGATCACCAATAGGTTTTAGTTCAGTTTAGGGTTGGTAAGGTGAGTTAAATTAGGTTAAGTTAAGTTAAGTTAAGTTAAGTTAAGTTAAGTTAAGTTAAATTAAGTTAAGTTAAGTTAAGTTAAGTTAAGTTAAGTTAAGTTAAGTTAAGTTAAATTAAGTTAAGTTAAGTTAAGTTAAGTTAAATTAAGTTAAGTTAAGTTAAGTTAAGTTAAGTTGAGTTAAGCTAAGTTGGGTTAGGTAAGGTTAAGTTAAGTTAAGTTAAGTTAAGTTAAGTTAAGTTAAGTTAAATTAAGTTAAGTTAAGTTAAGTTAAGTTAAGTTAAGTTAAGCTAAGTTGGTTTAGGTAAGATTAAGTTAAGTTAAGTTAAGTTAAGTTAAGTTAAGTTAAGTTCAGTTCAGTTCAGTTCAGTTCAGTTCAGTTCAGTTAAGCTAAGTTAAGTTAAGTTAAGTTAAGTTAAGTTAAGTTAAGTTAAGTTAAGTTAAGTTAAGTTAAGTTGAGTTGAGTTGAGTTAAGCTGAGTTGGGTTAGGTAAGGTAAGGAAGTTCTGCGTCGAGGGAACCGTTGCTCTGCAATTCACCGCCATGCCACTAGGGGGTGTGACTGTGTGTGTGTGTGTGTGTGTGTGTGTGTGTGTGTGTGTGTGTGTGTGTGTGTGTGTGTGAGTGTGTGTGTGTGTGTGTGTGTGTGTGTGTGTGTGTGTGTGTGTGTGTGTGTGTGGTTTCAGAGGAGTCATATCCGTATCCTTGTTTGGTCACAGTAGTATGTAGCATTGCCCTGTGTGCACTAATAACAGAAAACACATACCTTTTTTTCATTATTAATAATAATCGCGGTGTTGCAGCTCTGTGTAGGTACGCCATAGCTATGCCGTCGTTCCGACGCAGAAGCATAAATCAGGCTTTAGGTTAGGTTAGGTTAGGTTAGGTTAGGTGAAGTTAAGTTAAGTTAAGTTAAGTTAAGTTAAGTTAAGTTAAGTTAAGTTAAGTTAGAGGCAAGTAAACAGATTCTGACTCAACCAGGTGATTTTGATATTTCGTCAGATCAGAAAAAAAAGTTTGAATAAACCTGACCTGTTTTTTAATGTAGCAAATTTTGACATATTTTATCTTATCATTTATAGTATTGCGTAACAGGCACTGTCACATTGTGAAATATCAACTGATCATCATTCCATTAATGCTCAGACATTGCTGTTGGCACTTCAGTCCATTGGTTCTACATTCAGACCTCACTTAGGTGTCCTCATATTCCTGTTGAAAGTCAGTGTTGTGTGATTTTCTGACATAATAAGTAAGGGAAGCCTGTAGGAACCTTCAGAGACAAACAGGTAATACTCACTCTGGATTATACAGAGATAAAGATATAATATTGCCCCTGAAGACCTAGAGTGTAAGCAAATGGATTAACAAACCAAAGAAAATCAATAATCCTTTCTCTTCTTTAACTGAGGACACATGCTTGAGAAAGCTATTTAGTTAGGTGTTCATGGCACTAAAAATAATGGCAGCTCTTTGTGCTTCAATAAGTCAAGGCTCCATTGCATGTGTGAATACATCAACACACAAGAACATGCAGGAAAGCAATCACACACACCAGTATCTCAAATTGGCACCAGAGAATCCCAAAGATATGGTGTCTGCATTCATGTTACTGTGGTTTGTGTTGCCAGGTAAAGGTCTTATTTTTGGGCAAGTGTTGCTTTTTGATTAAATGCGAGGCTAATGTTCCCGTTCATAGGAGGGTTGTGGGAGAGGCAGATCCTTCCAAAAGTCTCAGCTCCTCCATATAGCTCAATTTAACACCAGTTTTTGACTTAAAGAGAAGGCGTTCTGCTTTCGCACAGCTCTGACTCAGTGATGCCGCAGCTCAACACTTTGCACTGTTTTTGCAGTTTCACAACACCTGTTCACAGCAGCTGTTAAAGTTCAGGTGGGAAAATGATTGCAGTTTATCTCAGCTGCCAGTAGTCCTGGCTGTAAATGTGATAAAATGTGATGATGTGTGAATAACCTTTCTTGTTTCTTGAATAAGCAATAAAACATGGCTATTTTTTTTAACATTAAATAGTCCCACACAGTAAATGGTGTTTATAGAACTTTTGTGAGCTGTCTTCTGAAGCAAATATCTATTCTGAGCAGAGCGTTGACTGGATCTGCGTGACTGACCTGACACATCATCTGTGATGCGCTGTTGTATTTCAGCCTTTACTCTACGTAGGAGATGAATATGAAATTCAAAATTAATTTCTGAGACGGCGTTCAACTCAGAAAGGATCAGAGGAGAGATCATTTCACCCCTCGTGTAGCTTTCAAGCCTCAGTAACCGTCAAGTAACATGAAGCACGGACTTCTACATGTTCAGGTTTCTTCACAGGAGTGCTTCTTCACAGCTTCGTGAACCGATGAAAGTCTCTTTATTTTTTCATAGAGCTCATGTATTTATTAGGAGTATGACGTTATACACTTAGGCTCTTTAAAGTTGTCTTTTGAAAGCGTAGGTAGAGCAGAACAACCATTTCACAGCCTTCAATTTACTCTGTATAAGGCCTGTATTTAACATTGTATTATTTATCGGACGCCAAAGTCCATTTCAATCTGAGTGAGGAACATAGGAGGCCAGAGCACTCTGGGAAACAACACTAAATGGAAATTGGACAACCCCGACATTCATAAATAATCTGAACAAAATAATAAATGTTATCCCAGCTACTGTACAGTATGTGTAGGACAACCTGATCCCACAGAAATATGTGAAATCACTGCAACCTTTTAACACGGGATTCTATGGTGGTGGCATGTAATGTGTAAAATGTACATGTCAGTATACCACGCATACAATACCAATGTGAAAGGTCAGTTAGGATCCTCTGTTGTGGTGCACTATGGCCAGATGAGCCTCCTGTACAATGAACACATCTAAGTCCTGCTTTCATTTCTACCACCAATGTCTGTGTGGGTGGGGGGCATGACCTAATACACTTTTAAGGACGCAAACCAGACTGAAGACCAGTTGACTGGGGACAGCTTTTGCATTTGGGGACAAAAGTCATGTCCCTAAATGGTAAAATGCTGATTTTGGGGTCAATGTTTAGGGTTAGTGCAGTAAATGAATGTAAGTTGATGCAAATACCCTAAAAGTGACTTTGGTAAATGTTGACATCATAGCCTGTCCTGAGACCTGTTTTTTTTCTTTTGAACAATGCTTAATTTAATTTAAACTATTTAATATCTTGTTTTTTTAAAAGAGGCATGAATATTGTTTTGAACAGGCCGCACATGTTGTCCCTTTTAGCGAGATGTATGTTTGTGTGTGTATATATTTATGTGGTTATGTACGGCACGCGAGTTACGATTTTAAGCTAAGCTAACTTCGCGGGGAATGTTTCTCATACCATCACGTTTTCCCCTCTCCCATAACGGTGTGTGTGAGAGACTGTAAGCAGCGGCTGTACTAACATAAATGTTGTTACACAGGTATGTGAGCTCCCTTTTATTTGTGTGTAATTATGTTCATTATTTTTGTACTATTTGTTTTGATATTCCCCTCCCTGATCTACTACCTTATCGTGGTGGAGGGGTTTGCGTGTCCCATTGACCCTAGGAGCTCAGTTGTCGGGGGCTTTATGCCCCTGGTAGGGTCTCCCATGGCAAACAAGTCCTGGGGGCACGTAGCTCACAAGAGGGTGGGGCTCGATGACGAGCGCCTGGTGGCCGGGCCAAAGAGGCAATGTGGGACCCCCTTCCCGTGGGCTCACCACCCGCAGGAGCGGTCACCGGGCTTGCTGAGGGGAGGTGTGTGTTAGAGACTGTAAGAAGTGGCTGTACTAACATAAATGTTGTTACACAGAATAACCACCCCCCCCCCCCCCCCATCCCCCCATCCGCATCGAGAAATAGGAGTCCACCGGGTGAGCCTGTCTTTTTGGTATCAGAGATAATATGCAAAAGCCGGCAGTAAATTTTAATATCTGCATTAATTACCGATATAGGCTGATAGTTTGAGCAATTCTGGGGGTCCTTCCCAGGCTTATGTAGTACTGAAATAAGCACTGTGTTGAGACCTTTGTGGAAATAGCCTTTTTCTATAGCTGAATAATAGTATCTAGCCAAATTGGTCCTACAATATTCCATAATTCTAAATATAGCTCACGGGTCCCATCAATTCCTGGGGAGTGCCCCCTATTGGTTAATTTAACAGCTGTGTGTAGTTCATCTAATGTTATAGGGGCATCCAGTTCCTTAGATTCATCGTCAGATAGCATACGTAGGTAAATTCAGATTGTCAAAGCTGTTTGCTGTTTCAATGTTAATGCAAGGAGACGGCTTGGTTTACTGCTATCAGTGTAATATCTATGTTTGGTGATATGCATCATAAATTCAACCCGTTGCCTCAGTATATTATCTAGTTCTGCCCTCACAGATTTAAGCTTTGCTTCTACCTCATCACTATAGCTGTCCTTAAGCTCTCTCTCTAAATTACTGCAAGACTGTTCCAATTGGGTAATCTTTTGCATTCTACTCTTTTTAAGATATCGCATTGTGGCGCAGGAAGCTTTTGATTGCCGACCATACTATTGCTTTATCTGAAACTGAATCTTTCTTAATATTAATAAATTCTTCTAGTCTGGGTTTAACTTGTGCAAGGTATTTTTCGAATCTCAGAAGGGTTGTATTAAACCTCCATCTGGACAGATTACCTTTTAAAAAATTAAACGAGGTTATTATTGCATTATGGTCAGAGATATTACGAGGTAATAAAACCACCTTGTCTATGGTCGGAATCAAGTCTGGTGTGGATAAAATGTAATCTATTCTCAAGAACATTTTATGATGTGGGGAAAAATATGTGTTATCTCTAGCCGTAAGGTTCTGAACCCTCCAAATATCAATCAGATTTATATCCTCAACAAAGTTCTTTAAAGCTTCGGAGGATAAATCTTGTGTATGCGTAATGGATGGATTATACCTATCTGAATTACAATCAAAAAATGTATTCATATCCGATCCTACAATAAGTGAATAGTTAGAGAGACTCAGCAGCTCTTTGGTCAACCAAGGAAAATGAGATGGGTCGAAGGGCGTGGGGGCGTAAATACAAGCAAAGGCTATTATATTTCCCCTGAATAGAAACCCCACAGTAAGCCAATCTCCCTGAGTTGTTAAAACTAATTTTCTCAATTACCAGATTTAGTTTACATTTCATTAAGATCATAACCCCTTTGGTCTTAGAACCATCCCCCGAGGATGCAACTATTTTGTAGTGTTTGTTCTGCATACGTCGAACATCGACCGGTTCCAAATGTGTCTCAGATAGGAGAGCCACATCAACATTTTTCCTTCTCAGGAATTCTAAGACTTTTGTTCGCCTAAATAGTGAATTTAACCCTTTAACATTGAGGGATAGTATAGTGTAGTTAGTCATCTTGGTAACCTCTAATCAAAATGTACTCTAATCCTGATGTGAAATGAAAAATAAAAGATCTCTGTGTGAACCAGGAACCAGGAAGTCACATTGAGACTACAGAATAACATGATATTAAGTGCAAAACACAATGTAAGTGCGAAATACAAGTCACAACAAAGGCAGCAATAAATAAATAGTTTGCAGTCCTCCACCTAGAAAACCAGCAGAGAGTGACTTTGAGACAGTGAAGCGGGTCGGCGGTGGCAGCTTTGGGTGAGTAAGACCTTTTTACATTCTGACCAACTGTTTGGACACCACAGAGAGTTCAGTCAACACACAGAGAAACTGAAACGAGGATGTCATACTCAACTGTTTTTATGGTGCTTACATTAGGATTGTTCTCTGACAGTTTCTTGTCAAATCAGCCATAAACTAACTAGTCAAGCTTTTGCGATGAAAAGTCATCAAATGGCAGAACTTGACCACAGAGAACCAGATCCAGCAGGTGTTGGTGGAGCGATCCATCCTCACATTTAGTGAGAACCCCTACATCGTCTTAATGTTTTGCGCATTGGAGACACAGAGAGACCTCCACGTGGAGATAGATGTAGCAAGTAAGGACACATGTGTTCTTTTTGTTTAGAGCAGACAAATGACTTTCCTCTATTATCTATGCACTGCTTCATGGTACCTACCCAACACACACTGAGAAGATCTAAACATCACATCTGACCTGATATGTTCTGTCTTTGTCTCCTTTTGTCCTTTTAGGTTGGGATTGTGCCTCCTTGTTTGAAGACTGGGGGTATTTTCCTGTAAACATGGCCAGGATGTACATTGCGGAGACCACCATGGCTCTGGAGTACCTCTACAGCTACGGCATCACCCACAAAGACCTCAAACCTGCCAAGTGGGTCATAAGTCTGTCCCATTAATCTGTTCAGATAACAGCTGTAGGTAAATTACGCCATTTTTTTGTAATATTTGAAACAATAGATCCCTAATTTCAGACAGTGGTAGACAAAAGCAACTTCTCATTTTTAACTGGCTACTAATTTTGTCGCTTGATAGATTTCTTTCTTATCATTTTTTGTTTCCTACCTTCAGACAGTGGGCACTGCTCTGTACTTGGCCACAGAAACAATCCTGAAGCAAGGCTATTGGCAGCCTGTGGACTGGTGGGCCTTGGGGATTATCCTTTGTGAGTTACTGGTGGGTGGAACTCCTTTCTATTGGAACACCTTTCAGGAGCTCTTTGATCAAATGATTGCAGGTAAGAATCTTTACTTCAGTTCATTATCTTTTTTATTAAACACGCACCCTTTCTACACATAAGTAAATTAATCTTTCCTTATTTTTAAAAGTTGATTAAAAATGTATATTATCCTACTTTGTGATTTTTCATAAAAAATCTTGCAAAAGGTAGCTTTAACTTCTTGTTTCTTTAAGTTTTGGTATATTCATCTTTAACTTGTTTTTAGATGTTTTTCATTCAGTGCTTTTGTGATGATGGAGCTAACATTTTAACTCTGTTATTGGATCACTGATATGTGCTTTTTTTTTTCCCCCAGATGATTTCATCTAGGCGGAGGGGGAGGACACCCCGCCAGTTGACACCCAGGACCTTATCACCCTTCTCCTGAAGAAGAACAGGATGAAACAGCTGGGTACAGGTTAGAAGCACATTTAAAATGATGAAGACGTGGATAGAGAACTGATAAGCTAATGGGATAGCAACCTGTGGAGGAACAGGCTGCTGTGCTTCAGGTTGTCTCCAGACATACAAAAAAAAAGTTACAATTTTGAGACCTCTTGACATCTTTACATTCCCCAAGGGAGTTATATTTTCATTCCTGTTTGCCTCTTCATCAGGTAGCAAGATACATCAAAAATGTTTGAGGACATTTCAGTGAAAGGGGTTTAGGTGCAGATTTGGATCTAAAAATGACACAATATGATTTTTCTAAACACTGAAAAATACTCTTGGACTCTTGTGCTAGTTTGTCATTAACTGTTGGACATCTGGAACACGCATCTTGTAATTCTCTCCTACTCAAGTTCGGCCTGTGGCTATGATACACAGAGCTGTGATAGTTTACCTATCTTACACACAGTGAGAAAATACAGCGGATCTTTTCAAGTATCCTTTAGCCTCACTAATGAAGTTACAGATGGTAATGATATGCTGCTTGGCTTTGGCCTTCTTGCTAACAATTACAGTACTGTTTAAAGCCATTCTTTCTCTGGTGTTTTTCATTTTGGTAAGACTAAAAGTGTCTAGAGATGCGGTCTGGTACAACGCAAACGTCTGTTTGTGTCCCTTGTTCTCCAGGAGGAGCTGGGGAGGTGAAGGCACACCAGTTTTTCAGGGGTCTGTGTTGGAAGCACCTCCTGAATGAGGAGCCTCCGCCAGCCACTTTGATTGTAAGTGCCAACACACACACCTCAATAAACCTCCACTCATGTCTGACAGAATCACTGGAGGACTTTATCTACTTCGTTAACATGGTGCTCCTGGACAGACATTATGGGTAGCAAGCTGCTTTTTCACTGATGCCTGGTGGGAATTTGAATCAAGATAAATATCATGTCTGCCTTTGTTTCATAACTTCATGCATGTTGGTTGTTGCTGTGATCTCTACAGCCCACTCAGACCTGTGGTGTCAGGAAGACTGCAGTGCTGAAGAATCACCTGTGGAGCTGCCATACCTTTGCTCTGTTGCACATCAGCAAGGTTCAGTTTTTATCCAGCTCCCAACCTCCACTGCTGTTTTGGACTGTCAAATCCACCATGAAATACAGACAAGAGAATTTTGATGCTTTTTCTCTTGAAACTGTAGGTGTATGGCAGCCCAGAACACCTCTCCACCCTCACACCCGTCAACCAAATTGTGATGACAAGACTGGTGGAAGAAGAGGAGGAGCAGAAGTTTAATAATTATGAAGACTTTTATGAGGGTAACAACAAGTTTGATGAATTTTATGA
This sequence comes from Scomber scombrus, assembly GCF_963691925.1. Classification (NCBI taxonomy): domain Eukaryota; kingdom Metazoa; phylum Chordata; class Actinopteri; order Scombriformes; family Scombridae; genus Scomber; species Scomber scombrus. The sequence continues at coordinate 3,610,524 of NC_084983.1, forward strand.
TGAAGAACAGTTGGACGAATGTTTTGTGGACGAGTTCAGTGGAGTTACTGAGGAAGAGGAGCCCAGTGAGGAGGAAGACTCTGAGGACACTCATGAGGACGGAGACAAGGAGCAGCAACAGCTCTTTGAAAAAAGTACACTGAGGAGGAGGAGGAGAGGACAGAAAAAGACAAGGAAGTGCAGGTGGAGGAGAACAGGACACTGTCTCTTCATCATCCATACACTGAGTCCCCCCAGATAGGATGATTTTCCACCTACAGCTCGGTGGTCTCCATGGTAACAGCAGAGGGGACGCCTCAGAGAGACTGGCTGCTGAAGACAAACCACTAAAGACCAGTTTTCCTTCATTTCTTTCTTATTAGAGAGGACAAAATCCACCACGATGACAGGACAACAGCTTCTGACTTTTTCCTTTTTCTTTTACTATTTTTTTTTTCTGCTTTCCATGGCAGCCTTTTGCTGCCACACTAGAAAAAGAAAGGTCAGTATCACCTTATAATGTGAAAGGTTTATTGTTGTTAAGGTACTTTTGCAGTCATTAACTGAAATGTGTAAAGTGCAGATAATACTAATTGAAACATGATTAAACAGAGACCGCTTCTTTCAAGACTTTATTTCCAAGTTAGCCTCTCATGCACATACCAACAGAGCCTTGTGTTTCCCTACTGACCCCTTCTTCTCTCACTATGCAATACTTATACAATGCAATACTACAGTGATAGCACATTGTCTCATTTGAAATTAATGAACTGACACCAGAGAGTAATGCAATCAAAGCATGAAGTGTCATCCTGGTGGAAGAGGCACTCCAGTCCTCCAGTGGGACCACAGGCCTCCCACGCTGAACTGTATATCTCTTAGCACTTAAGGAGGAATGGTGTAATAAACCTACAGCGGCTATTAATTAGCTGGCATTCTCCTGCGTGCCCTGATTTCATAGCTGCTGGCTTCCCTGTGAGGACTGCTGGGGATGTTTAATCTATAACTTTTGGAAGACCTGGAGGTATCACTGAACCAAGAAACATGGCTATTGTAAATGTGACTCGACATGAACAGAGGAAGGATCTTTGTAATGGGAAGTGTGGAGCCAGAATGACACTACCTCCAGACAAGACGAGATGTTTTCATAGCTGGTAACTTAAGAGCAGTGTTGGGGAGTAACATGTAACACCATTAGGTCATTTAATTACAGAATAAATGTAAGTGTAATCCGTTACAGTTACTGACTGTTACTGATGAACATGTTAATGATTACAAAGGAGGTTACATCTGAAGTCTGAAGATTTTGCTTTTTAATATTTAACTGAATACATATATTGCTGTTTTTAATTCTTTGAATTAAGTATTTTTATTTAGTAAATAAATCATGATGTGGGCTTATTTGAAGCAAACGTGGGCTTAAATGGTGTCACAGTACCAATTAAACCCATGCCGGACTTTTGACATTTTCATCAAATATCTTTATTTTATATTCCAAAATCTACATGAACTAATGAATACGTTTTCAAATGAGAGATAAATGTTGCTTTATAAGAAATGAATAATTATAAATCATGTCAGTATCCATGAAAAACAGCTGAACGGTGCTTAATGGGTACACTTACCCTAACAGCTGAAAACATTGATTAGAGAAGTAATCAAATGTAATAATTCACATTACATTGATTAAGCAATTGAAATATTTACATGATAATCATCAATAATGATATCCCTAACCTATCCCCCATAGTGGGTTGTGCTACTAAAACAGTCGGGCCTAGTAATTTCACATTGAAGAATAGGTTCACATCTTAATACAATACTCACGTCCTTGTCAATGTTAAGTTTATTGGATTCTGTAATCATTCTTCCACTCTGTACTCTCTGTGAAGAGTTCCCCATGTGCAGTGACTACGCTATAAGAGATGAGTTGAAACCACCTGTCCTCTTTCTGTGCAAAGATGCCTTCTGAGGATCAGCTGAAGCACAACAAATATGTTTGGAAGGAAATATAATTGTTTTCTGGATTTTATTCTCTGGCGATGAGTCAACTGGGAAGGATGGTGAGTGAACAAAATCACACAATTCTTACACTGGAGAAAGCAGTTGGGATCCTGAGTCATTGTTGACTTTCTGTAGACCTGAACCAAGGGTTTTGAATGCCTAAACATAATTATTAAAAAACAATAACATGCTTTAATTGATATGCGCAAATAATAGAATAAAATAAAATAAAATAAAATATGTTGTCTCTGAACATTTTGCAGCAGATTCATTCACAGATTCATTATGCTGATTAAAAAACATCCTTTGGGCCAATTTATGTCACTTCCAAATATAGAGACATAATTATGTAGACAACAGGAGACAGGAATTATTTGTATTGTCGGGGCAAAACACATGAAATAAACATACACACTACTACCTGGATGACACCCATTAGTCACACTGATAATACTCTTGCACAGGTAACACTGCTTCTTATTACACTTCAAACCTTTTTGGGGGAAAAAAACCCTTATCCTTCTCTCTTTTCATGCACAGATTACTTACTTGCATTGTAAGACATCATGCATATTGGAGGACATTACAAGAGACCGGGCGCAAATTTCCCCCGGGTGCTTTAACAATGACACTTTCAATTATATCCCTATGAAACCGGCTGACTAAGAAAAAAAAGGTTAAATGTATTTGACCCCCACTTGGTGCCATTGAATGGCGATGGGGTGATTAAAATCTCAAAAGCTGTTAAGTGGAGTCAAATTGGGTACAGAGCAGATATCCTTCACTAATATCCCTTTGGACGATGCTCATAGGACGGGGCATTTTTCTTGTGGAATGAGGTGAACAGAAGTAGAAGTAATCGTCCACATTTGCAGGATAAGCTTTAGAAGAAAGCCTCTATGTAATCCAAGGGGACGGCCCAGCTTGTCCTCTGAGTTGGCAGAACATGCAAACACCTGGTTGCATGTCAGGAAAGCCTGAGTTTGTGCCATAGACACACATAAACTGTATTACTAGGAACTTTGATTGCTTTGCTGATATGGAGAGCATTCAAAGACTGACCATTACCTTAACTAAGTGTTCTGAGCTCTTAAAGCAATCATGAAATATGTTATCATGCTCCACTTACAATGAATAGATACTGTATTGCAGGAAGTCTTCATATGTATTGTATGATACACTTTTTCTGTTTTGAATAGAGTCTTCTCTGGTCTTGCTTGCATGACTACTGTATGGTCTTGACATGACATGCACTGCTCATGCCCATCTGTCAGAGCTCTTTATGATCCTAGAGCTGCTGTCTCTCCAGTGTCATGAGAATCAAGAAGCTCTCACATGTATGTCGTATGTGTTTTTTCATTATCGCTGCTCTCATGCAAACTTTACGGCTCTTCACAGTTTGTTGGCCATATTTCCACACAGAAGCAGCAGCAACACCTCAGCAAGAGCAGATGGAGTGCAGAAATGATTTTCCACTGAAAATATAACATGGAAAGAATAGAGGATAGAATGCTGCACGCTCCTGTGGGCCAAAGTTAGAGTGATGCTTCTTGCTTACACACAGTGTGTCATTTACTCAGATGGGATTAAGAGAATCAAGTAGATATGATGAGGTCACTTGCAAAAAATAGATAAATAAATACATTTTCAATAATGATGTTTTTATTGTGCATTCCAGGTAATGTCAATCAAACTGCAGTTGGGTTGTTTGATTAAGTAAAAATACCTCAACAAAATACAAGTTACTTACAAAATTAAACTTCTCATTTCATGTTTCATAGTGTAAGCCCTTGTGATGGATATAAGTTTCTTTTTAAAGTGCTATCTGTAAGAATAGACTTAGCTCGTTCTGTAATGCCATTCTGTTCTCCCAGAAAGAAAGAAAATCATCATTATTTTTCAGTATTCCATAATGTAACTCCATATTTCTTACTTAGTTACTTATTACTGTTTCACAGCATTGAATGTTTTACACTTTAGTATCTCACAGTCGGATGTTTCCCAAATAAAGCAGACCATGTTGTATGTAAAAAGGTGAATGTCCTCTTTTCTCAGATTGTGACCATGGCAACAAAAACATACTGGAGCAGCTGTCTTGAATAGTAGATGTATGAAATGTATATAATGACTTTGGCAGCACCAGATTCTGCATTACAACCAAATGCAACTGTGAAAGTTTCCTCCACAGAATTTAGCAGATTATAGAAAAAAAAGTACAAAGCCTGAGTCCTTGAGCTTCAATTAAACTTTAACACAGCTGCAGCACACATCTTTTGACGGGTGTCCAAATGCCAAGTTAAAGAAATTCATGAAGACACTTTAATACACAGCGTTAGAGATCTGCTCATCATTTTGATGGCCAAAGAGTTCATGCATCTTTCTCACATTCAAATCAGCTGGATGTTACTCTCTGCCAGGTGAAGCACAGCGAGGATAATGACCGGCTCTGCAGGTAAATGTTTTAACATGGTCTCTCACCAATTGTCTCTTGGCTGCCAAAACCATTGCAGCTTTCGGGAACTGTCATACCGCTCTGCATTCAGTACTTGGTGGTGTTTTTTTATATGCCTGGAACAAAACTAATTCTTTATTAACACAATGTCCCCTGGTGTAAATCTCTTGGAATCGAGCAGTGAGAAATGAATGGATTAAAGGAAAAATGATTGTAATCCTTGTAGCTCTGTTTTGCTCTCCACCAACTCCTGGGACATTTTTTTGGCTGCTAAATACTTTCCTATGTTCATTAAATACTCACTCACTTTGCCTGTCTGCCATTTAGTGCTGGACAGGTAGTGTATAGTAGGTTTATCAGAGCTCTTCTGAAAACATCTGCCTGCTGCTGCTTATAATGAGGTGGATGAGAGTGCTAAGAATGAACCAAAACAATGAGCTGAAAGATGCTAAAATGCTCCATATTATTTAAACATGAGAAGAACAGTAACACACTGTATCGTCCTGGTTCTTGTATGTTGGCGCAATTCCTACATTGTTTCCTCTACTGTGATCAATTTAAATAAGAAGATATTTACCATGCAACCTCGTGGAGTGGTGCTTTCAGTGTATTGGAGCTCCTCAAATGGCTCTCAAACCAACATCTCCAAACACACTCACAGAGAACAGATGTCTCTTGTTTTGCGCTCCTGGCAGCAGGCAGCGCTCCTTTGTCACATCCATGCGGGGCAGAGCTGCACCGCATCCTCTTATCCAACCCCTCCATCTGAAAGCACAACTTATGCATATCGACGAGAGACCGAGAAACTGCACGGTCATCCTGTGGAATTGCTGGAGCCGGATGATGCGCAAATGAGAGGTAGAGGTGATCGAAGAGAGGAGGGCCATAATCGAGGGGGACAAGTGACAGGTGTGCGGGGACTGTGCGGTAGGAGGAGAAGAAGAGGACGAATAAATATAAATCATACAAAAGCTGCATCAATATAAATATCATGAACTTGTTTCCATAGATATTCACCACCTCCAGGTCAGTATAAGTGATGCACTTTTGGGAGCAATGCCAGCCTTGAGGATGTGTGGGAAGACATTTTTTCAGCTTTGTACATTTAGAAACTGCAATTTCTTCCATTCTTCAAAACAGCTCTGTCTCTGTCAGGTTGCATGGGGATCAGGAGTGAGCAGCCGCTTCCTTGTCAATTCTAAATTGGATTGACATCTGGACTCCGTCTGTCACTCCGGGACATCAACATTGTTGTTTTGAAGCCGTTCCGGTGGAGCTGGATGCTTTTCTACTCACGCTCATTGCTGTTTTGCTGGAAAACAAATATGCTTCTAAAGTCACAGGGTTTTTTTGAAAATTCCTCCAGGATTGCTGTGTGTTTTGGCTGCTGCATTCATATCCTCCAGGATGAGCTGCAGAGAAATATCCTCGCAGTGTGATGCTGTCACCGCCGCGCCTCATATCAGGGATGCTGGGGTGTTTGTTTTGCTGGTGTGCAGTGGAACACAGAGTTCTGTTCATCATTAAAGCTAAAAAAACTAGTACATTTTGGTCTCATTAGGCTTTATAAGCATCTTCCAGCTGACTTCAGAGTCTCTCATGGGCTTTTTTCTTGAACTGTAGCTGAAATGTCATGTGAGTTTTATTAAGAGTTTCCTTTTTACTACTCTCCCATAAAGCTGTGAGTGGTGAAGTACTCAGCCAACTGTTGCTGTATGCACAATCCCTCCAATCTTAGCATCTGGAGCTTGTGTCTTTCTGCTCAATTCAGATTTACAGCTGTGTCATACCCTCTCTATTTCATAATGATTGATTTAACTGCACTCCAAGTGATGTTCAGTGACTTGGAAATGTTCTTGTGTCTGGTATCCATCCTCTGACTCGTGTGTTTTTCAATCATACTGTAGAGATGGGTGGGCCTGTGCAGCCCACTTTATGAATGCAATAAAGTATGAGCTGTGAAAGCACCAGCAGAGGGTGCATTTAGCTGATAGAACTTATAGAAAAAAACTGACAGCGATGAAGATAGATATCTTTTGTGTAAGGGAAAAACCGTCCACTTACAAGCCCTAAGTTACATTTTTTCAAGAGGCAGTGACATGAAGAAAATGATGAGCATCCTCAAAGCTAGCGGGGACAAAGAGATGCCTACAATCTCCTCCAAACTGACCAGACAGGCTACACAGTGGAAGACGTCCTGCTCACAGTGCACTGACACAGCTCACCTGCTCCCCAAGTCTCCAAAATGTTGGCTCTGAGGCAGGACCCTGCCCAGCCACATGATAGTCTTATAAGTGACCTTTTATTGATAATACAAGATGTCCATGTGTCCATGTTACTGTGCTGAGTTTCATCACTGACTGACCATCATTTGTTTAATAAGCTACTGTAGATGAGTTGAGTGAACTATAGGATACTTAGGTGTTGTTTAAGAAGCACGCTGTTTAGAAATCAGATGTTATATTGTGTTGTATTATGCATGTATGATAAGGACTATATGTATGGAGCTAATTTGACTTTCAGTTTCAAATCTCTTTTTCGAATGAAGAAAACATGTGGCCTCCATTTAGCTCCATGTATATTTTCTGACTTGTTACTGAATCTAATTTTTCTGTGTGTGCGTGTGTGTGTGTGTGTGTGTGTGTGTGTGTGTGTGTGTGTGTGTGTGTGTGTGTGTGTGTGTGTGCGAGTGTGTGTATGTGCGTGTCTCTCTCTCTTTCTCTCTGTGTGTGTGTGTGTGTGTGCACGTGTGTGTGTCTCTCTCTCTCTCTCTCTCTCTCTCTCTCTCTCTCTCTCTCTCTCTGTGTGTGTGTGTGTGTCTCTCTCTCTCTCTCTCTCTCTCTATCTGTGTGTGTGTGTGTGTCTCTCTCTCTCTCTCTCTCTCTCTGTGTGTGTGTGTGTGTCTCCAGGATGTAAGTTTTGCCACAATATTGAATCACCAAAACTTTGAGCCTCCTGATACAGATTCATTTATATTACAGTCAACTGAAACCTCCCAACTACTAACTACAACTTTTGAAATGAACACTTATGCAAACAAGTATTTTACACTTTATATTTGTAATTCATTTATATGACTTTCTTTTTATCCTTTTATTTATCAGGGTCAAAAAAGCCACAATAAATCTACTTTAATCCAGTGTTGTAAAACAATAAAACTTCCAAAGTGGGGTAAATACTTCTTCATAGGCACTAATTACAGAGATGTTAATTAGGATAAGTGTATTAGTTGGGCATAAAACTCATTTTCTCATAACTGTATGACACAAAACCTGTAATTGCATCAGCTGAATACGCTCTCAGAACACCGCAGCTCACACACAGGGTGCAGAGTACACTGTAGCCAGATGGCAACCTCTGGTTAATTGCTAAATAATCTTTATCAAACACTGGCTTGTGTTTTTTTTTTTTAGGTGTAAGCCAGTATTTCCAGACTGCATGCTGGGAGATCAGCATTTAAGCTCATCTGTAGAGGAAATTTCTCAGTGGGGTTTCTACTATTTTAAAGCAGATTATAGCCGTTAGAGTCAGACAGTCTGGTGCAGTTTTGGTCTGCTTCATCAATCCTGTTTTTGCTATCATTTACAAAATATATGTGTTCAAATAATTGTGCACAGCTGTAGTAGCTTTAAACACGTAGAAGATGAGATTTGTCCTCTTGAGGTTTGAGTGGTGTTTTTAGTATTTTTACCTTCTAGCACTATTACTGTTTCAGTTTGTGTGTGTGTGTGACTGCGTTTCTGATGTGAAGGACGAGTATTTGCAAAGCAGATGCTATTTGACACCCGCTTCAGGTAAGGGTACCCCCTCCTCCAGACTGACACTTTGACTGTAAACGGCCATGAGAAGCATCTCAGGTAAGTAACATTGATTTATCGACTGCCTCTGCTTTCCCTCCCCTGCCCGCATACAAATGATCTCAGCTGGATTGGATCTTGAAGGGCACTGATGAGTGGCGAGCTGGGTGGGAGAAATACGTCAACTTGACTCATTACCACCCAGCGCTGTGACTCACTACTATGACTGTACTCCTCCCATCCATTAAGGCCGGCTATTACAGCCTGAACCTGTTAAGGGGAGCTGCTCCTCAGTAGCATCTTTTGGCTGAGTAGCAGAGGGGATAAGAGGAGTCATAAAGAACGTAGGTGAGTGGCAGATTATGATACAACATTAAGAGTTTTCAGAACTCTTAACTATTTATTTGACATTATTACTTATGTTCTAAAAGCTGATAGTAGAGGCAGAGCTGTGATTTCTCCACCTTACAATGAACTTCAAATTCAGAGCTCCTATAAGTGTGTTATATTGTGATAACACTGTGTATGCATTTTAAATAGCTTAGCATAGAGGATGGTGCTATGACAGGAAGAAAAAAGCAGAGTTAGAGCACAGATACAGTAATTCTGTTGGGTCAGTGCTCTAATTAGGCATTCTGAGTTATGCTTGGGTCAAACTTACACATTCACTGAGTCATCAAAGTGCTGTGCCTGCATTTTTTAAAGGTATATTTTCGGGGGGGAGGGGGGTATTTTATGCCTTCATTAACAGTAGAGGAATGGCAGGAAATGAGAGGAGAGAGAAATGGTGAAACCTGAAATATTGGGCCACCAGGGTTGCTCCATGCCTGGATTATGATCTCACTATTACCTCACTGTATTATTGACTTTCATTGTTGAATATTATAATCTCTGCACACTTCAAGGCCCCTTCAGGTGTCTGTAAATAGTTAAGAGGTTGTGAAAAACAAACATTTTTGTTGATATTTCAGCAGTTCATATCTGACTGCAGGTTAGCTTGCAAGGTGATCAATGTATTAAATACATTAACCTGTTAAATCCTTGCATTAGATAATCTGTCTCAAATATGTATCATTTGCAGTTCGTCAGTATGCACAAATATTGCATTAACATCTCATCTTTAAATGCTAATACATAACTTTCTGGGAATACTAAATCGTATGTGTATGCTGTGTTTTTGCATTAACTATAAATCACATATCTTCACATTATCACTGGTCATATTATAAAACACTGCACAAAATCATCTTTCCTACTGAGATGTGACAACTCATAGTGAACATTTAGTGACCTGCCCTTCTCCGTCAGCAGTAGGCACATGCTGTACACCAACCTTTATAAGCCAAGATACTAAAATATTCACAGTGTTCCTCTCAGGACTCGTCTCTCTTAATAAGCTGACAACAAAATGAATACAAACCAAAATTCAGGAAACATCCCTAATAAGGTACACAGGCTAACAACAGGTTTAGTTTCTCTAATAACGCAACCTCGAACCCGCAGTACCACTTTAGATTTACAAGATTAATCTTAAATCAGTGTAAAGTATTAGCATGAGTTGATAGAATAAGTTTTAAATGGATTTTCATCCCCTGTATCTGAATCCAACAGCTATATTAAATGTAGGAAATATGTCAAAAACTGCATACAGAAAAACATGTGAAAACACTGGAATAGTCCTTTAATGACTATGAAAAATTCTAACAAATCACTTTCGAAGCTACAAGATTGAAACTAATCCAGAAATGAAAAGAGACCATCAGAAACATGTTATATGTTAATTAATTATTATAATTACAATTATAATAATTCATCCAGTTATTTTGAGTCCAATTCCAAAATTTTGATTAAAATAATTAAAAAAGCATTTTAGAAAAACCCTTTTCATCTTCGAGTATATAATTGAACAATCTCTCCAGGCCACATGCATACATCCAGCCTCCATGCTGAGTCGTAAACCAGCGTGAAACTTAACATGACTCAGTGGTTGATATTTCCATGTGTGGGCTTGAACAGTGAATAATCATGACTAACGTTAATGACCTTTCTGGTCCAGCCAACGCCATGTACCGTACAGCCTGAGCGGGCATTATTCCCTCAGCTTCTGACATCATCTGTTCGGCAGCCGCCCACCGACACCTGATTCAAGAGAGCCGGCCCGTCACCGTCGTCCTTCAAGCAATTGTCATCAAGACCTACTGCCTCTTGTCAGCCGATCGCAAGCCTGGTTCACCATGTGTGTGCCAGACAGAGGAGAGCACAAATGACTCACCCAATTCTCTGTCCCCCCTCATCTGCGCCTACACATTGTTTTTCTTTTTTTTTTTCATTTCATTGCCATTGAGTGAAGGGGAGCTGGGTTTTTCAGGGTGACTCACTGCACTGTACAGTATACCTTCATATTCACTAAGCATTTGCGACCATGAATCATGGTTCATTTAAGTTCCCAGAAGGCCAATTTCACACCAGAATTTACCACAAAAAGCTACATTTTCATCAAATAATCTACTTTCAAAGAAAATCATTTATCAGTTGTATTATGACATATTATAACATCATTAATCAAAGGGAAAAAAACACAAGAAATCCTCTAAAATGTAAATATGTTCCTGCTAGAATGACTGAATCCATCACGCTCTATAGTTTTCTTACAGCACATACAGTAATGGGAGAGTTTTGCTAGCAGGGAGGTAATATGCTGTAAGAGTAATGCCTTACGGGTAATGTTTTCGGTGCCTGGTGTTACTATGGTTTCCCAGCTTATTATATCACGAAGACATTAAGGACTCCCCAAATTTGGTTTCTCTTGCCTCTGTGTGCTTTTCAGTACATTTCACTCTGTTTCTGTTGCTGTTGCTGCTGCTGCAGCGGTGGTGGTGGTGAGCCAGCTTCATCACCTTACATCAACATACACTGTGTAGGCTCGTGGTAATCTTGCAGTGTCAGCAGACGGTGCCGCTCGGTGCTTTAGTGCAACTGTGTGACAAACTGAGGTAACTTTCTAAGCTGATCAGTCAAAATTGTCAACGCGCTGGAAGGGTATTAAGAGGTATGAAAATACTCGGCTCGGAACCGCTTGTTTGATATGAGTTTTTCCATTTAAAAAAAGTATAATTGAGAAAGACAGCATAAAGACAGAATCTATGAATATGTAAACATTTTTCATTTCAGAAGTTTAATTGCTGAATATATCTGCTGCTTGACTGTGAAGCCCATTAGTTAGTGTATCAGGGGTTTAAAGTCTTCCAAATCACACTTGTGTAAGAGTGTACTTACACTAGGCCCAGTTACCTTGTATCGCCAGAGCACCATTGCCCAGACAATTACACAGACAATAAAGTTGGAGGCATTGTCACTACCCGATGTGAGTCACACATGCGCAGTAGTGTCCACCATCGTCCGCCATCTTTGACAGTTATGTACGGCAACTCCATATATACAGTCTATGGTAGCGACAGGCATACGTTCGCCCCAGTGAGACCGACATAACTGTTTTGTTTATTTAGACAATTAACTGTCAATAACACAGAAATAATACACCCTTAATATTAATATTAATATATTTTCAATCAGCACAGAGACACTTTCCCCCTTCAGCAGATTATTTAATTTTTTTTTTCCTTTTTCAATTATGCTTACAAAAACATAATTAAAAAAAAATTATGAACTCATAATGCTATGAGGAAAAATATAATATGATGAAAAAAAATATTTGTCCCTTTTCATTTCATGTCCGCTGAGGACTCGACTCGTCTTTTCTTTTCAAGCCCATTGACCAGCTGCAGCTGATTGATAATTAGTTACTAATTAGAACCAGGTGTGTTAGAGTGGGGAGATACCTAAAATATACAGGACAGTAATAGCTCTCCAGGAGCAGAGTTGGAGACCACTGAGTTAGTCTCTCCATGGACTATATTTCCTCTATAATGTCCAGCACTGTCCTGGGCTTGGTGGGTCACATTTCAACCAGCTCCTTGTGATGGAGCCTTTTTGCCAATATCAAGATTTTGAAGCGATAGATGTCCTTGTTTTGAATAATGTCCTCTAGTCTAGTCTAATCAGACCCAGTTACATAGTCTGGGGTCCCTCTGTAGCTACTTTGTAACAAACAATCTCCCCCATAACAGAATGCTTGTCATTTCATATATGACCAGAAAACATGTGAGTGATTGGCCCTGGATCTGCCTGCATTGTCTCCAGCATTGCTGCTGTTTACCTGATGCAGGGGGTGGTGAACCATGTGCCATGGAGAGCCATGTGTATGCAGGTTTTCCTTCCAACCAAACACTTCAACAGGTGATTTCACTGATTAACACAGCTTCAGCCACAGAGGTGTGTTAATCAGTGACATCACCTGTTGAAGTGAACCTGCATACACATGGCTCTCCACCCCTGACCTAACGCAAACAGTTAGTGTCAAACTCTGCATATCCATCAGGAACAAGAAGAAAAACATATATTTAAATGGAGATGATGATCTGCTTTAAGGAGATATACATTCGAGTACAGTTGCAGCATGTTGACTATAACTGTAGTCTCAACCCAACCTGATTGTATAGAGTGTTGCAGTCAGAGGCCAGACCCAACACACACTCATTTGAAAATGCTAATGAGCGAGTTAATCACTTTGGGTTTAGTTTATAAACTTGACCCCTATTCATTATCATATCTAAATGCACAATTCATTGTCTCAAACAATTTACTGGTTCATAATTGGGAAGTGGAGCATAATTTAGTGCCGTAATTCAGTTTCAGACCAAGCCAGCTGAGCTTGGATTGACCCTCATGTTAATTCATTAGCTCCTGTTGGCGGCGCTCACCGCAGGCTCCGTGGTGCCCGAAAGACGGAGCCAACTTGCAACGGAGAGCCTGTAAAGACACAGAGGAATGTTTCCAAGTGTCTCAGAATGAAGCTGTGACTGTCTTTCGTGGTTCAGTATCAGTGTTAGTTGTTGCCAGGTGGACGTGGTCAGTGTTTTGACACCAGAGGTAAAGGTTGTGCCGGTGCCAGCGTGTGTTCACAGCTCCAGTACCTACGCACTTTGGTTCACGTTAGGTGAGAAGTGACGCAGGGGGACTGTCACTTTGTCATGTAATCACAGTTTTTCGGAGCTAATTTCTCTGACGTCCGTTCAGTATGTGTTTTACATTTGCTTGAGTCACTTTGAAGTGGAACAAATTGTCCTGCTGTTGCAAAAGTGACAGAGGTTTGTGAGCTGAGTTAAACCAGGTTGCTGGGATTAAATGGTATGAGTAGCTTTGCAGACCTTAAAATGAGTCCTAACATGCTGCCAGTAGCTGGTTAGTTTAGGGTTGGAAACAGAGGGGAAATAGCTCTTCTGGCTCTGTGTGACAAAAGTGACAATTTGCCATTTTACAGGAGGTTATGTGCCAGAGCTTGTCTGGGTGCCAGGCAACCAGCCAAGACTCCAAGAAGATACTACTCACAGCCAAGAGATAATCTAACACATAAGCCAAATGTAAAATGAGGTGAATTAGTTGCCTTTGGACAGACATTTCCAGTCTTTAAATTAAACTAAATTAACAAGCTGCTGGCTTTAGTTTTATACTCACAGGACACATAAGAGAGTGGTATCAATCTGTCATCTAACTCTCCCCTGAAAGCAAATGAGCAAACTGTTCCTTTAATGAGATGATACAATCACTAACATAAGGACTGCAACTAACTCCATTAACCTACTGTACTGATGATTCTCTCAATTACTAGATTCATTGTTTAGTCAGAAAGTTGTGAAGGTGTCATGGCCTCCATGTTTTTTGGACTCTTTGTGTTTTCAGTTATTTGACTTTGTGAGTTGGCTATGTGAGTTTTATAAGTGTGTTTTCTGGGTTTTTGGTTTTCAGTTTGCTCCTTTTTCCTTGTGTTCCCCCTAGCCCCGCCCTGGCCAATCAGCTCCCGGCCTTGCTTTTGTGTTGTGCCACCTGTTCCCTGTTCTTTGATTAGTTTGATTTGTATTTAAGTCATGGCTTTAAGTTCAATTCAGTAACTTTGTTGGATACTTTGTCACGTCTTGTCTAGTTTTTGGCCCTGCCTTCAGCCTCTTGCATTTGAATCCACCTGCTTCGCTCCCTTACATGACAGAAAAATATCCATTATAGTTCCCTGCAGTCCATTGTGACTTTAAATGTCTTGTTTTGTCTGACTTACAGTTCCAAACCTAAAGATATTCAGTTAACTATCATGTGTGGCAAAGACACATTTGAGAACCTAAAACCAGCTGATTGGGGACATTTTGCTCAACAATATACTAATATATATTATATATTTATGCAAATGTGCAATATATTCTGTATCTGTGTACATCGTTTAATTTTATTTCACACATAATATTATTAGGAAACACTCCATAAATTCTCATTGTTATGCAGATGATAACCAGAATTGACAGGCTAATGCAGTTCAAAGTGATTCTCAAAGAGATGTACAGTAAGAAGTGATTTTTCTGAAGCCGGACAAAAATGAGTCTTCAGTCCTTTTGATGATTTCATATTTGACAGTAATGGGAAGTTGCATTAACAAGTTCAGAAGAGTAGAAATGTGTGTTTAATGGAATCAGTGTTTGGGGGTGAAATTCATCAGCTCATCGCACCATCATTCTATCATCAAGACTGAAAACACCATCAGCTGCTTTTCATGTTTACACAGCAAATAAAGGAGAAGGCCGCTGTCAGAAATAGCTGATAAAACTAATGCGGGTGCACAAGTTCAAACGCTAATTCAAGCAGTGAGTTTATAATGTCAGCCACAAATTGGCTGTCAGTGGAGCAGAGATTAGTGTCTAATTAGCTGTGAGGGGGAGAGAGAGCTGTTAAATGAATGGCTGGACTGTTTTGAGGTTATGGGAAAAAGCAGGTGAATGTGCTGTGGAGGTTTTTTTGCTTGTTTGGGTTCAAAATGTCTACTTTTATCACATAAATGTATCTTTCCTGAGTTTTTCCATGTAGAGTAAAACATGAATAAACTAAAATGTCTGGCTCATGCTGATTAATATTTAAGCTAGTCTGCTTTGGATATGCTCATTTCATTAAGTTTCTATTGGCAGACTCATTAATAACACACAGCTGCAAATAAGTTATTTAAACAATCCATATTAGATGTGGACCAAGACAGAGAAGGATGATTTTCATTTGCAGTGTACAGCTCACACTGTCTAAACCCATCAATATATAGAATTGCATGTGTGTGTGTGTGTGTGTGTGTGTGTGTGTGAGTGTGAGTGCAACTTTTGTTTTATATAAGTTAAGACATGTAAATTCACACTGGGTTTAGAGTATTAAGGCTGTTAAAAAATGAGCTAATACATTCCAGCAGATAGTCATAATCATAAAGCACTGGTGGTTGCCCGAGGCGAGAGGAATAACAATGAACACTGCACAAAGATGAATACAGACATTTGGATTGGGAGGGTAACATTTATTTATACATTTCCGAAAACCTGACACAGAACTAGTAGTTTAGGACCATCGTGTACTGTATTGTTCACTGAAGTCAGGTCTGGTCTATACACAAACCAAACATTCCCATATTGTCTGATCTCTGCTGTTTAAACTGCTGAGTAATGAAGAAGAATGTCTGTATGGAAACTGACTCAGTTTTAAAACATTTCCACCTTAAAGTAATTCACCCTTCAGACTTTTAAATGCAGCTGAAATCTCTGATATGAGCATGTCATGTTGTCACCAGGGGGCGCTGCTGCTTCACTTTTGTTTATTAAACTCAAACAATGAATGAGATCATGAAGAAGTGTTTGGCAGCAGTTATAACCTGAGATGAACTTTCTACACAGAACAATAAAAAGCAGATAGTTATTTACTATGTGTGGACGAGATTAAGTTAGATTTAGTAATTTATGGTGCTGTAATTATGTTTAATTTGAATTATTTAATACAGAAAAACACAATTGAATATGTATCATGGATGCACACTGAGTTACACACACATGAAATCTAACTCACTATTAGAATTCTATTAAAGTGAGTGGATGCATGATGCAGACAAGATACTGTATGGCAATTCTGACTGTTCATCACCAGCTGGGTTAAAACTTTAATTTTTTTTTAATTTAAATGTTGTTGGGGAGCCAATGTGTTTGAACAACGTTATAGCCTATAGTGCTGGGAAAGCTAAATCTCTCTCATGTTTGTCCAGCTTGTCATTTGTAAAATATGATTCAACTAACTAACTCATAAATAAATACATTTTTGACTAACTAGTATATCTATTGTCAGATATTTAGTGGAATAAAAACTATACTGAACTAGAAACATGTGAGGTAGCATAAAATGGAAATATTGATGTAAAGAAATAAATACCTCCAAAACTGTACTTTAGTACTTTCCATCACTGAGCTGTACATGCACAGTATTTTAAAGAGTTTAAAGGGACATTCTGGTACTTCCAGTAACCTGGACCCTACTTTCCTATCGTTTTGAGTCTGAGTGACTTATGGGGAAAAAATATTTTTGGAATTGGTACAAAACTGAGTGAGTGCTTCAATTGGCAGCTATGTAATCCTTGGGGGCAATTGTGCCCATCAATTTCCGCCCACTACAAATGCCTGCTTTTGCCACTGATAGGCTCAAATTGTTATTATAAGTGTCTGACAATGAAAGTAAACACAGGAAGTGTAGCAACATTATGGCTAACTGCATAGGGATCTTTATCTGGGAGGGCTTCCTGGCAACTGAATCATCCACATATTCATCTGCCTGTGCTGATTTGTTTACATGTATGAGTCCAAAAAATTTAACCTCATTTGTCATTTAGACAAAATAATGAGAGAATATAATCAAGGTTGAAAAATACCCCAAAGTTACCCTTTAAGTTCTGCCAACGTTGATGCAGATCCAACTAGACACCAGCAGAGGTTGACAGAGAAAACAAAGTGCACAAGGGTGTGTGTGTGTGTGTGTGTGTGTGTGTGTGTGTGTGTGTGTGTGTGTGTGTGTGTGTGTGTGTGTGTGTGTGAGAGAGAGAGAGAGAGAGAGAGAGAGAGAGAGAGAGAGAGAGAGAGAGAGAGAGAGAGAGAGAGAGAGAGAGAGAGAGAGAGAGAGAGAGAGAGAGAGAGAGAGAGAGAGAGAGAGAGAGAGAGAGAGAGAGTGTACTTCAAGTACATGATGCATATTTGAAACTGCTGAATGTGGCTCCTTTCCTGTTAGTTGGTTGAAGAACTCATGATCCAGCGACGGACTGATGATCATTGAAACATATTCAACACATACAGTCTGTGCACATTTCTGCAAGTCTATATGTCATATGTCATACCTTTAATGTATGTCTTAATGTTAAGTCTTGGTGATAATAAGTCTACACACCATTTCCTTTTGCCTTTTTTTACCATGAAAACATTGTTATTAGTAATTAGATGATTTAACCCTGCGTCATTTTATCCAAATTAAAGTGAGAGAAATCTGAAGTTGTGGGTCTGATAATGTGTGCTGACAATATCAGCAGTTTGTCAAAAATGGCCAAAATCAAATATGTAGATGTTATGTTTTTGTTGTATATTTGACCATCAAAACACACAGTATATATTAAATCATCAAATGATTGACTAACATATAAACAATAAGCTACTAGTGTGGATGATATGGACACATTTGATATACTGATCAGTATTACAGTATTGTTTTGATGTCAACATGTCACATGCATAATTATATCATATGTACTGTATATATACCAGTATTTAAAATGCCACAGTAAAAATGAAAATGAAAACAAACGAAATCATAATTTTCATATTTATTTTGCTGAAGATGTTACATTGTATCAGATTTATACATTATATATGAAAGATTATGCAACATACATCTGTCTTAAAATGTATTGCTTGTACTATTCAGGAGTTAAACAGTACACATACAGTAGCATGATGTACTGAATGGGGCGGCTAGAGTCTTCTACATTCTGTATTTATCAATTTTAATGCAGAGTTTAACCTCTAATGATTTTATCTCATTTTTCCTGAACTGTACATGCCTCTCTTGACTGCTGTGTACATAGATGTAAACAGATGGTGACAGCTTCCTGTGTGTGTGTAAGGAGTTCCCTAAACCCACCAGCACAGAAGAGACAGATGGTGACGCTTTTCTCTGTGCAGGGAGGACTGGGATACTGTTCATCCTCATGACTGGTGTTTTGTTGGAGAGGAGTGGAGGAAAGAGAGTGGAGATTTAGAGGCAGGGTTGCATGATTGTACTCATTTCAGCATGGAGATAACTGCTTGGTTGAATATTCAAGAAGATTCCTATGAGATGCTACTACTTACTGATGCTACTTTTTAGATTTAAGTGAGGAGATTATTTACTTGGTCTACTGAAAGACAGGTGACCATGTCTGTCCAGCTTGTCCTGTGGTCCTCCATCCTTCTGATCCTTCTCTGTCGTCAAGGAAACCCTGGATGTTGAGTCTCTAACTGCCCTCAGAGGAAGGGCTACGGCCTCCACCTGTCACAACAACCATCAAAAATCTTTGATGGACACCATGGATGATTGGATATGAAGAATGGGGTAAAGCACAAAGAACCTTTCACATGTCACATATGTGTGAAGCAGTGGGTCGCCCCGTGGGTTTTATCCTCTGAACCAGAACTGAACTGAGAGACGGACCTGCATCCTCAGACTTCCTTGTGACCCATGGATGTGGCTGGAGTGATACCTGGCTTATTCACACTGTAGTGGAGCACACCACACCACTGGGGCTCACTGCTGCTCTGAGGTCTCTTCAGTTTAGTCTCAAAATCTTGGGGGGCACTGGAGGGTTTGGTGGTGGACTGGGCATTTAAAAAAGACACATAAATGAGTTATATACGTGAATATTGAAAAAAATGTAGAACACTTTAGACAGGTTAGGGCAGACTAAAGGACCCAAGTGTAGGACACCAAGACAAGGGGAAGATTAGAAGAGTTTATATACAAAAATGCAACATGTGAGGACGGGGGGGAGGGGGTATATACTGTGTACACTGCAGCTTGATGAGTAGATAAGGAGCAGCTGAGTATAATTGACTGGGAGTGGAATGTGACAGGTGAATGGAGGCGGGGGCACACAGCAGCAGCCTGACACATGACACACAGAGACTGACAGGGAAGACACAGAAACAATGGGAAAGGGGAAACACAAGAAAAGTCTAGGAAACACCAGATGTGGAGAGAGCATCCATGACAAGTTAAAGAATGAATTCTAAGTAAAGAATGTCTTTATCTTGTACAGCCCTATACCTGAGTAAAGTTAATTCAAAATGAAAAGTTACAGTGCATCTTGGTTAAAAATGTATGATATGACTGATGAGCTATTAACGTTGTCTGGTTTAGTCTTCTACATTACACTGAGAAAAAACATAAAAAGTATAAAAGAGTCAGTAAACTGTAAAGTGATATTAGGACTTGAAGCAGACTTCATAAAGTAGTACAGAGTCAGCGCAATCATTTAAGCAGCATGCGGACAATCCTAGTTGGAGTCGCTGTCATCACATCACCTCAGGCACTCAATATGACTCAATCAGTATTTCCTGTTTGGTGGAGTTGAGGCCTGATGTTGAAGTAGCTGTGTCCCTGTAGCTCTGGTCCCAATACAAACCAATAGGCCACGCCTTGCTCTGTCCATCTTTATATACAGTCTACATTCAACATTTATTATCACCAAATCTGTATTTTTTCCAACAGGCCAACTCGGTGCTTGGAGTGGGCTGATACTCACCAGTTACAGTCTACATTGTAGTCTTTGGTGTTCTCTGACTTTTTCTTGCTAACCAGCACTTCTCACAAGCTGTCAGTATTCTTTTCTGCCATCTCTATATCACTTTCTCTGGGCGACTCATAGTGGCTCTAAATAAACAGCATTACCCAGGGTTCACTACGTAACGCTCACCTGCTTGGATTCTTCGAACTTCAAATGCACCCCAACTAAATGAAGAAGGCAAGCTAACATTGGTGCCACTCCCTATCTATCATAATAGCAACATTAATAATGAAATAAGATAAGAAATAAGACCAATCATAGTTTAAAAATAGAGACCTATTGCAGGCAACTAGAATGTTAACAACAAAGTCAGTCAAGATGAATGGCCTGACTGTTGGTCAAAGGATCAAATGCTGTATTTCTGCTCCCAAAACAACTGGCTCATTGTGAAAAACCAAAAGGTTAATTAATTGCGTAATAAAATCAAGGAATACAGATATTACAGATCCCACTTAAAAGCAGCAGAGATTGAAAAGATAATGTTGTGATGAAATTCACAAGATAAGTCAATACTTCAGCAGTGCTAAACACGATACAAGTTGCCAAGTGTTCTCAACAGTCTACAAAATCAGTAAGAATGTGCACCGATTTACAGATATGCCAACTGAGTGAGTGTGCATGAGTTAAATGGAGTGAACATGGGCCAAATTTCCACTCAGACAAAATGTGTGCTGATATCATCCACCACATCGCAACAGTGACGAAGAAAAAATGGTCGAGGACATAACCGAAAACAGACGAAAATTGAGTGTGTTGTTTAAACAATCCACCACATTCAGTGAGAAGTCTGTGTTGGTGGTCTGTTTGCGGGAAGTTATTGCCGAAGTGGAGCCAGACACGACATGTTTTGAGCCGCTTTGAGTCGGAGGGGATCACAGCAAATAATATCATAGAGTCATTGCTGGCATGTCTTCACAAATATGGCTTTGTTGACCACTTACTGGGTGGATATTTTGTGGCCTTTGCATGTGATGGAGCATCAGTAATGCTTGGCAGAAGAACAGGGGTTGCTACACAGCTTTGTGCTAGGTTCCCAGACCTCACCCAAATTCCAGACAGAATTGGTTCAGTGTGTACAGTGTCCGGCGGCCCCTTTTTTTCATTGGACGTGTTTTGTCAATCTGCTTGGGGGGGCTTCGAGTAAGTAGACTGTCAAAGCTGTTTTCTACAGAATGCTTCAGGTGCACTTTTCTAATGCTGCCAATGATGTCACCAGGGATTCAACAGAGAGAGTAAAATACAAGGGATTTCATGATGTTCTCACCTATGTGCCCTGTGTTTTCATTCTTGGAGTTATGATGCCCTAACAGAACTCATTGATCTGTCAAAGATGTTCCAAAAGAGAGGCACAATACTGCCTCATCACCTGGCACCTACACAAAAACTGTTCCTCAGGCTCAAACAGAAGTCTTTCAAGAATATAGCACCTGTATGACAATCGAAAGATCATGAACATCAATTCAGAACAGTTCCTTTGCAGCATGGCTGAAAATATGAAATGCAGGATGGCTCCAACATCTTCCTCTCATGTCAGCACACAATAAAGCTCCTCAAGAGGTGGCAACCAACTGATGACAGAAATGAAGGTTCTTCAACCAGACACTTGGCCTGAAGGAAAACTTAAAGTAGAGAGAAGAAGTATCCAGGGAGTTCAGAAATACAAGGAACCCAGCTGCCCTGAAGCCTCTACTTCAAGCTGTCCACACCACTGCTGTGTCTACCACTGAATGTGAGTGAGCATTCAGTAGCAACGAACGACATTCTTACTGTCAAAAGAAACTCCCTTGCTATAAGCAGACTTTCCAACCTAGCTTTCTGAAATGTAATGGCATGCACCATTACAGCAGGTCAAGCCACAAAGTTATGTAAGGTCATCGCTGGTAAAGGGAAGAAGATCTGCTGATGAAAAGGCATGTGAAACCCCTCAGCATTCGAGCACAGCTGACCTCTAGACCTGCTGGAGCCTTTTCTCAATTAGGTTAACATATTTCTGATGGATATCATCACTATTGTCTTATAATATTTAGTGCATGAAGATTCCTGTTTAGGCTACTTTTTTGTTTACCACCTCTTGTCATTGGCAATGTGTCAACTTTGCTGATGCTTTTCATTATTAAAAAAGTACAGTAGGTGACAAATGATGCTGAATTAACCAGTGAACCATTTAATATGATATCCTCACCAAATTCATCACCATGCTCATTTTCTACCTCTAATTCTCCCTCTCCTTCAGCCTCTACTTGGCAAAGGCAAGGAGAGATGCTGATGAAACAGCACTCAAAGAACCTGACAGTTCACTGTAACCCCAGAACATAGTGGTGCCATGTCTGTAAGTACATGAATTTCAATGCTATCATCAAACATTCAAACAGATAACACAACCTAATAGTCTACTGTTTCTTTAGGACAGGCCAATTAGGATAATCTAACACAGCAGTATATCTCTTGACTGAATTCACTGCCAGCTTGCATACCTCTCTAACTGTCAAACTCCATCATCTATCCATATCTGTCTCTGTTGCGTGCGTCCATAGGGAACATGGAGTGTCAGTTTCATAGTAATAGACTATCATATGCCTCCTCTGGTAGAGTCACCCTGTTTTCAGCGCCCTCCAGCAGAGTTCTCCCTTGCACTGATGACGTCATTGCACCACACGCCAAAGCTGGTGTAAATCGCCAGAGGGACTACTGGACAAAGAGCATGGTGATACAGAGGTGTTTTGTTTGTGTGACACACTAGAAGTACAGAGAAAGAAAGTATCCAGGGATTTCACAAGGAATATAAGGACCTAAGGGCATCCTGGCCTGATGACTTCATTGCACCTCACACTAAAGCTAATGTACCTAGTCAATTATTATTATCAAGCACTGGGCCTACAAACAATTAAAGTTACATTCACTTCTACACTGAGAAAGAGTATAGGGAGATAATTAGCTGAATTTGTCATAAATAAAAGATACATTTAAAAATTGTCTTACCTGCACATCTGTTCAGCTCATGGGTGGCTCCAGTCCTAGGTGGTCCTCATTTTGTTGATGGTCTACTGAAGTCTCTTATCAAGATGTTCCACTTTCCACAGTTGTTCCACAAATGTTTTCCAACAAGATCTGATTTCCAGTAGATTGTCTTTCCAGCTTCTCTCCAATTGAGTTCGTCTTCCACAGCGAGGGTTTGCAGGTCAATTTGGGTCAAAGTGCAAACTGAGAAATGTGAGTGAGCGAAACAGAGAGACATATTTGTGTTTGTTTTGTCGTAATGTGCAAACCATTCATTGTCTTTTTACTTTAGTTAAACATTTTGTACTATTTAAAGCCAGAACACAGTTAGATTTAAACTTAACTTTGTTGTAACTAATGGAGTAGAAGTGTAAAGTAACATAAAATGGAAACATTTGAATCAAGCACCTCATTATTGAGTAAATGTACTTTGTTACTTCCCACCACTGAAATCTACTGAGAAGGGACCAGGATGCTTGTTAAAAACGTCATTATCTCAATTTGCTCATTCCAATTTCATCATGGATTTTCGCACAATGATCATTACTTCACTTAATGCAACAGCCAGGCTTCACTTTAGTCAAGTGTCCACTACAACTACAGCCAACAGTAAACTCATTGTGTTGGCTGTATTAAAACAGCCAGCTTCATACCTCCAGTCTGCACACATTTCACTATTTATATATGAAAATGTAGGCAGAGAATATCCTTTTAAATGACATATATGATTAAGATGTATGTGCCCAGGTGAACAATCAATTGCAGTGTTTGTAAAAAAAATAAAAATCAAAGGTTTAAAGCTAAAAAAGCATTCAGGACAAGCTGTGTGAGATAAAGTCAATAGAAATCACCATGTATTACAGAGATCAATACTGAAATAAGCAGGTAGACCATAATTTACAGGACAATTTAAACCCAATAAATGGTAAATGGTGAAAGGACTGTACTTATATGGCTCTTTTCTAGTCTTTTTGACCCCTCAAAGCTCTTTTACACTACATGTCACATTCACCCATTCACACACACATAAGGCAATGCATTTACAGCATTAATAACATACTTTTAATTGATGGATTTTTACTGTCAATATACTACTGTACTGTAAATGTGTGCATTAGTTTAGATATAGTTTAATAAACATGTATATACAGCATGGTGGTAAGTGTATATGCAGTGTAACTGTATACATGTATGCATGTGTGTATAGTATTTCTGGAAGTGTTTTTATTGTGATTTTTAAAATGGACTCTCGGGAGACTGGCCCTGAGCTAAAGGACAAAACAAAACAAACAAGTCATCTAGTCAATAATTGTCAATCAATCGATCAATAAATCTTTATTTGTATAGAGCCGAATCACAACAAAGTCATCTCAAGTCACGTTACACATAGAACTAGACACAATTGACTTTCACTATTGCAAACCTCTGGTACTGGTACCCCATCTTGTTGGGATGTTGCATTAATTCAGTGTCATACTTTAACTGACCACTAGAGAGCAGCATTTCACTACAAACAAGACAAACCCTCTGCACCCTGTGGTCAGACGTAAACATGTCTATATAATAACAATAATTAAACACCTCTGAAATTGACATTTTTAGAGAAACATTATAACGAATCATATGTTACATGTGACAATATAACACGCATTTGGAGGAGATTATAATATACGATGCATTTATATTTGAAAATGCATAAAATGTACATCTCATGTCTCATCTCTCTTGACAAAAAACACGAGCAGTCTTTTCCCAGCAGGAAACATACATTTTCTTTATTTCAAGTGTCAACTCAAAGCCATATAAATAAATGACTAGTGTATATTTGTCCTTCTGAGGTTAGCAGTTGACCTTACAGGGGAGTGTATTTGAGTGAGAAAAAGAGCAATCCTTATGATACATATGGCTCACCTGCCTCATCACATAGCTTTAAAGTGAGACAGTGTTTTATAGGAGCAGGAGCAATAACACTAAAGGGGCAAGAAGAAAAAAAAAGAACAGAGAGAGGCAGTAAATCTGGAGGGATATTACACAGTGTCAACTGCTGGCTGCCAGTAAACTGCAGCCTGGCTCTTTTCTTCAACAATTCTTCCCGATGTCAAGGCCAATTTACACGGACCCCGATGCCCTCATTTCATTTGGGAAGAGGACTGACCGCCAGTGATTTGGCTGTGGGCAGGTGTATTGCACTAATAGGTAGCCTGTGAGGCTCGACTGACCTGACAGAGCAATTAAATCACTTTCACAGGGTTTTTGCTGTGTGCACCCACAGGCTAAGAATGTCATTTGAGCATTTAGCAAAAGGAGAGTTTGTAGTCTTTGCTGAGAGGGGAGGAGAGGAGAGGGGAGGGGAGGGGAGGAGAGCGGCGGCATTGGTTTTTCTCTCTGGCGTTCAGGCTGCGAGTGGCTGAAAACAGTGGATTAAGGGAAGGGTCATGGCCTTGCTGACGGGATTTTTCAGAAAATATAGCCATGCCCTAGAGTAGCGTTTTCCTTTCTAAATATATAAATAAATGTTAAACATCATGGGTGCATTATTAACAGTGGAGGACAGCATTGTTTGAGACACTTTAAAACCCACTTAGTAGGGAATGTTTCCTGCGTTCTGACATTTGTTTTGGTCGAGCATTAAAGCATCGAGATTAGAAATAAAAACAAATGTATTACACGGTTACAAAATCTGGATGATTGTGACAATGAAATATCTGCCAGTGTGGGAAATAACACAATCACTGCTGGATGGGAGTGATAATGAGTCTTTCTGCCAATACATAGCAAATAATGAGTGTGTGTGTGTGTGTGTGTGTGTGTGTGTGTGTGTGTGTGTGTGTGTGTGTGTGTGTGTGTGTGTGTGTGTGTGTGTGTGTGTGTGTGTGTGTGTGTGTGTGTGTGTGTCTGAAGACTACCACAACAACTACCACCAACAACAGTAATTGAATTTACTTCCAATCTTGATACTTCAACCCTCAAATATCAAATTTACAGTTTCCTTTCACAGGCCATTGAGTTTTATAGCAGCTTGAAAAAGGTGAGTAAACTTGATTTTGTAAATTAAAAGGAGGATAAACTGAGCTTAAGGCTTCAGTTCACTGGATCCACCGGAGCTTTAGCCTCCATCACAACCCCCCCCCCCCCCCCCCCTGCACCTTTTGATCTATCGTCTATATTTAATACTTAATGTGAGATGTAAAGCTGCAGCGTGGCACCACGTGACAGCTTATAATCCATGGATCCTATAGATATGCATTCAAACTGCTGAAAAACTGAGTGAATTTTCTTTACGTGACTTATCCTCATCATGTTTAGATTGGACAAACATATAAACATTATGAGCTGACTTCCATGCAACATAAAGACACTCTAAAGCACTCTAAAGTCTGAACTCAATTCCAGTATAGGAGTGAGGATGCTATTTAATTACACTTACTTAAGATCTGCACCAAAGAACAGTTCTGAGGTACTTGTGCTTTTTACTTGATCATTCCAATTTTACGGTACTTTATGTTTCACTGTATCATATAGCTCAGACTCTGGGGCTCAAAAGGGATTCACATATCAACAATAAAACCCGGGGCTTAACCACGTAAAGCCTTAAAGTCTTAAAATCCATTTTAAAAGTCACAGGGAGCGAGTGCAAAGATATAAGAATAGGAGTGATGTGATTTCACAGTGTGTTAAAGGCCTATTGCCAGCATTTTGGATAAATATTGCACTTTCTATCTGACAGCTGTTTACAAATTCATATTTTACATACAAACTGTAGCATCAGCTTCTAAAATACAATACACTGCTTTAGAATAAATTAACAAATAGTAGAATAGCTGTGAAATAGTTAAAGTCAGCTCCACCTTGACCAGATACATCACTAAATGCTGATTACATATTAATGCATATCCATATATTCATTATTGTCATACAGTATAATACCTGATGCTGGCAAGTGCCATTCTGCTTATTCAGTACTTTTATTTTTTTTATCATTTAAATACATTAACTTCACTTTCACATTTTTAATGCAGGACTTTTACTATGAGTCAGGTATTTTTAAATTATGTTATGGCTACTTTTCTAAAGAATTTGAATATTAAGAAGCACATAAAGTGTTGGATAGTTGAATATAGCTGCTGGAAATTAAAATGAAGTTCATCATCAGGTAATTTCAATATTTACAGAGAGAGATTTTCATCATCTGATTGCTAAATAATAGAAAATTAATAGTTTAATTTGTCAAAAAGTTTAAACAAGCAATATTTATATAGGACATTGTACTAGGCTACCTTATAATATCATTTTGAATATAATGTAATTTGTCTCATATGGTGTGAATATCATATTCCTATAGTGCATAGGACTGTCACTGTTCATCATAGTTAGTAAGAACAATTTTATAAAATGTCAAACTACATGCACACATTTTATGAGTCTATTATGAGAGGTGATTGAAATTAACAACAAAGACGGTTCAATTAATTTGAAATGAATCAAACATGCATTTTTATGGTACCTGTTGGATACTGATACAGTAGAAAAAAGCAGAGAACCGTGTAGTAACATGTTGATCATGGAGCCTCACTTCAAATTGTCTGGAGCTAAAAATTGTGCAGAAAATCCTCTCAAGATCCACAATGGAGACCGGCCTGGACCGCTGGCATTCCTCCATAATCTCAACCCTGCACACACCCTCAACATTTGTTCACATTCACTCTCTCCTCTTTCTTATCCTTTCACACATCTCTAATCTTGCCCTTCCTCTCCGCTAACATTCAGCGGAATAAAACACGGGGCAGGTCACTGATTCTGCTTGAGGTTATTTGCTCTTTTCTAAGATGTTATATGTTGTGATAGATTTCCAAACTAAGCAAGAGCAAATATTTTTGCTGTCATCGTGAAGCAGGGGGAAGATATGTGTGGACGGAAATAGAAAGGAATGGAGGAAGGTGGGTGTGTGAAGGAAAACCCTTCAGAGATGTTTGAACTTCCACAAAGAGGAGAGAGCTCAATAAAAAAAGAAGTGTAACACCTCAGAGAATTGAAACACTCTTTCATATTGTTGTTTCCAGTCTGTATCATTCAAGTTCTAGCATCTCTGGAGCTATGATTTACTGGAAATGAATGATACACTGATTTTGTGAATGTAACTGTTTACATGATTTGTCCACATAAATAAATTTGATTTCTATTTATAGTTCAGTCTATAGAAGAATTCTATAAAACAAGAAAATAACGTAATTATATGTAATGCAAGAGGCTAAAGATGAAATTGAATATGTAAGAGTGTGTGTCAGGCTCAGGAAATATATCTTCCCTAAACTTTAAATTATTTCTGTATTTTACAGATTCTCACATTGAACTGAAGCTGAAGAGATAAGCAGGTCAAATAAAGTAAAGCTAAGCTCAGTTAAGTGTAAATTGAGTCAAACACCTGTGAGCTTAGAGGTTAGGGATTTAAACCCTTCAGAACACAAAGGAATAACACAAAGCTGCTATTCAGTGTTAAAATCAAGTCGTTTTAAAGATTGAAAAAAACAACTCCAAAAGATCCAATATTTTAACATGGAATAAGAAAATTGAAACAATTGGAAAAAATAATGTTAAATCAGCTGGTGGGAAAACAATACAGAAGCAAAATATAGGAGTAGCTACAGTATACTGACCACCAAGCTGGGGGGGGGGTAATCTTAAGACACACCGAAGCAAATGCAACATTCACACACACACACACACACACACACACACACACACACACACACACACACACACACACACACACACACACACACACACACACACTTTAAAGGTGCATGGTGACAACAACACTGGGCCGTGCAGTGACAGGGCTGATCTAATCATCTTACTTGGGCCCAGGCTTGAGCAGGAAGACAATCCCCTCCATTCTGGATTGAGCTCAGGACTAGGACAAAAGAGAAAGACGCACGTTAGGTTTGGCAGATGGCCTGTACACACCCAAGAACTAATCTCAACACGACCAACAAGAATCCTCTTAAAACCAAGCACTGGTATTAAACATATATGTATATATAGATCAAACGGACGCCAAACAGCCGTGTGTGCAGCAAGAAAAGAAAGAAAGTAGTTACCCTGGAATGGACAGAGACACTAAATTGGTATTCATGAATATAAAAAACAATTTATCAGATATGTGACTGTTATAAAAATGCAGTATATTGTATATACAACATAAGGGAGTGTGAGGATATAGCCTAATTAGCTTTTAAGGTAGACTGACTCTTAAGGTGGACCGGCTAACCCTACCACATGTGTTCAAACTACATTTATTAGTCTCTTTCAACTTGTAATTAAGGATGCAAATGAGCCCGAGGTGACACCAACTGTGCTCCATCAGGTTCTTTAATGAAGTGTATGTTGCATATCAGATCTCATATAGCTTAACATTTGTATGGACAGATGAAAGCCTCCCAATAGAGAGCAGGTTGAACATGCTTATCGTTCATAATGTTAATGATGTATAGATATATAAGAGTCAGGGGGTTGTAGTAATAAATCAGCTTATATAAGCAGCAGTTTTAATGAGAATTTAGTCCGAGTGGTTTTCTCTCTGTGCACAGATGTTTGTAACTCAGTGTATTTGTAATTAAATGACCTATATATATATATATATATATATATACACTGGCATCTATAGAAAAGCCTGAAAACACAATTAGTTGTTTTTTACCACTCAAAATAGTAACTGCAGACTCACCCTAAGTTCATTCAGGACACTAAATCAAAATACAGATTTGGTACTTGGAAGGTCACAAGAATCATTTTATTTTTTGCTGAGACATTCTACAAACTGAGACTTCCTGTTACTTAAAAATGAAGAAAATCAGTGTCATGCAAATGTGATCTTTCAGTGTCGTGTCTGGGCCGTAAGATACAGCTCAAAGTCATTAAATATCCAACAGAGCGCGTGCGGAATATATGAAAATATGTCTCAAAGGGGCAATTGAAAAAAAAAAAAAGTGGTTCACACATTCATGAATCTCACTCTCTACAGAAGCATGAATGTAACAGCAGAGTTTTCATTGGTCTGGAAAGTGCTTTTTAGTTCCAGACAAGAAGTATTGTATTTACTGTCACAATATTTACCATGACGATGGAAGAACTGTAGATGGGTGACAAATTAAAGGAACTTAAAGTGTCTTAGTAAGGTGTTTGGCTGCCTTGGCATTGATTCTTCGAGTTGGGATGATTGTAGTGGAGAGCGCTGTCTAACACATCGGTCCAAATCCTCCCGTAGGTGTTCAATTGGGTTGAGATGTGGTGACTGTGAAGGCCATAGCATATGATTCACATCATTCTCATCCTCATCAAACCATTCAGTGACCCTCTCATGCTCTATGGATGAGAGTATTGTCATCCTGTAAGAGAACGCTCCCATCAGGATAGAAATGTTTAAGATAAAGGTGATCACTCAGAACAACTTTGTATTGATTTTCAGTGATCCTTCCCTCTATGTGGTCCCAAACCATGCCAGAAAAAAATGCCCCCACAGCATAACAGAGCCACCAGACCCCTTTCACTGTAGGGGTCAACTATTTGGGCCTGTACCCTTCTCTTAGTGTATGCCTCACATGCCCTTGCACACCATCTCTGTAGACCAGTGCATATGTTTTTTGCATCACTGAACTCCCAAATGTGCATTCATCTTTGTAGTAAAGGGTTTATGCAGCCCTATTATAATATGCCTCTCTATGTAATTGCTGACACAATGGATGACTTAGATCTTGTCCTCTTGCAGTCTTGATACAACATCAGACTTAACTGGGCCTGCTCAGCATTTGTATACAAGCCACAGAGCATGATTGGATGTTAATTGCTTAATTGCACCATGCTGTGCACTTTTGTGGAAGCATCTGCATTCGTTATCTTTCTCCAGTCATTTATTAAGGTTTGTCACTTGTCTGTATATGCAACATGTAAAATAGAAAGTGCTTCTGAAATGGCCTGAGCTTGTAATTCTAAGTAACTGTAATTATTATGTACTTTCATGATTGTGCAGCTCTGTGAGACACACACACACAGCTAACAGAGTCTTCCAGGCCTCAAGAACTAATGAAATGTGAACACATGGATGCAGACAGAGACAGAGAGTGTGTGTGTCAGCTTTGCACTTGAAGCAGTTTATATACTGTACGTCTGTGGCTTTTAATTAGACTGGAGATTTTCTTGTGCTGCTTGACTTTTTTTTTTTTGAACAGGCGCATAGCATTTCCATCTTTAGTAAACATGAAACAAGTGCTGAGCTGCACTCTCACACTCTTGCTGTTCAGTTACAGTTTTGTTTATCGGCTTGCTCGCTTTATATAAATAATATTCCCTATTTATTTTAATTATGTTGTTTTGTGCTTTTATCCAATGGAATATTCAGATTCATCATACTGAGAGATATGGAGAGAAATATGTCAACATATTTACATAAGTCCTCATTAAATGTTATTTCCAGTGCTGAACGATGTAATGAGATTGTTTATTGAAGTAAACATGGCAATACCACAGTATAAAATCAAGCTAATTCGATTAAATGTATATAGTGTGGGTAGTTTATTCTATTACAGTGCGTCATATACTGTAAGCTGATCAGTTATTTATGTGCAATATGCTCTAATTATACCTGTAGTAGAGTAATAAGAACATCAGCTCTCTCAAATTAGCCTGAAATGACTCCAGTAAAGTACAAGATCCTCCAAATTAAGTTTTATAACTAAGTTTGGGAACAGAACCACGCCTTATACCTCCTTTATTTCCACACAAGTAGTATTTAAGTCACTATCTGCATCCCACACCTCCATCCATCTAACTAGCACCGTGATTCCACTGCCAAGTCATCAATGTACACAGGAACTGATATGCACTTATCACATATTTTTATGTATTTTGGAAAGTTTGTCCAATTTGTCTATTCTATTCTATTCTGACCTCATTCCTTCATCCCTTACCCTACACTCCCATCCCTTCATCCTCCCATCCCCCTATCCTTACCCTTCATCCCTCCATCACTCATCCCTTCATCCCCAACCCTTTGACCCACATCCCTCATCCTTTCTACTATTGTTGCAATAAATCTTTAAACTCATATCTAACTTGCCGTGGTCTTTCTTAGTGAAATTGTATTTAAATACAGTACTTCGGTACTTAAGTGTAAGTCTATTATTTCTGAACTTTTTTTTTTTAGATTAAAGGGATTGTTGTCTAAAGTTGCTATTTAGAATTTGCACTTCATATGACTCATAAGTAGGGCTTAAATGCTGTTTAAATATTGGATAAACTTTAAACTGTTTCTTTGAGTCACTCAGGGGTAACAATGTTTTATTTCAAACTCTCCCTGAAAGCATCACGACGTCTAATACGATCTACAGATACACTGAGATCAAACACATCGCCCACAGAGACATTTTGCAGATGACTATCAGCCCTAATATCATCATATCTGTTTTATCACTAAGACAGCATGTTGACATTACAGCTGGAGAATCCAAGAAATACCTGACAGTATTATCTGTGTAGATCACCTTGGTGGAGAAGGTGAGTGTGCTTGATGAAATCAACAACAGCAGCACGAGCCAGATGCAATCAAATCCCAATCCATGTTAATTAGCATTAGCTCGGTGAGCGTCTCGCCTCATCAGGAGTAAACAGAGGGGGGGGGGGGGGGCAAAGCTGAAGCAGCGGAGCACATCGAGGTGATACTGAGCCTAGTACGCTGTGGTAAAAACATCTGGAAGGCTGGCACACATCCAGTCTATCGCTCTCTTTTTCCGTTTATATTTGAAGCTGACTCATATTTTTTTTCTTACAGATGTTAGCACATTAGAAACACATAAGTGAGGCCAACAGGCAGAAGCAGGGGAACCAAATCAGGCCTTATTCTGGCTTTGTGCCACATTGGAGGTGTCAAGGGAGCACTCATGCCGCTGAGACTCAGACATGCTCCCTCAGACCCAACCGACCAGGCAATTTGTTGGCCTGAGTGTGCTGTGTACCATGCACGCCAGGCATGCTGGGATTTGCGACAGCTGTGGGTACAGAGTAGAGACATTCGGTAAGTCTTGGCAACTGGAAAGGAGGGACAGGTGGAGCAGGGCTCATCCGATTGAGTCTTGCATGCGTGAGGGGGTTGAGTCAGCCAAAGCCCCATATTATCATCATCATCATGCAGAAATCCAGCACATGACCCCTATCAGGGCTGCTTGTTGATGCCTGAAAAGAGTAAATGTACTGGAAAAACACAGACCGGTGAGGATGCACTGCAAGATTATTGTCATCTACAGTCTTCAAGCAGAGTGGATATGTTGCAAAAGTTGGAAAATACAAGCTAGAAAAGCAACAAGAATGTCCAAGAATATCCCTATTAGTAGGAAATAGGAAATAAAAGAAATGCTTTGCAACTTTTTGCATGTGTCTTTGCAGAATAGACACATCGTTATCATTCCACCTATGCATTAAACCAGCGTATACACGGGAGACGTACTTTGTATTCAAACGTGCTGCATATCTGATTAAAACTGACCTTGGGCGGTGCATCAAAAGTATTTAATTAATCCATTTCCATTCCACTTAATCCTTGAGGTGCTAGCTTTCATCATCAGAAAGGTTGAGAAACATTTAGTCAGCACAGGTCTCCAGTGAAAATTAAATATCATCCCGTTAATTTTTAGGGTTAAGTTGAATTCTTCTTAACTGAGTGAGAAAATGAAGGTTTGGATGTAGACAGTTTGCTTTATTCTTACATAAAAAGTTGTTTAGATACAAACTTTGCACAAAATACTATTAATAACTAACACCTGGGCAAGTCACTATAGTATATATTATTGAAGCGTAGTGTTATTTCAGGCGGAGCACTCAAACCGCGCTTGTAATAACTGACTGGAATCAGCTGTTTCATTTATGCTTCCCAATCACTGGCTCATTCACATGTGTGTTTATCAGCTGACAAGTAACATCCAATCACATGCATGCAGTGGGAGTGTACACAGCAGCCTGTCTAATGTTACACTTTTAACCTGACTCACTATTACTCCAATGATTGCTAACACAGTGTGTTGCAGCAGCTTCCTCCTCCAGCCCCAACATCTATATGTGCTGATGTTATGTGAATTTTTGTCTTAGTGCATTTTTTTTTTTTTTACAGTATACAAGTAGAAAGAGCCTGCCGACCTAAATCCCCACCCAACAGACCTGCACCACTAACTTAACTTTTCATTTTACACACTTGCAGAAGATGAAAAACATACAAGCAAAAAAACCAGAAAATACACAACAACATAATGAGTCAGAAGTTTATACATATTATTATTTGGTTGCATTCTCAGCATCCAGAATTCACCCTTGGAGAGAATATCTTACCTTCTCTGTATAACCTCTTTGATCCAATGAGAATAAAGCAATAAAAGGGGATGGATCCACTGGCTCCTCTTACATTTTAGCAATAGTTTTGAAGACAGAAATGATTTAATGTTGGACACGTCCAGAACATATGTTGGTCAAAGGTTTTCAAAGTAGCAAAAACGTAAGGGTCCTTTTCATGATGTCACACACTGTCACGTGATCAGCATGGCGTGATATGCTTTAAAATGCACAAAAGACGGGACAGAAGTTATTCACGTTTTAAATATTTTTAAGATAAAATATGTTGCCCATTATTCTATATATTGTTGCAAACACTTACATAACGATGGCATAGATGTTTATTTACATTTTAGGATGATTTCCTGCATTTTAAATACATTTTTGTCATTAGAATTTTAATTGGGACAGTCACACTGAAGGACATTTAGAAACTTTAGAGCTCAATAACTCCTTTAATTTAATACTTTGACACACACACATACTTCTGGGTGAAAAGAAAGGTAAGAGTTGAGTGTTGTAATATCTTTTTTTTTTTTTAAATGCATGGCCTTCGGACACGAAATTTACATGTGTCGTCTTTGACCCACGTAGTAGACAGGAGCTTGCTTACATCGATCACATGTAGGGTCCAGCTTCAGTCTAATGCTGGACTACCTTCACCTTCAACGAATGAAGTTGGTGTATTATCTTGAATGGTACAACAGCATATCATCAACAAATGGATGATGGGTAAATCTTTTGGAGAATTTCCTGCCAAATTGTATATGGAATTTGTTCATATGTGTATGATAATTAAAGGGGGAATATAATGCCTTCCAGCAGAATCAGAGTGATGATAATACACTGTATTACAAAGAATGCCTTAAAATGTATGGACATCTTCAATTTTTACAGGTTCCGACCTTGTTAATCAGCGCTGACATGTTTGAGCGCAACATATCCAGACTGACACATTACTGTAGGTGCAGGACAAGCTAAACTTCTCATGTTGGGGTTGACAAAATGCATCCTGACAGCAGAGTTAACAGACTCTATGGTGAGAAAGAGAGGACCATAGTTACACTGTAACATCATGCAAACAGATTGGACAAGATGCAGAGATGACAGATGTGCAAAAGTCGGCTAGCCTGAATGACTTAAATTATGAGCAGATTAGCAGGGTTCATTCAGCCTGTCAGTTCAGGGCTGTGTGTGCTAGTGTGTGTGTGTGTGTGTGTATGTGTGTGTGTGTGTGAGAGAGAGAGAGAGAGAGAGGGAGGTTGACAGGCTGGTTCTGCTGCAGCATGACTGACATTTTATCTATGACACTAAATTTTAAACATATAATAGCCTGTTCACAGCTGGTGTTGGTTTGACACCTTAATAAATTGAAGCTATTGGGCTGCAGAGGCACATTCATCCTCAACTACTTTGGGGATTAATATAACTTTTTTGACGTGTGCCCCCCCTTTGGTGAAGTTTTTTGCTGAATAAATGGTAAAAAAAAAAAAAATCCTGCTTGACTTGCCATCTGACAATCAATTCACTTCAACAGCCTCTTTCTCATTCACACAACTACAGCATCACTCTCTCCACGCCTTTTTTAGAATGCTCCTACATCTCTTTAACATTCCTCTCTCCTCTCCAACTCAGCCGACTCTCTCCGCTTGATATTAATTTTTGATTGTGGTGTAACCACCTGCCTCCCTGTCCCAGAGACCCTGGGTCAAGGAGCCTCTGAAATGCAGCTTGTAAAGATGCATCCGGCCCTCCTCGCTCTGGCTCTGAGTCCACGTGTGGCTCACTCATGCCTGCTGTCAGCTCCCATTACCTAATTGGAATTGAGATGCATCTGGCCTGCGTTTTTGTCTGCGCTGCACTCCTAGTGGAGATAGCCTCACCCCCCCCCCCCCTCTCCCCCTCACTCCACCACCACCCTCCCCCGCCCTCGGACTCTTATTCATGCCGTCCTGCTGGGAGAGGCTTTCTTTACCCCTGACGTGTGGTCAAACAGTCGTTTACACGGCTTCCAAAAAAAAAAAAAATTAGAGATGGCACCGAGCAGATCACAGCAGACTGCAGGAAGGCAACTCCTGTGGTTCACTAGAGTTAATAAGAGCACTGTTTAATTCATGAGATCTGTCATGCTACAGTGGCTTCATCTTCACTGTTGGTTCAAAAAAAAATTACAGCAGCTTCTGCACTTCAAACTCTTTATCTGTCAGGATCAGTGACCTTGTGTCCCCGGCTCCAGAACAACATTTTTACAGCCGCATTTATATCCAGCGTAGCATTAAGCATCATGATGCTGGATGATGTGCCGTATCACCAGGCATGAAAATCACATTATTGATAGTGATTTATTTTTTTCCTTCCCCATAGCCCAGGAAGAGTGATATCTCCTTCCCTGTTGGGAAATATAAGTCGCCTGTCGCATCAAATGGATTATGATTCATTAATATCCATTAACTTGGGACGGAAACTACAAGCAAATGACCCAAATTTGAAAGCGTTTGAGGACCAGCCTTTTGTAGGAAAATGAGAGCTCTGAAACAAAAGGGAGAGTGTTAATTGTGAGAGATAACTTTGTTCCGCTCCTCACTTTGTCCCTCGTGTTCAGTAATCATTCCACATGTTTTTCACTCATATGCAAATGGTGTTAAATGTGAAAGAGATTCATTAACAGCTAAAAGGAAATCATTCGCTGGCTGGGCTAGATTAGTTCTTAAAGTCCTTGTTATTTAAGAAGTGATGCAGAAGCTCTGATTAGAGGTTACAGAGTTTGTACTCTCCTACTATTCCTCTTCATTACGCTCATTGGCTTTTCTAAGCGTCTAAATCTTTTCTGTCGGTCCGGTTTGAGACTGCTCAAAGTAAAGTAAAGGTTGCATAAAAAGGCAGATAGTTTGATTTTCCAAGATCCCTGAGGTAGCAGTTTTACCCATTTCTTTTAGCATAAAAGAGCCTAAAATAGCTTGCACAATGAACAAGCTGTGATACAGCCAGCTTTAGTGAGATTTACAGCCTCGCCTTGAATACTGAAAGGTCTTCAGTCCTGGGAGTGATATGCTGAAGGAGCAAGAGAGGCAGAGCAGATATCTGACTTTCATTTTCACTGAGAACAAATGTGTAGCCGCGATGAGCCCAAAAGACCAACATAATTTATCCGACACAAAAAAGGGCTGAACGGCATTCAGTCGGGCCCTCAGAAAAGCTTAACGTTTCCCAGTTCACAGCGGCAGTGGCATGATTTCTGGACTAATCTGCAGAGATAATGCACATTAAAGCTGGACTAAGACACTGACATGCATCACAGTACCTCAGCATGACCCAATGATTTTAAAATGACTGTTTTTAATAAGCTGGAATCTGTCTCTTGCACAAATAAACTGTTTATTTGTCCTACTGTAATATTAGAGCCCATATTAAGCAGACACACACACAGAGAAAAAGAACTTTTGATGAAGTGATTAATGAGTATATCACGAAGAAAGCCCAGGCTGATTAGACATGAATACTGACAGTCTCAGCCAGGAGTAAATTAATGACTTTCATATTTAAGATAAATCTTATAAAGAAACTATAATTATCCTCATTTTACAGCATTTTACAGTGTTGGATATCATCACCCACATCACTGGTTAACATGAAGACAGCATGGAATTATCATGTTTGTCAATTCAACACATTCTTACAATGATATGATACGATACGGTATGATACGATATGATACGATACAATGCGGTATGATACGATACGGTATGATACGATACGGTATGATACGATACAATACGGTATGATACGATACGGTAGGATACGATACGGTATGATACGATACAATGCGGTATGATATGATACGGTATGATA
Organism: Scomber scombrus; assembly: GCF_963691925.1. Taxonomy (NCBI): domain Eukaryota; kingdom Metazoa; phylum Chordata; class Actinopteri; order Scombriformes; family Scombridae; genus Scomber; species Scomber scombrus. The sequence continues at coordinate 3,648,736 of NC_084983.1, forward strand.
CGATACAATGCGGTATGATACGATACAATACGGTAGGATACGATACGGTATGATACGACACAATGCGGTATGATACGATACGGTATGATACGATACAATACGGTATGATACGATACAGTAGGATACGATACGGTATGATACGATACAACACGGTATGATACGATATGATACGGTATGATACGATATGATACGATACAATGCGGTATGATACGATACGGTATGATACGATACGGTATGATACGATACAATACGGTATGATACGATATGGTAGGATACGATACGGTATGATACGATACAATGCGGTATGATACGATACGGTATGATACGATACGGTATGATACGATACAATACGGTATGATACGATACGGTAGGATACGATACGGTATGATACGATACAACACGGTATGATACGATATGATACGATACAATGCGGTATGATACGATACAATATGGTATGATATGATACAATACGGTATGATACGATACAACACGGTATGATACGATATGATACGGTATGATACGATACAATACGGTATGATACGATACAATACGGTATGATATGATACAATACGGTATGATACGATACGGTATGATATGATACAATACGGTATGATATGATATGATACAATACGGTATGATACGATACGATATGGTATGATACGATACAGTACAATACGATATGGTATGATACGATACAGTACAATACGATATGGTATGATACGATACAGTATGATACGATACAATATGGTATGATACGATACAGTACAATACGGTATGATATGATACGATACAATCTACTTTATTGTCCACATAGTGCACATAAGTGCCTCCTCAGTTACAGTAAACAAACAACATATGAACAAAACAGTTCAAAGTACTACAATATTTATTGAGGTAAGCAACAGAGAAAGGTAGTGGTGGTGGTGGTGGAGGCATCAGTGTGAAGCATCTTCATTAAAGCGATGGTTCGGCGTAATTTCGACCTAGCGTCATATGCACCATGAGGTCTATCTAATCACCGCCTCAGCCCTTTTTAAAATTTGGTCGCAAAATAGTGGAGTTAGAGCCATCAGCCGAATGGCTTAGTACAGGCACTAACGGAACCATCAGTGTAAATTACTCCACTAATAATGCCTGGATTGTTATCAAACTTCTACTGTTCTGCTCTCAGAATAATTTTCATGATTTTAGGTACTTGAAATGATTTAATTAATGTATTAGATTAAATTTATGGTAAGAAATTCTGCATAAGAAACACACACACACACACACACACACACTCAGTTATAGTTGTACAGCGATCTGGAATTTTATTTTGAAGGCTACATAACTGTTTATACTTGCGGTAACGTAGCAACCAGCAGTAAGAAAGACGGCCGGTCACTCAGTGAATCTTCTCTTCTCATGCTCACGAAAGCAACAATCCAGGCATTATTAGTGGAGTAATTTACGAGATACACTGGTGGTGGGCCAAGTGTGGGCCTGTATGAAGATAGGAGATAGGACAGGATCCCTGTGGAGCTCAGATGTTGCTGCTGGTGGAGTAAAACCAGCAGGTGGTTGATGGGAACTTTCAGCTGAGTCTCCGTGAACATCCTGGAGGTCATGGTGGTGATGGAGAGGCGGTAGGTTGCGTAATATTTGAGTATGAAAGACAGAATGGCATAATTGTAATGATATTTAATGAGCAGCATCCAGGGACTGTTTGTCTGAAGAAAGATAATTGTTTAGATGTGGTGACATCTGCTGAATTATTAATGTAGAGACTATGACAGCATGAGAAAGTCTCTACAATTATAAATAGGAGGAAAAGAATAAATTCACCAGCGTGAGGAATATTCAGAATGTGAGAGAAATGATGTTCTATATTGTACTTTTTCCAAAGCTTCATATATTATAGCAGCAACAGATCATTACATCAAAGCACATAGTTTGCTTAATACATCACTGAAATGTTCCTCTGACTCATACATTCTTTGTTCATGAGCTTTGTGTAGTAGTCCTTTACATGTAAGCTCCAACTATGCAAACTTTGTCATCCTATAGTAAAATAAGAGACACATTTATAATCTCATCTCTACAAGATATTCAAAAGAGTTGAGCAAAGTCAGTGAGTCAAACTTCAGCAGAGCACTTTAACTGCTGCAGGTTATTTTGGGACTCTCTCCACCTCTGGTTTCTGTCAGAGAAATCCATTTCTCGAGAGGCAAGGCCTAAGTTTTCCATTTTCTCACCGGTTATCGCTGTAATGTGTCCTGTTGGAGCCCGTGGACAGCAAGCAGCACGTCATTACCTGATGCCTGACTCAGTCACTGCCAGATCTGTGTGAGATTTAGAGAGGCTTTACTGTGTTACTGTCGGGGTGCACCTTATAGTGTGAGGTGAGGGTAACAGCAGCACTTTGCTTGAAACACACGTTTGATTAATGTAGATTCGGTGGGTTAGGAACCACTCACTCCTCGCACGTTTTCTGAACTGGCAGCAAAAAAATTCATTATTCATATATATCTTTTTAACATGTGTCAAATTCAATTTCCTGTACGGTTTACACAGGTAATGGCTTTCTGTGTGTTTATATGTATGGTGAGATGTGGGGAAGAAATGTACAGAGTGATAAAAAGCTACAGGGAGTGGTTGCTGATTAAGTTTTTTTTTTACTGTTTGTCCACCTCGAGTCATTTTGCTGCTGGATGACAAGCTGTGTCACATGAACATGAACATGAAGGTCTCTTTTGAAATAAAACCTGATTTACAGACTCCTGAAGATGCAGCTGTGCTTCACTTTAACACGCTTCTCCCTCTTCCTCCGCCGTAATGACTCGTCTTGTGCGAGAGGGTGAATGTCTGTGCGCACGGATGATCTCACGTAAGCCCACCGAGGGGGCTTCACCCGCTTCATCCTCGCTGACCACCTCCCACAGTGCCATCTGGCACCCTTTTTCAGACGACAGAGGCCTCACTCTGGATGTGCTTGCTTGTTTATTTGAGCGAGCGTGTGTGAGCATGTGTGCGGTGAACCAAACAGTATTATACATGTAAACACAGCTACGGTGTGATTTATTGATCTCACCTTTTATCTCACGGCAACAACCTGGATGCTCCAGTGATCCAGGATGCACATTTTCCACCTACGACTATTTTATTCATTTGTTGATTTATTCTGACAGGTAAACAAACGTGGGAAAACCTCCACAGCCGATGAAACAGTGTTTCTATTTGTTTCCCATGTAATATCATATCATACACTCACAGATATGTGTTATTGGATCTTTAATGGGTCTATAAATATTCACTGGTGATTATCTGGGATCACCCCCTGATGATAAATTAGAAACATATCCAGCTATGGTTTTGTTCCAGTAAATATTTCAAGCACTAACAAACCCTGATGTGCTTTGGTTTGTGGGCGTAATCTCAATCCAGCATGAAAATAACCTTTACACAATACAGACACGGCTGTTGTGTTAAGGTCTACCTCTTCACACTCAGTTTGCAGGTCTAATTTTAGCACTGACTTGCTTTTTCCCCCTTGAGGATCAAGGTTTTGCCTCAGGGGGTGAAGGGAGTATAAATAGTGTTTAATACAGTGGTTTAACTACTGTATCATAATGGAATGGCAGCATCATACTTGATGTTTTCATGACAGATTTGCTAAGCATTAGAAATGATTACTTGAGACATATTGTGTCCCCCTGAGAAATATTGTCCTATTTCTTTGATCTGAATTTACTTCTATATGTTCTATTTATTTTCCTGACCCAAGCTTTTGATTCCCCCAAGCCTGGCATTACGGGCCTGAGTGGGAATTACTGAGACTGGAGAAAAACTATTATTAACCCATAAATGAAAGAATGGGGAGGAACATGAAAGTCCTTTCCCTATTCTGCAGATTATTTTTCTGTTTGTTACTCTGATGGAAAGGGGGGCATGGGGCAAGATGCTGCCATGGAGAATTTTGTGTGACAGAAGCTTTCAGTTTGCCTGTCTATCACTTTGTGAGATGTGAGACATGAGGGATATAAATACACTGCCTAGATACCCTTGTCTCCATCCTTCGCCAATCCTCCCTCACGTGGTCCCTCTTATTGCACACTGCCCGCCTCCCACGGCCCCTCGTGTAGGCTGGAGGTCCATCCAGAGTGCTGGGAGTGCTTTGCCCTCCACGACTCCGATAAGGACCTCAAAATAGCGAAAGCCTCCATCATTCTCAAATTGGCAAACCACTGCAATGTAATGAGCGAGACCACTGTCGCGACTGATTGGGCCCTTTTATTGTATTAGGCTTGTCTTCTTTTCCGTCTTCATTTTTGTGAAGAGATGTACGCTGAGACGTGACTGTAAAAAACTACAGGCCAGCGGGTGCACCGGCAGATTAATTTGATTGATTATAGAAATTATACCTTTCAGTAGAGACATGACCTTGCAGCGAGGTTGTTCAGTTCGGTCACTGAGCTGAAGCCGTGTCTAGTTTGCTGGTCAAACAAATGTCTTGGCTGTGTAGACAGACGAGCTAAGCTGTGCACATTGAAGCAGTGACCCAGATCAAACACCTGGGGCCAGAGGGCAAAAGACTACACACTGGGAAAAAATGTCTCTTCTATAAAGAGAGGGGGAAAGGTTGCATAAACTGTCCATTTTATGATTTCTTATACAGGAGGAGGGGAATTTTTGCCTCATTTATTTCTCAAGATAAAACAAATTTAAAAAGGATGCTGCCAATTATTGATTGTGATTTTTAGACCATGCTAAGTGTTCCATTATGGAGTGAATAAATGCTATTTTTTAATCAGAATTCACCCACTGTACAACCATCAGCTGGTATATCTCAGAGGTTTGTTTGTGCCAATTGTTTTATTCATTTTCAATATTTTTAGACAGAATGGATGAATGACAGAGCGGGAAACAGGCCTCTGTGGTGCGATTTAAAAATGCAAAGCTGTTTGTGCTGATATGAATGTCATGAAGTGGGTTTGTATGTTTGCAGTTAACCCACACAGCTACGTACAGCACATCCACACATATATTGTTATTACTTCAAGTGGAGGTGACTGATTGAAGGAAAACAAATAAAACAGTTATTTATAAAGAGTGTATATTACTCATATATGGTTGTGAGGGTGTGAATCATATGTTATAATCACGGTCACCAGATCCCAATTAATCTGAATACACATGAGATATTTTGGATTGCCAAAATGATGAGGATGAAGACAGTGGAGATGGTTGTTGATTTCAGAGCGAACGCAGCATATATATAATAATATTCCACCATGGAATGAAAAAACAGTGTCAGAGTCATTCTACGGAGAGTCTGTTCACTTCCTGTTAATGCCATTGTACCGAAATGTGCTGCAATTCACCTTGAGAATAACGATAGAATGGAATAACGCAGTCTCACCTGCCCCTATCGACTTGTGTGAGTCCCCAGTCGACACTGTGGCGTTCTTCTGCTTCACCCAGGACCTCAAGTGGGATCAGAACATCAGCTTCCCTCACCAAGAACGCTCAGTAGAGGACGTACTTCCTGCGGCAGCTGAAGAAGATCAACCTGCCAATGATGAATGATGGTGCGCTACTCCAACACCATCTGGTAGACAGTTGCAGCAGTGTGCCAGACTGACACTGATGCTGGCGGGAGAGATTGTGTCCGACCCACCACTGACACTACACATATATTAATGCACATCTTCCTGCACAACACTGAACAGCTCTATTATACTTTAAAACCAGCATATCACACTTATTATTATAACGCTTTTTGATATCTTCTACTGTTAATCTGTCCCTTATGATTCTTGTGTTTTGCATTGTTTGTTGTTGTCCTAATATCATGTGAATGGTTATCATGATCATCATCAGTCAACAGCAAATTTCTTGTATGTGAAAACCTACTTGGCAATAAACCTGTTTCTGATTCTGATGACTACTTTGTGTGTATTGCTGATGTCTAAACTATCAGCATGTTATCAAAGGGCACATGTTAGTATGCTCACAACAAGTTCTCCAAATTAAATAAAAATAGTCATATGAAATTGTTTGTAATTGTCCTTTAAAAAAAGCATATTGTAGTTTATTATATCCATGCAGCTAAATGTTTTCACTCGTTCTAGTTTTTCCTCTGCTGTCTGGTGAGCTGAAAACCCTCAAGTGTCTCTGTGAGCCTGTCTGTGTCTGTCCTTAGTCAAATTACTTCAAAACATCATGACACAATACAAGTAGAAAAAAAGGAGATGCATGATATCTAAAACTATCAATTTTTCAATACACCTCGCAACACAATCCCCAACAAACCACAAGAGGAGCAAAAAAAATTAAATGAAATTGAGATTGGGCTGACTCACGCCTGGATAACTGACAACTTCGCTCCCTCAGGCATAAACCTACAGGAAAGGTTTCATTTTTCACGAAAATGTGCTTGCTAAGTGCAAAAAGTCTTAAAGTATTAATGTGTGGTGCAAAAAAAAAAAAAAATGACGGTATGCTCTCAGAGTCAGAGGAGCGAGCCAAACATTTTGAGAATGAAACAAGCCATCTAGCACATTGGCTCGATGTGTTAGATGACTGGCACATTGGGTGTAGGACTACAGAGTACACACATCATACACTATACCTCTGAGGGCAGGAGAGATGGAGTGTGACTGCATCATGTGAAAACGCATGTCAGCTTGAATTAACATGTGACTGAATCTCTCAGCTGCTGAATCTTTATCAATCAGGATGCTTTCTGGCTGTGTGAGGAGCTGGATCAGCAGAGTCCACATGGGTTTTGACAGGCTGCGCTCCTGCCTGCTCCTTTATTACAGCTGCAATGGCTTCGCAGCAGGAGCGATCAATAACAACTAAACTTTAGAGGCACGTATTAGTCTCAGCCTCTTCCTCTGCAATGTTTTTCATATCTGTAGAAATATATTTCCTGCACACCTTTAAATAGAAAGACACTTTAACTGAAGCATCAACCATACAGTCAGCTGTTTATCCAAAGAAAACTAAATAGGTGCACACTCAATAGGGGAAGTAGATAAATAAACATAAATCAAAGCTGAGGCTCATGGTTATAGAATATAGAATATGTCTTTATTGTCATTGTACAAGTGCAATGAAATTGAAATGCAGTTCTTAAATGTGCAAAAAAACAATAATAAATAAATAATCGCTTCTTAAAAAAAAAAGAAAACAAAAAAGAAAACACATACCACACATAAAATATTCACATTCTGCAGGTATGGCACGATTCATATGGACATTGCACAGTGAGTATTTACAAAATGTTCATGACTTTTGCTGGGTTTAGTCCAGTTATGGTTTTGGCGCAAAGAGTTGAACAAATTGATGTTCTGATCAGATGATGGTGCCAGAGAAAAAGTTAAAGAAGACAACCACAGTTCATCCTCAGGGGGACATGAATGTGCAGATTTTGTTGAGACACCTCACCCAAAAACCACAAATGTTAATCTTTTGGTGGCACTAAAGAAAAAAAAGAGTCAGGGGATCACCGGTCTGTAGGTTTCATCCTCTGAGAATCATGAATGTCTGTGTAAAGTTCGATGTCAGTCCATATCTATATGTTGAGATATTTCACATGATAAGTGTAAATGATGACCTGCTGGTTGTGTTTGAGGGAAAGTCAGGGTGTCACCAAAGTCAATAAGATTCATCCATTTAGGTGATGTGGACCTATCCAATAGTTGTTGAGATATTTCAATTTAAACTAAGAATTTTAACCTGATGGTGACGCTAGAGGAAAAGTCAGGGGCTCACTGAAGTCAGTAGGTTTCATCCTCTGGGAAAGATGAATGTCTACATAAAATTAAATCCCTCTGATAGTTGTTGAGATATTTCAGTCTGGATTAAAGTGGTGGACCAACTGACACACAGACCAACATTGATATCCCTAGAATGTCAAAGCTCCAGCAACACTATTAATAAAGTTGTCCTATACCACTGCTGGAGTTTTGACTTTCTTCAGACTTTTTTCCCTTCTCCTTGCACCTTGTTAGTAGGTGAAGTTGTGCCAGAAACCTCCCCACCGTTTCTACAGCATCGACATCCCTAGAGCCATGCCCCTAGCAAGAGTTAAAGATGACAACTTGTCCTCTCAATCATTCTTATTTGAGAGCATGTTTCAGAGCTTGTACTTTAGAGGAAAGATGGTTGAATGAATCATGTTGAAGGATAAAAGAGAGATGAATTGTGTCTGTAGAAAATATCTATCTAAAATGCTGTTTCATTTGCCAATAAGTGCTTTAGATACTCCTACTTTTGATATTATAAATGTGGGGTGTGTTATGTAGATAAGACCAAAATGTCATTTCAGTGCTACCTTCTCTACACATGTCTGACCAGATGCTTAATAACATTCCTGCCATAGACTGTTGGCAAAAAAGAAAAGAAAAAGGAATCCAACTTGTATAAGATGCATCCACTGAAACCAGGTCAGACTTACTGAGATGCAAAGGTGTTTCCTTCTTTTTATTCTTCTTCTTATTCTGCTTCACTTGTTTCCTGAGAATACAATGGATTCTGGCAGCTTCAACAAGTCTGTATGTTACTTGGAGGGTCGATGGTGTCATGGTGGTACTTCATATAAATGCCCCGTACCACTGTGCCAAAGTACAGTGAAACAGCAGAGTAGCTGTAGAATCTTTTTTGTATGCTTGTCATTTTTATTGAATTACTCCATTATGCTATTGATCTCTGTCTGAGAATTGAATTCTGTCTGTACACATGCTTTTTGGGTTGATTAAAGCTTGTTTGTACTTCAGCTTTGTATAGAAAATGATAAATGAGATATACTCACTGATGAAGGCCCTGATCTTGTGTTCTCTCCTTCTTGTTCTTCTCCCTGCAAATGGGGCCAACATATCCATCTGGTATTTGGAAAGCATCGCATCGAGAGCTTGTCGGTCCAATCACAATATTGCAATGTGTTCGATCGCTGTGGGAACTTCCAAGTGGAGGCTTGAGATGTAGGCTAGCGTGAGAGGAGAAACAAATGGCTTGCCTGGGGTGAAGAGAACAGCAGAAGGCTTTGCTTGTGTGCAGTCTGGTGGTACACATGCCTCACTTTGACTGTAAAGAGGACACCGCAGAGTCACAGTTTGTGGTGTTTACTGAGGCTGGTGCAAGTAAAACTAAGGGTCTAACAGCCGACTGTAATTAGGGATGCATGTAGCTAATGTCAACATGCTAAAATGCTCCCGACTTACCATATATTACCACTACATTTACCCACCACCATTTTATTTGAGTGCCTGAATGTTTAGTGTGTAAATATAACCACTATAAAGAGCCCTTGAATATTCAACCACGGAAGAAAAAGTAGTGTCCATGACAAATACACTGCATGTCCCACAATGCAATGCTCTACAGTCACATGATTCTACAGCTGATGGTGACGACACAAAATGATGATGATTAGTTAGTGTCCAAAATCTTGATTTGCCGCTCACTGCTGAGTGAACAATATTTAGTGTTTATTATATACACTGAGGAAAAGTCCAGGGATCACTAAAATTATTACAATTCACCCTAAACATGACTGTCAGTATCATGTGCACTCAATTTCAAGACAATCCATCCAGTATTGTTGACTCGAAACCAGCCAGAAAGTGCGGGAGTTACAAAAGAAAGAAAGAAAGTTTTGAAGGTGTACAGTACTTCCCGGTGTTAAAGGTGCAGTGTGTAGAATTGAATTGCATCTATTGGTGAGGTTGCAGTTTGCCACCAACTAAATAGCCCTTCCCCCCAACCTTCCTCTCTAGAGCCACTGTTTGGTTTGTCCATTCTGAGCTATTGTAGAAACATGGTGTTGCAACACGGCTGGTTCCGTGGAAGAGGACCCCCTCCCTATGTAGATATATAGGCTTCATTTTAAGATTTAAAAAAAACTACAATTCTTATTTTCAGACAGTTATACACTAATTAAAACATACTTATGAATATTATATTGAATTTCTGCCCAGTCCATTCCGCTTGATGCCTCTAAATTCTACACATTGTACCTTTAAGTGGGTTACAGTTACAGTAGTTCAAAATATTTTAAGTAGAAAAGTTATTCTACTTGACGTAAAATATCCTCGTATTATAGTTTGCCGACAGACTGCATTAACAAAACATATTTGTGTATTTTTGTTGAAAAGATGCAAGAGACGACCGTCAAATAACCTCGCTCTTGTTTTATTCAATGCAGGGGTTAATGCGTTGCTCGTCAGCTCTTGCTCCCCCTGTCCGTGAGCGTTAAAAGAGTAAAAGAAGGGAAAAAAAGATTTGCGAATACAATGTAGGCTTAGTGCCAGCAGCTCGGGCTTTGAGCGAAGGGGAAAAAAAAGGGGTAGTGTTGTTCTAAGTGCTGGAAGTAAATCTGAGAATTCAATAAGTCTCCTGCCACTTCTATTATTCAAAAGACACAAGGAGCACAATGAAAACAAAAGAGGCAATGTATTGTGTATGTGCATGCACGTAGGAGATGTGTGTGTTTGTTGCAGGATTGTACTTCTTCCCATCCACATCAACACTAAAAAGCTTGATGCATTTGGTGCATAATTTAGCTGTGTTGTATCCGTCTCCACTATGTGGGACATTACATCATTGTTCTATGGAAAGAACTGAACTGTATGAAGAACACGTGGAGTTATGTTTCTTTCAGGGTATATGTCTCATGGTCTGTTTGTTCCCACCGCAACAGTTCTTACTCAGCTTATGGCATACTTTGTTTTGTCATTAAACTACAGTAGCTAAAAATATACTTGCTGGGTAATTACTTTGCACAATTTTCTCTAAGTGCAAAAAAGGAAAATGTTTATTCAAGATTATTTCACTGATGAGTTTGTTTAATAGTTTACTGGTACTAATCTTTAGAGTTTACAGTCAATCAGTTCACCACTTTGGTCCAGACTGAAATATCTCAACAACTTTTGGACGGATTGCTGTGAAATTTTGTGCAGATGTTAAAGGTCCCCCAGAGAATAAGAGTATGACTTTGGACGTCCCCTGGCTTTTCCTACATCTACAGTAAATGGATTGCCAAATATTTTGTACCAGCATATATCCCCTGACTTTTCCTCTAGCGCCACCATGAGGTTGGTATTTGTGGTTTTGAGTGAAATGTCTGGACAGCTGTTGGACGGATTGCCATGAAATGAGTTACATACTTTCATTTCCCTCGGGATGAATTGTAATAACTTTGGTGATCCCTCAGCTTTCCACTCAGCGTCATTATCAGCTCATAATTTCAGTTTGTTCCAAGATTTTTTTTTTTATTGTCATGTGCATTAAAATTTCATCAGATCAGTTCCATACAATGTAAAATGTTTGCTGTCTGGACAGTGTATACAGTATGTGTATAGTACATACAGTAAAATACAGTTTCAACATGCAGTCCCCACAATACATAGCAAATAATAAATTAAATAAATCAAGTAAAAGTGATAAGGTCATGTTGAAGTACGTTCTATTCTTTACCAAATCCCTGCAAAATTACTCCCAAATGCATCAACTGTACTGTGTGTTTAGTGCTAACTTTAGCATTTAGCTCAAAGCACTGCTGTGCTTTAAGTACAGCCTCACAGGGCTGTAGGCATGGCTGTAGATCAATAGTAGAAGAGACGTACTTCATATGATGTGTTGTCTATAGCCACACTGGAAATCAAAGTGATGGCTGAAGCTTCATATTAACTTCAGATCAACTTTTAGATACATGTTTACACAGAAGGAGGACTGTGGATTTTGTACTCCATCACTTACATTGTAAGTAGTACATTATGAAGGGATCTTCTAATGGTCTTTATGAACAGGAGGAATGATTAGAGCAAGAAAAACCTCTCTCAGTGTTCATATAGACACCTGACTGTTGTTTTAAGACAGACTTGAAAAGTTGTGAACTTGTCCTTTAAATACACATTTTCAGACTTTCTGGATAGGTTTTCCTGCTTTCTCACCTACACACAGCTGACCAATTACAACATGAAGTTTGTGTGTACTATATTTCAGATGGTCATTTTCAGAAAGTTGACATATATACCAGGTCATCTTACTAAAACCTTATATGTAAAGTCTGAGGAGTTCCAAGTCTGTGGAGAAAGAATACCCTAGTGCACTTCTGTACTTTAAGATATTCATTTCCAGGTCTTGGAACGGCAGGCATATGACACGCATATTCTGCACTGCTGCAGGATGTAACACTACAATCCAATTAAGATGCACTGAAGGAGGTGTGGGAGGCAGAACGGTTTTAAAAGGGCAATGTATAGAAAATACACCCAATTATTTATAGAAATACTGATACATTGTGTACTTTTTTATAATGTATCAGGTGCTGAATGGTGAAGTAAATTTTTCTCTTTAAATATTTGAGTTGGAAAACTATTTATGCGCATAATTTACAGTACATGTTATCATCACTTCATTGTCACCTCATTTTGTGAAGCTTGCATTTTAATTATTTTTGCTGCATGGTTATCTAACTCATGGTGCATGTGTAAAACAAAGTCTCCCTGCTAAAAAACAGTTTGAACCATTACTCACTGAAAGGAAAACATTCTTTAGAGGGCTTTGCTCGGGCCTTATAATTGCCTGACCTGATGGCAGTGATGCCTGCATCTGGCAGCGGTGATAGCAGCCATTCTAAATAGCTGCACAAGGTCTCTTGACTTTTAGCCATCGTTCATTTGCACAACAATAACCTGGGGGGAGTTCATGCTTCCAGCAGTTAGAAAATAGATATTTTTCTTTTTTTTTTTTACATGGAAGAAAAAACAACATTTACATCTGATTGACCCGCACAATGGGATGTTGAATGTATTTTTCCAGGAGCGTATTAAAGACTAAGCATTTATTATTGCACGATGAATAGTAATTTAGTCATACTGAAGCTGCAGCCGTGTTTGGTTCATAGTGCAGGATTAACTTGGCATGACAGCAATAAAAGATAAGGTTAGAATTTCAGGTCCATTGGGATGCCATTAGATATTACCATCTGGCTGCTGGATCCATGGATGACTGTCATTGTACAAATAATATATCAACCATGCAGGAATCATGACAACTAAAGGCTTATCTCTGAAATAAGAGTGGTGAAATGAGCATCCATATAGTATATATAATTTGGCTGTAGGTGTTTGTTTCAATGTACTCTTCTCTGATTTATTTAACAAGGTAGATTCATTAGGATTAAAACTTTGCACTTTGTCTTTTAATGGTTGATGAAAGACTTTGCCAAGAAATAAGCGTCATGACAAATGCCACAGCTGTGCACGCTTAGTGTAATGACATAAATATTCATGAACAGAAGCACAATTAAAGTCCCACACAGGTAAATGCTCAGTCAAAAGTCATTATGCAAGCAGTCAAAGAGCAAGTAGTTTTACAGCACATCAGCAAAGGAGCAGGAGACGAGCCGAAATAGATTTAAGCTCGCTAAACAAAGAATAATCAGTTTCTCATTGAATATCTGCCTTGAAATCCTGCATAATCATCTTCAACTGACACAAAGGGACCAGCTCGTTCAGTTTTACATCATTCCCCCGTGGGCTGTGGGAGTAGAGAGTACATGAAAGCCTTTTGGTCTAATTCAGTTTGCCTCTACAAGACAAAAAGGAAAAGTAAAAAGAAAATAAAAAAGCTTCCATGATCTTATACACAATTATTTTCCATCAGGTTTTCTCGACATACAACAGTACAGATAGAAGGCCTAAAGAGGCAGACCCAGTGGAAAATGTTCCAGTCTCTAAGTTTACAAGGTGCAACAGTGTTTGGGATGTTCAGTGTCAGTAATAAACCTCAGTTCTCCATGATACACAGTGCCAATGTCACTGGAAGGATTTACTGTCTGATTATATAAGACAGATGTTTTTAATGAAGAACAGACATGAACTTATCTTCTAAATCAACAATTTCTTCTTAGGTGTTATTTTCAGTTTGTTGTTTTAATCACTTTTAACATATAGCAGAAAAATCACAGGTGTAGATAATAAGATAAGTCACCTGCTAGTATTAGTATTATTATTAATAGGATTATAATGCTTTAGGATCATAATGACAGCTTATATGGAATGTACTTAAAAGGCATAATCCTAACCCACAATTAAATTACAGTACTTCTCTATGGGAGAATATGGAGTTTGAGATCATTAACAATATTTTATCAGTATAACGACATGGGAAAAGTGTGTGTGAGCATGTATGTACTGTAACTACACACATGTATAATCTCACATGTTTATGTTGTGATTATACTGTATGTTAGGCTGTTTATGTAATGTATAATGACTAAAAAGTTATTTTGTAGTAACAACAGATATTAATGATTGATTAGGGTGTTTTTTTAAAATTCATTTTAAATGCTGTTACAAGTGATAGGATTAAGAGCTCACATAAATAAATATTAAAAAGTAAAAATAAACTGTGTGCTGTGGAGAAGTAGAACAGTCAAAGCTAAACCCCGCTTTATCCTGCCGACTGCTACAATGGCAGAATCGTTTCTGATTGATGGCAGTGCTCTGTGACATAAAGTTACCGACCTTTGTGACCCAATTTTGATCGAAAGGTATACCTGAAGAACTGTGTGACACTTTATTCTTTACCTGTTGTGGTATTTCAGCTTTGCATTCATGAGAAACATACAGACAAATGCATAGTCTGATGCATAATTACATTTCTCTGATTTTATGTAACCTCATAATTATGAGATGTTTATAGTGTAATAAGGGCACACCTTGAAGTAAACATTCACTCACTGGATTTATCAAGTAATATATTCAGATTAAATTCAAATGTATTCTTTGTAATCAGGTTGTTACAAGTGTTTACACATACTGTTTGCACATATTTGCCCTAGGAAGTTTATCCTGCTTATGGAACATAAAGATTGGCCTGATATCTTATAATATAATTTTCCAGGGATTTTTTTTAGGATCAATAACACACTTTTGATGCTTCCACACAAGAGACTGCTGCATACTGACTTGTAATACAAACCTAGAGAGCAGGGCCTCAAGGCAACAGTGTGGTTAAAATAACTACACCTGATTCATATTAAAATCTCGCTTGAATTACAGAGTTAGATGTCTTATGTAATACGGTTCATAGGCATGCTAGCATAATTAGACAGAGTCCTATATTTAGACATAATTACAGCAATAATGAAGCATGCAGTGAGTATTGCAATATCAGATGTAACTTTTAGTAATGCAGGATTGATGCACCCTTACCGATTATGTCTAACAGTCATGGATGTTGTGTATTTCTGCTCCACACAGGTGCAGGTGTGCAGTGTAATTCTGCTTGTTGTGAATGTGTCTGAAGGGGCTTGAATAGTAGGCCTATGTCACAGGCATGTTCTGAGCCACATGTATATTTCACGCAGCATCAGCTGTCATTACAGAGTTATAACAGGGCTCAGTGGGAGAAAACCGCTTGATGTAAGTGATGCATGTCAGTGGAAGTGGACGCCTAAAGAGATGACCGTAACTGCTGTGATGATGTTCTCTCAGTGGCAGTCATGTGAATAAGGTAAGAGAGCTCTGGGCTGACATGGCTGTAGAGCCTGTCAAAGGGTTCAGAGATATGAGTGGGCCCACAGTCCCTGACAGGGGCTATGATTTACAGCCGGGGAAAAATGGTAAATGAATATTTTATTGAAAGGCTGCCGTATGCTATTGGTCACAGTAGTGACAGGCTGCCATGCTCAACTTTTTAACATGGAAGTTCAAATAACCTAATATGCATCACAAGAGTATACATTTTTATTTACTAGATGCTAGAACCCAAAAGCATTATCACTGACTATGTGTCTGCCTCACACCAATGACACAAACTATGATTTTCACTTCAGCCTACATCTTTTAATAACTGTGATTTTGCTTCTTGACACATTTCAATAGGGAAAACTGTGAATATGTTCTTATAAATACACTTTGTTGTTCATCTCACTTCCATCCCACGGCACATAAAAAGACTGGGGGTTTCCTATCTGAGCTCCCAGCTGCTGTCTACCTACAGTATAAGGCCACGGTACTAAAAGCCCCCCACATCGTGTCAACTATAAATTCTTGTCCGTGTGAGTGATGCTTTCGGTAGCTATGGTAACCTAATATAATAGACACCCCCTCCCTCCCTCCGTCCCTCCCTCCCTGTCTCTCTCTCCCTCCCTCTCTCTCTCTCTCTCTCTCTCACTCTCTCTCTCTCCCAGTCTCTGCCTACGTCTCTCTCCCTCTCTCCATCCAAGCCAAAGCTCTTTAGGCTACTTTGCGCATGTACAGCCAGTCAAACCGAGCATTGCATCGACTCCAAGATGGCGAAAACACGTCTGGCTTGCCTCCTGACTCTCCTCTCAACTCACTGTAAGTACTCAAATAATTCTAACGGGCAACAATTTCCCTTTTTTCCCCCCTAGAGGAACACAACCGTCAAACGCTGTTTACTTCTGCATCTGTTTGGTTTGAAATGTTCCCCCGCTGCTCTAGCTCAGAAGTATGTGGACGCAACTAGCGTTAAACTCAAGCCACACTGACAGCAAGCGCTGGCTCTTCGACGTGAAGTAAATATAGTTGTTATTTCTGTGAACAAAATGATGAATATAGTCGCCATTGTTTGTATAACTTGCTGTCAACACGACTGGTAAAATGTGCGGGTCGAGCAGTGCTTTTAAGCAGCTATTGTTTCATCAAATCCATCGCTAACTCCCCCCCCTCACTGTTTTAATGGGAATAATACCGCCGTAAGTCAAATAAACTGTCTCTATGTAGCTGCATATTAGCATAGCAGGGACTTGTTTGGGCTTTAGCATCCATAGCGGTACATTTTTAGAGTGAGGTAAACCACGTTTTTTTTTTATTGTGTGTGTGTGTGTGTGTGTGTGTGTGTGTGTGTGTGTGTGCTCACTTTTGAAAAAAAAGTTTTAGCTTCTCAAGTTTTACAGACTGGCTTTGTGTGTTCGTGGATTAAATATGAATAAATGTCGTTTCCTTACAGTTTACAGTTTGGCGCAGTTAACTATTTAGCTTTGGTTAGGAACCGCGAAGAGATGTTGGAAGTAGTGATGCGAGATAACGGGCTTTTTTCCTGCGGCGGAGTACAGCAGGCTGTCCGCGGGAGGAGCCAGACCAGCTAGTGTCCTCCTCCTCCACCACCACCACCACCACCACCTCCTCCTCCTCTTCTACCTCCTCCTTCTCCTCTTCTTCCACCGGCTGCCTTTGCTGCTGGACCCCCCCCCCCCTAAAAACGCACCAGAGCCGAGCTGGTGAACAGAAACAGCCGTCGGAAAATCAATTCAGCATCAAAGATCGTCTATTTATCAAATCGTACAGTTGGAAGAGATAAACGCACACCTGTAAGAGCGGGGCAGCTGTTTTATTCACGTCTCCTTATCACGCTGTTAACTACTTGAAAGAAAAGTAAAGTTAAACCATTACTTATGTGTAACAATAAAAATGTATAGTTACTCTGCTGGATTTAGTGACGCAGTTTTAGAGGAAAGCAATGGAGCCACTTGTTGCAGAGATTTTTGTGGGCAAATCAATCCTGTTGCTTTTTTTTCTTTAAGCTTCAGACTCATTTTCTCCCTTAATTATTATGTATTGTTTCTAAATTCAGCGCCATTCACTTTACACATTGTGCATTTACATATATTTACATGGCTTATTTTGAGAAACTATTCATCCTAATTAAATAACTGGTGGTCAGCAGGGATTTTCCTTTTATAAAGTTTTATAAGTCTCATAATTAGGGCAATGCAGGTAGTTGGTTTGGCCTAGTTTGTGGGAAACTCAAGGTGTTTTGTTTGTGTAATGCATATTTTCTTTATAAAACAGTGTTAGGAATGCAATTACAAACTTTGTACTTGTTTTTCTTTTCTCCTCCTATCCACGCATGAATAAGCTGCACTGTGGAAATCACTTTCAGCACAGCAGCCTGGCACGAGATTGCGGCGCTTGCGTTTCTCTTTGCATTTCCCCTCGGACGCAGATATAAAGCGAGTTGTGAGAGAGAGGATCGACGCTCAGATCAAAGGGAAGCACAGACATAAGAACCTGCTGTGATCTTTCACGTGTGCACCAATTGGCTCATTCTCTCCTCTCTCTTTTTTTTTTTTTTTTTGGGCTTTAATTAGGAATAGCAGTGGAAGCTCGTTTGAAATCTGTTGCTGTACACACACTCCTCTCCACGCTGTCTCTTGACATACCTCGAGGATGTGTGTGTGTGCTTTTTCTTTTTTTTTTTTTATAAAGCGATACATTTCAAAGTCAGTACTCTTAATGATGTTCCCCTCAGCAAATCTGTGACAGGGCATTTGGTAGCAGCACAATTGACATTTTTAGTGGAGGAGGAGGGGATGTTTTTGGGGGCAGTGAGTTGGCAAAGATTGAAGAATTTCTTTTGTCTTGCCTGGACAGGGTTTAGCCATGTGGCCCACTGGCTCCCAGCCAGCGTGGACACTGTCTTTAGAAACAGGACAGATCTGGCTGGACTGAAGCTGGCCAAAAGCTGTGTTATGAATTACTAATTGCCGCTGATAGGCTCTGGTTACTAATAGGTACTGACTGTAATTAGAATGCTTCCTGTATTTTTGGAATAGCTCTGCTCCTAATTTGGTTGAGAGAGAGAAACGAGTGTGTCATTTTGCTTTTTTTTTTCCATCTATAGGTCACACACACACACTATGTTGTTATTTTGGTATATCTGTTAGATGCGCCTGTTATTTTCAATTCCCGGCATTCTTTTGGGTTAGCGAAGTGAAGGCTATCCCGGGCACGGCTGAACCTAGCTGCAAATATCAGCCTCGGTCATCTGCCGAAGAACGGGGGGCCATTGTTATTTTAAGTGCACTACGTTCACAGCACAGACTTTCCAATCCCACCTAATGGAACGGGTTGACATTTACCATTGTCGGCCTTCACCTGAGCTGTTCTCCCCGTCTAAAATATTCCAGAAAGAAAGTGGTACGCATTAGTAAGAAGAGGGAACGTCTGCCAGAATCCTCCTCCTCCTCCTCCTTCTCCTCCTCCTGCCAAGAGCGCGGCCAAGATATGCGGGGAAGCTTGGAAGATGCTCAAAGTGGATTAAAGACTGAGCAAATATAAACTTTGAGATCAGCGTTCTGACTTTTGTTATAGGAAACACCTGTGGACGTCTGCTGGTTTCAGGAATATTTTTGCAGCAACTTCATAAAAAGATGCCTCTCATAATGTTTCAGACGCGATTAATCAGCTCAAGCGTCGAAACCGCCTTCCTGGAAAATTGGCGTTTTTATAGCTTGACATTATCTTGTGTTTTCCCTCACGGCTGTCGGCCCTAATCAAATTAGATAGTCAGTGTTTATCTGAATGAAAAAGATAAGGAGGGAAGCTGTCCACTAGATGCTTGTTGAGCCTCTCTCTGTGTTCTCCGCTGATAAGATAATGGGACAGCTTTGAACGTCGACGTTACCCAGCGCGCTCTCTCTTCCAAATGACTTTTTCTCATTGTCTGGCATGTGCCCGCTGCGCCAAAAAACAGCCACAGCGGGACTCTGCTCACTACACCCCCCCGAAATAAGTGCCGATAGCGTCTCCCCAGAGGGAGCCGCGCGTTGTCAGATGTTCCCCTGCCCACCCAAAGCTTTGCGAGCAAATGTTACCGAGCGCTTTCTCTTGAATGGCATGTACGGCCCCCGTGGGCAAGTCACATACAGTCTGACATTTTACTCTCAGAGACAGTAAATGGCAGAGTAGAACAGGACGGGGGGACGGGGGGTAGACAAACAGCAAAGCAAAAGGAGTCACTTGATGCTCCAGCGTTTATTTATTACAAGTGAGTAGTTCTTCTCTTCATGAGGTTGTGAGTGAGAGGCGTCGGCGGCGTCACACTTTTACGATAGCTGTCATTTTGGTGTCAGACGTAACAGCGAGGGGAAGGCGTGTTTTTAGCTTATTGCCTCACAGAGCTGTGTAATCATTCCGTTTAGCTATGTGAATATTTGTGCAACAGCAGTCACTCAGTGGGGATGAAGTCAAAGTAGCACATGGCCCTCGCTGTGGAATGACCACCCCCCTACACCACCCCCCAAAACAGCTGAGCAGGAGTGGGCGGAGGCCTTTTTTACCCCCTCTGTTGAGGAGCAATCGCATGCGTAACCAGAAATATCCGCGGCGTCCCCCTTCCCCAAAAAACCTGAGCGTGCACACGTTAGCAAATGCAGCATTCCAAACAGAAAACACATGGAGGCAGAGAGAGCTCCCTCCTGGTCATATGCACGCGCTGACTAACAATCATAACCACCTGTTTTCCCTGAGAGATAAAAGGCACCCCTGTTGATGAGTTGGCTGAGGTCAAGAGCAGGGGAAAAAAAGGGAGGATTTAGGAGGGGTGGGGTGGAAAGAAAGCTCAGCAGTGTTGCTTGTTGAAGGCGTTCAGAAATAAATAAATAATTTAAAAAAACACACACACAACCAGGATGCTGGGTGTGACGATCCATCCAATCCACTTTAACTCGACACAGACCAGGATTCAGCAACTCGTTCTGCTTTTATCTTTATTTTTCTTTCTTCTCAGCTTGTAGCAGACACCAAGGTTGAAAGGCAAACACTACTAACACGCTCACGTTCCAGAAATGGCATCGGCATGTGCATGCTTCAAATGTCAATAAGATTACCATGTGAAAGAACCATCGGTCATAAAGTAGAAGCAGCCTGCGGGCAGCGCCGAGCCGCCCAAAAAACACCATGTGAAAATATTATAAAGGCCTCGGTGTGGAAGAGGAATGCCTCTTTTTTCTTCTTTTCTTTCTGATAAACAAACAGATCGACAATGAGAGGACTGGACAACAGCGAGATGGAAATGATGGCTTTTTAAGCAGGCTAAAGTAGTTGTTTGTTTTGACAAGACATTATTATTGGATGTTTTAGGCCACTCTAGATCAACAGGATAATCCTCCAAGATGCCTGTGTACTGGCTGTGCTGAGCTCTGGGCAGCACTACAGTGGCTTCCTGTTTGATGATCTTTATCTGTTGTCACATGGTCCCTGGAGGGAGGAAGCGCCACAGCAGCCCTCTCCCACTCCCGCTCCTGCTCCTGCTCCGGCTCGTGTGTCCACTGGATACTGACCGGGGGAGTACGTCAATAGGTCAAAAGAGAGCGACATCGATCAAACATCGGGATGCTGTCAGCTTAGTGAAATAATTAGGCTTTCATTAATGACACTGGGCCCATGCGATGAACTACACGTGGCTGAACCGCTGTGGCGGAGAGGGAGAAAAATGGAGGCTGTGCTCCTGCTGAGAGTCATAACCAGATAATCGCTCCGGATTCATCTTTTGTTTACCGCCGCTGTAACAAAAGGGCAATTACTGTCTAAAAATAGCCACGAGGCACACAGTCATATGACGACCTCAGGTGTTTGATCACAGTTCATTCCAAGCCATCAGGCCCACACCAGCTTTATAATATGATTGTTATTGAAGTCCCAGAAAACTTTGTTGAATGTGTGTGGTAATCACAACCAGAGCTGCTGCCGCCATTATTTTCATTATTGATTTATCTGTCGATTATTATCTCGTTAGTTGTTCGGTCTAAATGTCAGAAAATGTCAATCAGTGTTTCCTAAAGCCCAACATGACATCCTCAAAGGTCCCCACGACCCAAACATAATCACTTTACTGTCATAGAAGACTGAAAAAAGCAGGAATTATCACATTTCAGAAGCTGCAATTTGAGTATTTGGACTTTTTATTTCTTTAAAACACCAAACAGATATTGGATTATTAAAGTATTTGACTAGTTTACCTCCTGTCTATCAATCAATCAATCAATGACTAATCATTGCAGCAAGAACAAAAACAATAGATAGAAGATAAGATTACAGCTCAGCCTGTGGGGCTTTTAAAGACCTACTAATGACAGGAAGCAGGTTAGCCTTTCAAACTAAAATATTAAAATCAAGTCTAAGGGTAGTCTGTCTGGCTAAAAGCCTTGCTGCTGCAGTCTGAAGGAGTCAGGAACATGAGGAAGGCTTTTACCTTTCCTCAGAGTTGACAGAGTTTAACTAATGAAAAGAAATAAAGCAGGAGGACTTCTGGGATGAAAGAGGATGTAAAAGACATTTCTTGGCAAGAGGAAATACGACTGCTGATCTTTTTGACCCTTCATCAGGAATGATGAAATGTGGATTAAAAAACTCGACTCAGGATTATAATGAATGGAATTCAGCTCATCTGATGACACATGGGTGTGATAATAGGGAGATATCAGAGTGGGTTGATAAACACAACAGTGTGTACGTGTGTTACCTTGGAGACAAGACCTCCGCTCTCCACCTAAAGTTCCCAGAGATGTCGAACATTATGTCCTGCCTCCAGCACATGTCAAGAAAGCTGAGGACTTTCAGTTGTTGTCAGCGTGGAATTTTTTGGAGTCTCCCAGTCTGTGTCATTCCAAATTCATTATTCCAGATACCAATTATGCAAATCAGATTGCTATAACACCAGTTATTATTAAAACAAGAGCTCTCTCTGTTAATCAGGAGCAGCTGTGCTGGAAGCTCATTTTCTTTTCTTACATCTGGTAGCCTGTAATTACCACACCTCCATCTACAACCTCCAGGCTCATGTCAGGCCCGCAGCGCGTTACTGCGGAGGCGGTCGTGGGTGTGGACACACCTGTCAGGCATGTGGCTTTAAAAATAAAAAGCAGCGAACATGTACCGGTTAAAGAAGTCCAAGTACATGCTGTGAGGATGTTCGACAGGAGGGTACATTAATACAGCCAGTTTAGCAGACACAGTAAGAGTCACACAGAGGACTGGATGGTGAATTACTGGCATCGTCTGGGGGGGAGTGCAGAATGAGTTGAAAACAGCACAGCATAGAAATGATAGATGAGGCTCGGTCAGCACAGCAGACTTGGACCTTGATGTCCTCAACTTAAAAATAAATAAAATGAGGAAATTATTTATCACATGCTGGCCAGCTCTGTACTTTCAGAGTGCAGCATTGACATGAAAAACAAGTTTTAGACACTGAAATATATCTTTAAAAAAATACAGTTTTAATTGACAAAAACAAACGTATCATTTAGTGGTTATAAATCCATGTTAAAGCATAATCTTAAGACTTGAAGTCATTAATGAATGAGTGAGTCAGTAGCTCTACACTTGGCAGCACAGTGTACAGAGAGGAGGTTTCAGAGTGCTCGGGGATACATGACACACAAATCCTGCTGCTCATTCATATGAGTTATTAGTCAAGATTAACAGGCCCGTCACATTCACTACTTTTGGACAATATATTGTACCAGGAATAATGGCAATATACAGTATTATTGTCATTTTAAGACCATTTTATGACACTGATATAATTATTATACAATAGCATTATAATGCAAGTTCAGAGAGCAATGGACTTTCAAATGGGAGATTCTGTTTGAATAGAGGAGACGTTGCCATTGAATGGACGTTTTTGTATGTTTTATTTCTTTCATAAACCTATACTAAAGGTTTGTTTATTTCAAATCTCTGTCAGACACTGTGTCACATTCAAGCTCACTTAAGGTGGATTGATGTTTAAGGTGGACCAGATATTCTCATTTAGTGCCAGTCTCAGCTGCCCCTAAACAGATAACTGAGAAACGTTGGCTGCGGTTGCATTGGGCACTGGTGATCTCACAGGGTGATTATAGGACGATCTGACTCTGGATAACATCGCCCAACTCTCATGGGCACTATGACTCTGTAAAAACCCAGATGCTTATCACGGGCCAGGGCGGAGTTATTTATGGTTAATGTCACATGAGCGGTATGTGCATAAAGAGCAATGGCGGCAACTACTTAGCCAAGGTGATGTGAATAGCCTATTAGTTGCCAGTCTGGAATGTGACAATGTCGAGTCTGAAGAAGAGCGAACATGAACTTTTAAAATTTGAACAGCAGTAATTTACTCATTGAAATGTTTCCTGCTGGTTCTACTGTATTTTAATTTGGTAGTTCAGTGAAACGTTCAGTGTTGAGACATAATAAGGGACACACTCATCATCATCATTCTTAACACCATCTCAAGTTCAGCTTAGAAAATATATAACACTGCTGTCTTGAGGCAAAAATAAATCACAAATTAGATTTTGGTTCAAATGAGTTTGCTGCAACAGTTTTAACTGCTCCACCGTCTGATACATCAGTGTTAACAACCTTTGACTACACTGTTACAAGACAATACACCCAGGAAGATGTTCCTATTTGACCTCAAAGACACATTCTAATGAATGACAGATGTATAAAAAATATATTGCTGTATTTTACCTATGATCATTAGGGATGGATATTGAGTATTGGTACTGAATTGGTACCAGTTCCTTACTGTTCAGTAGTGGAATATTGATTAGCTCAGTGCTGCTGTCTGTATTTATGTAACGTTAATTCATTCTAGCTGGCATAGGAGGCTGTAATGCAACTTAACTTGCCATAAAATGTAAAAAAAAAAAAGAAAAAAAAAAAGAAGAAGAAAGTGCCTCACAGCCAGCGACCAGGATGAGTATGAAACAGAGGCAAAAAAATGTTGCCGACACTAAATATCAACATGAAATCACCCGCTAAGTAGTTAGCACGTATTAGCTTGGAGGGCTAGCTTGGCTTGTTTAGTATATTGTGTGGATGTCAATATTTTCTTTGGTTGACTACAGCCTGAATGGTTATAACAGTAAGTCTGTAGTTATTAATGAGGACACTGCATTACTTTTAAGCTCTTTTAATTTCACTGTGGTGTTCATATATAATTAACAGTAATAATAACTGTTGAATCTCAGACTTTGTCAGGTCATGTTTCATTAAGTATCACTATCAGTAAGCAGTATCAATATCAGTATCTATAACTTCCTAACTCTACTCATCCCTAATCATGATGAGCTGTAGTGCTGCAGACGCTCCAGCAGTGTGGTTGAGAGTCAGCGTGCATTCAGCTGACTGGACAGATAGAGCTGGCAGACTGTAACCAGACCATCTGGTCATATGGTGCGAGGGCTATCCCGTCTGGACGACTCAGTGGTAAATATGTTGGGATTGAACTGGAAGTGATATCACTGTTGGGCTGTTTCAGAGTTTGCCAAATATATTTGGGTAGAACGTAATCCAAATGGCATTGATCAGAGTGGTATTGATCTCTCCCACCAGTGATTGTAAAAGTCCAGACAACAAGATGATTGTGAAGACCCACTGCTGGGCGTCCACCAAAACTCCAGCAGCTCTTTGAAAAACTGTCCCTGTGGAAAATGTTGTTGGGACGGAACAGGAATAAATATTTAAAGAGATGAAACTGTTGATATGTAGGAGCATTAATGGAATTTCCTGATCCTGTCAGAAAAGATCACGGGTGCCCTGACGCCCTCTGCTTTTTAGGCTTTGCTGTGAATCATATGCTAGAGTGAAAGCTCGGACACAGTGCTCGCACACAGGGCTGTTGCCACATGTGTGTGAGGGCATACTTTGGGTAAGTAAGTGCCTCAGATATTTGTCAGGATTCCAGACATAGGCGACGAGTTTGTAACATGGTGGCTGGCCCCCTCCCCCCCTGTCTGAGCTCCAATAGGAGAGGGGGGGGGGGCTCTGCATGTGAGTCTCTGTGCCATAGAAAGAAGAGAGAGAGAGTAATTTGGGTGGATTTCATCATGAGTCAGCGCTTTGTCAGGCATTGCTCATCATTGTAATAGGTCATTCAAACTGGCCAGACTGCAGCCTCAAAGCCAGTCACAGACTGAAGTATTAAGTTGAGATTGTCTTATCATTTTAGTAACAGAAGCCTAAAGTAAAGACTGTCCAGCTAACAGGAGCACTTAGTGAATCATAGCAGTTAAAATATCATTTCTATTGACTTGGTTTAAATGACGGAAAACAAGAAAGGAGGGGAGGAAGTAATGAAGCAGAGCCTTAAGATGAGTCGGTTGATGTTCCACAGCCCATCTGTGTCGAGGGACTTCCTGAATTTTATGCAGTTAAGGTTATAATGAAGCTTAATTGTCAGTTTCTCAACATTTAAAGCTCATATCCTGTAAGAGAGTCGAGTCATTCCCCCAAAACGGGCACCCTTATCTAACTCGGCCATTTCCTTTCACAAGACCCACTCCACTTATATATTTATACAACGCTCATTATCAAAGCTCACAAGGTAACCGTACGAGGGCCCAGCTAGACCTTTAGAGATTATTCACAGAGCCTTAATAATAACAGTGACTTATTACTGGGGATTTTCCAAGACTTAAACCATTTCCTCACTGGGAGGAGAGATACCACAACAGATGAAAAAGAAAAAAAAGAAGTTAAGCCACAGCGACCGTCAGAGATATTTCGTGGGATAACAACTGTATTTATTGAACTGAAACACGAACAAGCACTTACTAGGTTTGCAGTAATATGACTGCATTCATGTCCCTTGTGAGTTTTTATATTGAAACGATTTATAAAGGTCAGGAAATGAAAATAAAAATGAAAGCTGGATAATGAAACTGCTCTTTTTTGAGCTCGCTTGCATGGACTCGAATGAAAAGACGCATTTTTAGCTTAGATTTTTTGGGAAATTGGACACAAAAACAGCACAGGTGTAGAATAGTACAAGTGTGTGTACCTTAATTTGAAAAGTGAGCACGTTCTCCATTAAATTTGAGATGAAAATGTACTCCGTGATCTCGTTTAAGAGAGTTTTAACACTTGCACCTTGTCTTCCAGGTGCTTCTCAATCAGCCGCAGTCCACTGCTCGTCTAGCCCATCCCCTAAGCTCCATCTCATACTTATTCTCTCGAACCCGAAGAACACAGAGAGCACAGATGTGTGCTTCCTAAAATATTCAGCATACAAAAGCCAAAGAGCCAACAAATAATTTATTGAGAAAATAAAAAAAAAACAACAGCAAGAAAACAAGAGAACAAAAGCCATTTAGTCAGCAGGGGTAAAGTTTACAGTGTATGTGTGTGGGGCTTTTTTACATTTTTTTATTTATTTGTGGGAGGCGGACAAGAGGGAAAACACACAACAGGCCACCAACCTTTAACACCAGCCACACTCCACCCTAAAGTTGAACCCGGAGCTCCCTCGCAGCCATTTATTCTGGTCCGATCTGGTTTGAGCTAGAACAATGATCTTATGGTTTCATGAGCTTTCCGCCACACTTTCAGAAGGAATCTGTATCTCTGTCCTGATGAGTGTCTCTAAAAAAGGCCTCCGTCCAGCCAGCCAGCGCTCGGATGTAATGTATTCCTCCCTCCTCCATCCTCTACCCTTCCCTTCCCTTCCCTTCGCAGATGATCACTCATGCAGAACTGAGCAACTGCACGGTTTTTATCTCAGATCATCAACACTCAAGATCATCAGCGTTCACATCTGTGGGCGGCTTTCCTTTGGGGCGATTGTTAGCATGCGCAGCAATGCCGTTCAGTGAGAAACTCGGCTCCGTGGAGAGGGAAGGGGCCGAGGGAATGGTGATGTGCTCTGTATCCAACATAAAGGTCCGAGTCAGATCTTGAGCGTAACGGTCGTTATGAATGGGACTTGACCATTTATGGCCGCTCCATTTCATCTCCAAGATTGAAGCTGGTGTTTTGCTTATCAGGGGTGGGAGTCTGGAGTCTGGACACTCAGGCAGACTGTGACACTGACTGTAGTCTGTCATTTGGGCATGTATCATTTGGGTAGTGGAAAATAAGAGAGAAATACACTTGGTGAGGTTTGGATTTCGTTCCTGAATCAGGCGACAGATGTGTGCAGATTGTTGTTGTTGTTGTGTTTGCATGTGAACAATAGAAAGTGCATTATAATCTGCTCAGTAGGACATATTTGGTATTCTTACCTATAGGTGGAAGATTAAACTGAAACATGTTTTCATCAGTGTTGAAATGAAGTGAAGTGTCATACACATAACTACACACAGTAACACATTGCAGTCTGAATTATCAATGAAAACATACAATAAACAGTATAAAACAGAGCTATAAAAGCACTCAGTTATATTGCACATGTACAGGATGGTTGTGCTCATTATGAAAATGTAAACCTCTGTGATTAAGCAAATATTTAGGAAGGAAGCACATTTATCCTAAATTGAGCCGGTGAACGCACAGCGCAGCAGAGCAGATATGCGTGACGCAGGCACACAGACAGCAGGTGACCGAGGTCGCCAGCTGTCCTCTATTCTTACCATGAAAGCACTTTGGAACTCGGCCATTGTTTCACCCACAGCGGCGGGCCGCGCCGTACAAGCACACCTTTACTTCCTGTGTGAGCAAGGTTACTCGTGTTTGCATAGCTCCCATCTCAGAATGGGTGGCACGTAAAACGGCCGCCCCGTTTCGGCCCGTCTGATGCCTTTGTCTGGTATTTCCCACGGAAACCCATCGAGGATTCCTCTCGGAGCAGGTGACAGAAGTGCGGCTCCAGCAGAGTGTGGGGTGGTGGTGGGGGTGGTGTGTGTGTGTGTGTGTGTGGTGGTGGGTCAGCACGAGAGCCTCAGATGGTTTCCCACCCCCAGCTGTTGTTCAAGTAACATTCCCTGTCCCACAAGCTCAGCAAGCCTGTGCAAACTATTTGAGTCCAGAGTATGCTTTTATGCACATTTGTTGTCTGAGGGGAGGGGGGGGGGTTATGGGGTATGGGGGGGGGGTTTAGGGCCTGTTTGCAAATTCTTGCTGGGAAATCGCACACTTTGACGTCTCAATACTTATTTTTATTTTATCGCAGTCGCACACTGTTAATAAACAACTGTCTCTTACAACAAGCAGCAGCAGTGATTTATTCTCAGTTATGCGAGTTGCAAAACAGTATGTGGCTTATGACAGAGGGCGTCTCCACCCTTTTAATTAGGAGTTATTTCAGCCGTTTGAATAAACAACATTTCAACAGACAACCTTTTTTTTTTTGTTTATGTCGTTCATGTTATCTACAGATTGCGACGCCAACGTACTTTGAGTAAATATTTGCTTTATTACACTTTCATTCAAATTGCTTTATAGCTTTAATCTGTTCAAATAAATAAACCATTTTAATCATTTTAAACAAATTGTTTCCTCAGGGGAGAAAGTTATTTGTCTTTAGAGGGAGTGTGGGGGTCATGAAGTGACCGAGTCCCCCCCCCCCCCCCCCCCCCCCCCCCCCCCCCAAGTCCCCTCAACCACGCCTGCCTGTCAAAGCTTATTTCACCTGTGGTCAGTCGTCCCCCCACACAGTCACACACACATTCTGCACTCCTCTTCATGTACTCCACACCAGTGCTTACTAAGGAACAATGAAACAGTCAGAATTGCTTCCCACAGCATTATACAACAAACAGGGGGGGCTGGTGGACATAGTTTGCGAGGGGGCTGCTTTAAAGGAAATCTTTGTCAAAGAGTAGATCTTAACAGCGGTAACGTGTTTGACCTCCTGCCCTCTCGCTTGACCATGCTTTTTTTTTGTCAGTCAGATGGCAGCGCTTACTGTCTGCTGTGGTTCATGTAAAATGTGAGCAACAATCAGATTCATGTTTTTCTATATCAGCTGGAGACTGTCACCGTGGAGAACAGTTAACTGGAACGGCATGCGGGCCTTTCTCCGAACACAAGCAGGTTAGCGGAAGAGTCGTGAGTCATCTGTCAAAAAAGCAAAATTCACGCTAAGTGTTGCAAAACAGCTCTGAGGCATGAGAAAATATTTGATGTAGTAAATCTATTCAAGCTGGGGAACAATCGTCTCCGTCAGTAAGGCAGACATACATCATGTCAATCTCACTGGCGTGTTTCTCCAGCGCTCAGCCTGACACTGTACACAACATGGCTTTTGTTCAAGAGGGAAACAAAAAGAGCACTTTAATAGGCTGGACTGTGGGAAGCCAGTGTAAGAGTGTGACTTTAGAAATAGTGGGATTTGTCCAAGGCCTGCTGTTAGAGAGCTGATAGCATCTTGATGACTGAGCCGAACGCTTGCTGGGAGGCCTCATGATGAGGTCTTTATAGGCTTCCTGCTGCTATCTCATATTTATGTAGTTGCACGGCTCCAAGACACGAGGCTGCACTTTAGTTGTGTTACATTTGTTTGTTGGCGCTTGTGCTCAGTTTGTATGTGTCATTTAACCCTTGCATACTGTTCTGGGTCAAATTTGACCCATAACTATTGACATGTCTTTTAGTGAAATGAATAGTTAATAGTTTTCACTTTACATAAAATACATTTCCATCATTATTGCTATGTTATATTTTCATGTCTTAGGTAAAATAGGAAATGATATTGTGTGATAGGAGATGTTTAGTGGTGTAAAAGCTAAAAAATACACTCTCTCTGCTCTCTGAAACATGAATCAAGGTTTAATCACATTTATTGATCAGTCAGATCCACTATTGATGCTTTCTAAACACATCTGTGGTTCAACATTTGTTATAGACACTTTTTATGAGAGGATTCTTAGACCGCGTCAAAACTGACCCAGGGTGTAGAATATGAACAGTATGTAAGGGTTCATTTCAATGAGACTAGGTGAGCATTAGAAAAACACTGGACTCCTGTCTGTGCTGTAGAGACATGCAGGTGGGAGGAATGCGCAACTCATGAAAAGAGAATTAAAAGTCAGCAGAGTTGTGTAAAAAAAAAAAAAAAAAAGTTTTGTGTGTGTCCCTAAAGGCTGCATCACAAAAAACAAAAAAAGCACCCTTTCAGTTCGGCTCTTTTCAGCCCACAGCGGGGCATCCTTGCCTTGGAGCACGCAGGAAGTGAGGCAGATTAAACCTTTTGGACCCGCTAAGTCAACACGCCTCTGCCGTGCGGCCTCGCGTTATTGTTCAGTTGTCAGTCGAGCCTTAGCTCATCGCAGCCGGCTACGCTCGCCGTCCACGCACTCAACAATAAGCGCTTATCTCTGTGCGGACTGTGGCACAGTGGCTCATCTGGCCCCAAACAACTCCCCCCCCACCACCACCACCACCACCTCTCTCTGTCAGTGCCAAATAGGGCATTATTAGGTAAAGGAAGTGCTGGCTGGTCAAAAAAAAAAAAAAGAGGCATGTTAATATCCCAGCATCCAGATTAGCCAGATATGTGCAGATGTGAATGTTTCCAGATCTTTAGATGTAGTAGAGGAATTATTGGTTAATCCTGTGTGACATGATGATGGAAAGCTTTAGAAAAGGGTGAATATTTCTATTGAGGATGAATTGTGTGTGTGAGTGTGAGTACACAGGGTGGGGGAGGTTGGAGGTTTTGGTGTGTGTATGTGTGTGTGTATGTGTGTGTGTGTGTTGGAGGGACAGTGTGTTATCCAGGGATTTAACAGCATGTATTATTATCTGACCAGTTCATTGTTGACTCACACAGAGGATAGAGGTTAGTTCACAGTAGCAATAGTCATTTATAAAGACCCCACCTCCCCCTTTTGCTCCAGTGATCGGTTTTAAAATGGCGTCACCGGTCAAGCGGACTCTCCAAATCATGCAATAATATTACCCATAATCCAACA
This sequence comes from Scomber scombrus, assembly GCF_963691925.1. Lineage (NCBI taxonomy): Eukaryota > Metazoa > Chordata > Actinopteri > Scombriformes > Scombridae > Scomber > Scomber scombrus. The sequence goes on from NC_084983.1 coordinate 3,680,165, forward strand.
GCGGGGCCACACAAACGTTTATTTTCATCGTGCTCGGAAAAGGCCTGCGTGGAAATTGCATTCCTAATTAGGATTAAGGAAAGGGTCAGGCAGCCTGGACTAGAATGTGAAGCATTCGCAACGAGCGCCGCCGATGCCATCTGTGCCGAGTGCGGCGAGGAGCTAATTCTGGCACAGAGTGTGGCGCGATTTAACACAGATTTTCATGGCAGCAGCTCCAATTCGAATGCGGGATTTGACTTTGAGCGCAACTTCCCAACCCCCCCAAAAAAAAAACTGTTGCAGGCAGTTGAATTAGCTCCCCTCCTCCTCTCCCTCCTCCTGCTAGATCTCCTTTAAGCTGACGCCACGGAGCCCCCCCCCCAATTCATGTGGACATCCAACATGTGTGGCATGTCAGATTGTTCGCATAACAGAGATGCTGCGCCAGGGGAGGCCCACTCACCCTCTCGGCCTTCTGCTCGGATCTGTTTTGACAAGGCGTTCTCACTGTGTCCCTCACGAGGATGACCTGAGCTTTAAAAAAAACAAAAAAACCAGCAGCCAATTATTTCATCATGAAGTACGGTCACGGTTTCCCCTGGTAACCGTATAAGACAGGGAGAGGTACCACTGCTTACGCTCCTTACCTGGGAGGGATCCCAATTAGGAGGCTGCGTGGGCTCCAGCTGGTGCTGACAGCCTCTATAAATAGTGCCTGAGCATTTTAATGCTAACCTGTTCTCACTCCAGCCAGGAGCTGCTCGTAATTGTAGGATATCACCTGAGACGTCTACATCACCATCGAAGTGACACGGAAGAAGAAGTCGGTGTTGTTATACCACCTGTAGGCTTCAGCACTTGTAGATTTTGTATGGATACCATCAGTGATTGAGTGAGTAACAATTAGCTGACTTTATCTCAATTTTAAGGTTACGTTTTATTGTTAAGTTGTGAACAAGGGGAGGTCTTTTACTTTGATAGGACAAATTATTGATCACATCACACTAGCAGGAAATGCACCTCTGTTTTACAAAGAGAGAATCATGATTTGAGTTGAGTAATTGTTCAATATTTAGGAAAAATACCTTCAAGAAATCACCATCATTAAAATCAGTTTAAATGTGAGAGTTTTTGTAAATTAGTAATAATAATTTGTGGCCATATGGCAACTATATGCGATTATGGAAGTGACCGTGTGGATTCAACCTATTGACATTCAACCTATTGACTTACATAGCACTAGGCTACTCTGAGACTACATATATATATTATATTCAAAGCACCATAAAGTGACACAGTAAGCGGTGGATGTACAGATTCTTTTGTTTTTATTTCAAAGGGTGTGTTTTTGTTTTGTTTGTTGTATTTGTTTAAAGCAGAAGTTTGAGCCCCCGTCATGTTTCTAATGATCCACGTGCACACAGCAGCAGGCGTGGGCGCAGTTTTTCTCTGACACCGCACAGCATCTCAAATAGAACTCGGGCGTATCATGTTTTCCATGAGGTCTCATTACCGGATTTTTTTTGCGTATTAGATTTTAGCTCCACTTTTTCACAACGTGCACACTCGATGGTCACTGTGTGTTGTGTGCGTCCTCAGTCACAATAGCCATCGACCATTGTTGTGTTTAATTAAGCATTCATTCACTCCTACTGCCTGAAACTGTGTCACTAAACAAAGGTCTCCATTGGTCGGAGCATGTGAAGAGGCAGTGTGATTCCAAACAACAGTACTATTTTTATACAGCAGCCAGCATCTGATTATCTGTTTGCCAAGATGTTTCACATGACTTCATGAATGAGTAATATTATCATTGACGATTCAGTTAACATCAGGTCTTTGTAAATGCTTTACTGTCAGGAAGGACTTTGGCAGCATGGGAGAATACAGGAGCCTCATGTTTAGAAAGCGCACACTCATCTACAGTAGATGACACTATTGTAAAAGTAGTAAATTCATTTAAAATATACATCAGCAGTCAGACTGTCTGTCACTTTGTCCATAATGTGCTATAATGATAAATAGAATCAAAGAATGATAGTTATATAAGCATATAATATAAAATGCTTATATAATCTGCAATCAATTCTGTGTGTGTTAAAGAGTTTGACACCTTTGATCCGTTTGTTTTATGACTGGTGCAAATTGATAGAAATGCCTCAGGCTGTTTGTATAGACTGTAAACAAAATGCACATCAGTGCTGTCACTACATACTGTGTGACTGTGCTCACACTGTTAGTCATTAGTCATTAGTTTGCATTTATTATTTATTTTCATATAGAAGATATTGTTTAGCCAACTGTATTTTCCTGTTGTGATGTGGTGATGAATAAAAGGCCTAGATGGGAACTAGATGAACTAAACTTACTTAAAAAAGACCTGAGTGAGATTGGTGAAGCGTGAGTATTTTCAGTGAGTCTCCTGATGTGCAGTGATGGCTCGCAGTGGTGGCGAGTGAACGCGTGGAAAAAGGTGGAAAGTTGCTTCTCCCTCCTCTGTGGTCCAGTCCTGTGAGCTAGTCGTACTTTGCTTGAGGTCAAAGTGAGAGCAGGCCAGATGTAGACGCTAACACTGACACAAAGTGACAGGTTCCCAGGCATTCAGTGACACCATCGGCTCCTCCCCCCCTACCCACCGCTACTCACCCCCGTTCCACCCCCCCTCCACCCTCTCATTGGCTCAGGACTAGTCTTTGACCCCGCTGAGATCAGAGGGCTTCACCAGTGGTAAGGCACATGGGCCGGCCCCGGCCTCACCGGGCTCACAGATAACGGCCCGCAGCACCTTCATATGTAAATGCAGAATAAATGAATACACAAGCAGGCCCGCTGGGTGAAGATGAACCGTGTTTGAGTACACCTGGAAAAGATAGGACACATTTGAATTCAGTCCTGATACCAGGATACAAGTTGTAGTCAGACAGAATTAGTTTATCCAGCAGGGGCGGAGTGGCTGACATCACCCTCAGTTCAGGGTAAACACAGACACAGGATGTGTGTTGCTTTCATTATGAGGTAGTTCACCTTATAAGCAACCTTTAAGATGATAAAAAAGGAGCGTTTGGTATTCATGTGACTTACTAACATCCATACTTTACTTCTACTCTTTGCTTTGCCTCTGTGTTTAAAGCTGGTTGCATACTGACCACTTAGTATTCTGAACACAGTGTTAACTTGACCACTTTCATCTCTCAACATTATAATTCTGCAGGCTGTATGCTGCTTGGCCTCGGGAAGAAGCAAGAATTAAACAGCTAGTCTTAATTCATCAGCTCATATTCTCTTAATCGTTACACACTGATTCATGTCTATCAGTCATATTTAAGCGAGAAATCAGAAGGCAGGGAAGCGGTCTGAAAACTTTCCTGGAAACTGATCAAACTATGACCCAAATACCGACACGCTGTACTTAGCAAAGCAGGAATTCAGTGGACCACTCCGCCCCTGTTCAGCATGTGATACATTTATATGTAGGTTTAATATAGCTGCATATTTTACATACACTCAAAAGTTAGCTGCTCCTCCTGCAGTGACACGCTGCTGCAGGCGGATCAAAACGCGGTGACATTTGCTTGACAGCTGAAGGAGCGTGTGACGCATGTTTATTGTGGAGTTTCTTTGTTTTCTCACACTTTATGCTTTTGACACGGTTTCAGTTTTTTGGGTTTTTTTCATAGTGTTTGTTAAACAGATTTGACAGCAGACCCGGAGGCTGCTGTAGTCATGGAATAAGGTGTGTTTCTGTCCACCTGGTTTTTATCCACAGTTTGAAATCAAAAATAACCTTAGTGGAATATTTAAAAGATCTCCCAAAACAGCTTTTTGATTGGCTGACGGCTAAAATGTAATAAAGTGGAAACAGGTTTAGAGAATAAATCATGACACTCAAGCTCCACCTAAGAAACTAAAAAACCAGCAGATGAGAACATCTCAAAGATCAGCTTTTTATGCCTCCTTCCTCTGCAATGCTTTCAGATTGAATAAGGAATAATGATAATAATAATAGTCATCATTTTATTTGTATAGCACCTTTCATACAAAAAATGTAGCCCCCCAAAAAAAGAAGAAATTACGGCTTTGCATTAAAAGGAAGTCAAAAGAGCATAAAACAATGTTAGGCAAGGCAAGGCAGCTTCATTTATATAGCTCATTTCATAGACAGGGGCAACTCAATGTGCTTTACATAATAACTAAATATCAGGGGATGATTACACAGTACAAATTGGGAACATTAAAACATACAATTATAAAAGAAAACCCAATTATAATAAAAAAGAAAACTGAACAATATGAGAGTGCAGCATAAAATAATGATTTGCTTTAAAGTTATTCACTAATGTTAAAAAAAAACCATGAGTGTAATATAAGAGAAAAATAATAAACTAATACTTAGTAAAAGTAGCTCAAACTGAATAAATAGAATATATAAAATCAAGTAAGATACAGTTGAGTTTAGTTTAGCTTAGTTTAGTTTAGTTTATTGCTTCATTAAACTCAAATACACATGTATAAATTAAGTAAATAATCATATGTCCTTGTTTTCTTCATCTCCTTTAGAAATAGTGACAAACCAAAAAGGAAAAATAATAAAAACAACAACAAATAAATAGATAAATAAAGCAGTTTCTGACCAAAAAGGTGTAGGCTGAAACTTATAACACCGACCCTCACAGCATTTTAAAAGAAGTGCAGGAGTACATCAGTGTGAAGATGACTTCTAGAAAAAGCTTATGAATGTCCAGCAGTCTGTACAGAGCCGTCACACAGAGGTTAAAGGAGGTGTGAGCCGGGAGAAGAAAGTTGAACACACACTTGTTGGATAGGAAGAGTCTGACACAGTCGGATGACCACAGCTGTGACAATACAACCCCCGGGGTCATCCTCCCTGCCGGCTCAGCCCTAAAAACCCTCTCTCTCCCCTCTCTCCTCGCTGTCATTGTGTCACGAGGTTACTATTTTCATGGAAGAAGACTTCTGAGGTCTGTTTCAGTCACTTTCTCCCACAGCTACCAAAAAAAACAGGTGGGGCCCCCGTCTGGTGCCCGGTCACCAGTCACGGGGGGAGGGGAAGGAGGGGAGGGGAAAACAAGTAAGACAGAAAGAGAACCTAGTTACTATGGAAATATCAGCAGCAATATTGCTATGGGAACGGGAGCAGCAGAGCATGCTTTGTCTAGGATCTAGCTGTAATCGTCTCTCAGAAAGAAGCTTATGGTAATATGACGATGCTCTTATGAATTAATTTGTCAGGCTTTGTGTCCCGGCTGACATCATAGACTTTTATCAAATGGAAATTAGCATCTCCTCAGGGGGAAGAAGAGAAGAAGCAGCGCTGCAGCAGCACGCTGTTCAACTTCTCACTTGCTTCCTGTCAGCGTCACAGCGCATCACTGTAACATGTGTAATTACACAGACGCTTCACTAATGATTCACTATCATATCATTTTGTTTAGAACCCTGTCTTAACATGATACTCCCCGTGAAGATTGAAGATAGAGGCTACTAGATGCTTAACTATATTACATTCAAGTCAATAAGTATGTGTAAAACAACAATTACCAGCAGTTTAACAGTTTTTTAAAAACTTGATGACATCATTGTGACATAATCCCCTAAACCTATAATATTGATTGTTGAAGAGGCGATCGCTCATCTTGGTCACAGCTTTATTTTTTTGTCCCTTTAACTTTTTAAATATACCTCATAAAGTTTTTGCACATGTAGAATTCATACATAAAGGAAACAATGTCAGTACAGTACAACATTTAAAAAAATAAAAAGAATATAATAAATCTCAATTATAAGCCATCAGACTGTAGAACACCACAGCTCCCAGTACCTCCCTCTCCCACTAATAAGACTGAGGCTGTTTACTGTTTAATCCCAGGAACATTGCACACTTTTATATAGTAAGGAATTTATGTATATTGTAGATTCATTTAATAACAGATTATTTTAGAGATCGTTTATTGTATATTTCATTTTATTTAATTTTTATCACTTCACCATTACACAGCTACTGTTTGTCAAATTTGAATTTCCCCCTATATCAATAAAATGTACCTTACCTTACCTTACCTTACCTTACCTTACCTTACCTTATAGTAACACATCATCAACAATAATATATAATTCAATAATTTTAATAATAAAAAAAAACCTAACATTTTACAAAGTTAACAAGTGCTAAGGTGTGAGTGTCTTTCAACGCTTTGGAAATTCCTGGCTCAGCCACATATTGAACTTTTGCATACCGTAACCAGAATCTCAGCGTGTTGCTGCAGCAACTCATGTGTGCAGTGCCGGAAAACCCCCCCCAGCCTGTATGAAAAAAAATAAACATTTACACCCTTCAAAAGATGCTGTGTTTGCTTTTAGCAGAGAAATAAAAAACGGGGATGCACAAGTGAAAGCCCACAGGAGACCTGGCAGCCTCTTAACACACACTCCCATCTGAGGGCTCTGAAAGCACTAAAAGTCATAGAGCAAGAGGCTTTAACTGTGTAATGATCCAATCATCTACACTACACTCAGTGAAGAAGCTCCTCAGTTCCAACAAATAGTGAGATTTTGCAGAATTCTGAACTATTCAGCATTTTTTTTTATTTAAGTTCACTACCTGAAATGTATTAAACTGCAAATCTTATCATCTAAAAGTCTTGAGAACACACTTATAAATAAAACTGTATTAATGTTACGCTGTTGGAACATGTCTTACAGTTTTAATTAAAATCTAGTCTAATGAGTTTAGCTCGTGTTATATCAGCGTTAGGAGCCAGCGTTCTGTTTTTAGTCTCTCACCAGCTGCAGCACATTTACTGTAATGTTGTTAAAAATGGCGGCGAATACACATCTAATGAATCAAAGATGAAACGTGTTAAAAAGTAGACTTTGTTTATGAGTTGACAGTGATGTTAACTCATGCTAGACTCGCTGTCTTGTGATTGTCTTCATTTGATTATTATTAAGTCTCATAAGTCACGAGGACACACATTTATATTGCTAATAACCTGTCCTGTTTGTTTGCTTGCTTTTCATTGGTTATCTCTGCAGAGGTTATGGAGAGAATAAGCAGCACAGGACGATGCTGTGTTTCCACACGGTTGTTTGCATCCCCTTGTTTGCTCGTGTTTAAATTGGAAAACACGTCGCTGAATAAGTATCAGGAGTATCTAGGCCACGTTATTCATGTAACACAAGCTACACGCGGTGAATATGTAACACGTATGTTCTCATATCCACACGCCCCGGCCCACGACACACGTGTGCCCACAGACAATTTGAGACACACGCAGTATATTCTGTCACGTTGTCATTTTTTTATAAAGTATTAAAAAGCAGTTGGAGGACGCGGCCTTGGAGGAGTGAGGGGCGGTTTGATGTGACAGGGGTGTTTTATTGAGATGGCCGGTCATTTCTGTTGGACTAGAGGAAGGAAATTAATTGCTCAATCTGCACTTAGGGAGCAGATAGCATTCCTCTTTATGTGGAATCAGCTGAGAGAAGTAGTTCAGAATGAATAGAGTAAGAAAAATCCTAATAAATATGAATATTAACAGCTTCATGTCTGTCGACTTTCCGCGGCTCGGAATACGTGACGGGTTTCCAAACAGCAACTGGTGAAACTGTGCGTGTGTGTGTGTGCGCGTGTGTGTGTGTACTTTGATGTTTCAGCTTCCGAGGGGGCGTGGGAATAGTCTCCACAAGGCATGAGGCGTAGGTGCTCCACAGGGGAATATCATCTGGTTGCTTAATTGAACCTTTCTATTTATGATACGAGCCTCACCTCTCTGGATTCAGCGAGCAGCAGCAAGGGAAACAAAACGCGCTCTCTCTCTCTCTCTCTTTCTCCCAATGGGATAGAAAGAGAGAGAGAAAAAAAGGAGGGATTCATTACACAGTGCAGGCATCAAGAGATAACCAGCTCCTCTGTGCTTATTGTGTTATTCAGCAATGTTAAACCTAAGGAGGAGGAGGATGATGAGGAGGAGGGAGTTTAGGAGGGCATTACTGTAAGATTACAGAGAATAACCGGCAACCGTCAAGGAAGATTAAAAAAATAAAAACTTTGATACAGATTTGCAGATTGCCATACCTCACACAGCTGTGTCCAACTGAGTAAAGAAGGAAACAAACAGAAAGAGAGAGGAAAATCCCTCTATATGTAGGCCACTGAGCACCTGTACGGTTAAAAAAGTGAATCATCTTCCTCACACATCTGGTCACGCAACATTTTAGTCCTAGTGTGTCAGAGTGAGAACCGTCATGAAAGAAAAGTAAAAAGATGTCCCGTGTTAAACGAGTGGAAAAACACGGTTATATTATTGACCGTGTCGATGGAGAAGGGCGAGACCTCAGAGGCTATTCAAGGAGACAAGAACGCAGACAGGATGAGTGGAGGGAAGGATGTGTCAGACAGACTGGAGGAGAGATGGGGAAAGTCCGCTCTCATAACACGCAGTCAGCATTTCCCCACACTTCCATCAAGCTTCAGATACTTTACCGGCCAGGACGCTCCAGCTGTTTCTTCTTGTTGCCCGGTCGGATAAAGGTGCAGAGATGGTTTAGGAGAGGAGTGCTTTGATCATCAATCAGGAGGGGGGTCATCTAAATCCACTGTTTGTGTGTTTGAAGTAGAGGTTAACAACAGAGAAAATATGACTAACATCTGTTTGTGTTCAGTGAGGACATGATTTGTATGAAATGATGCAAATCACTGAAAGGATAAGTTTAATTAGAAGACACATCTGCTGGTCCATATCAATAAAGTAAACATAAAACGTCGTAGAAAATTAAAACTAAATCACAATACAGGGAGAAGACAGTACAGATATATACAGGGTCATGGCAGTGTTAAAACACATACAGACATGTGTTCTAATACCTTGTGTCACAGTGTGTAAGCTCAGTTAACGCCATTATGATTCCATTTTATGCTTCATTTAACAGAATCATAAATGTGTACATTAAAATGATCAACACAGCATGAAGGGTGAGCACATTTTTAGTAACAAACACACGACTTGAAGCTTAAGTAAGATAGTGAACGCATCATTAAATGCCACCTGAAGCTTCATTTGTCTTTGCTATCATTGCGCAATATGTGGGCTGTATGCTTTAAGAGTAAATAGTAATTGTGTTTTTACATAGATAGATAGATAGATAGATAGATAGATAGATAGATAGATAGATAGATAGATAGATAGATAGATAGATAGATAGATAGATAGATAAATAGATAGATAGATGGTGGTTAAGTTACACTGTGTCGTGTATCTCTGCTTAAATATTGACTCTCCAGTTCACATTTTTGAGTTTTTTTCCCCATTTTTCCCCTGGAAATAAACAATAAACGGACATGACTTTTGATGTCAGTCATCAGCGGTCTATTATTATGTTAGTTATGATATAGGCAGCCTTCAGTCCTTTAGAGTTCTGGTTTCATGTGGGTTTTTTTTCTTTCCTGGACAGCTGTTTCCACGCTAGACCTCTCAAGCTTTTTATCACTACGTCAAGCTCACTTAGGCACCTAATCTGCACTAATACCCTCCAGAACGAAGGATGAGGAGGAGGAGGAGGAGGAGGACAGGGACAGGGGTAATAAAACTCCTACAGCTCTTTCAGACACAGACACAGACACAGAAAAAAAAGAAAGAAACTAAAGCGTGTATTTAATGGAAAGCTGCAGCACTCAACCAATCATGAGGAATAATTTATCGTCAACTTTGGATTCTATTTCAACCTGGCGTATTCTGATATATTTTGAACTCTATGCATACTTGGCCTACTTTAGATATGGTATAAAGTTACACAGCACACGAGGTACTGTTGAAACCGAAGCCAGAAGTAAGCAGCGACATGCCTCACATACACTAAGCTTTTGTCAGAAACGGTGAAAATGGCTTTTTTTAAACATGATGAATTGAGGTCGTTGAATAGCAGGTATCTTCACCTCGGTGTAAACATGGATTCTGTCATGTTGCTGCCTTTTAGTGGAAAGAAAAGATTAGCCTTCAGTCAGTGTGCATTAAAAGACAGCTTACATTTATACTGCAGCACAGAGCTCACAAACTTTACTTCTCTCTCTTCTCTCTGCTGAGCTTTTGATTCTGACGGGTGTGTGTGTGTGTGGGTGTGTGTGTGTGTCTGTGTGTGTGTGTGTGTGTGTGTGTGTGTGCATGTAACACTGAAGTAGCTATTGAAGGTTTTTTACTGTCACATTTGTGAAATCCTCCCTACTCCTTTAAAACATATAGAAAATAGTCATGTTTTAGTTATATCCACATGGGACTGAGCTTTATTGTCTGGCTTGGTCAGTCTGGTGATGCAAAGCTAAATAAAATATCGGAATAAACGTCAGCAATCAGAACAATTATTATGAACAGTGAAACTATTATGGATTAGGGCTGGCAATAAGAGGGCATAAGTGTCTTTTCCTGCTTTTAAAGGCTGCATTACAGTAAAGTAATGTCATTTTCTGTACTTACCAGACTGTTCCAGCTGTTCTATTATTGGTTCCCCCCCCCCACTTTGTCATTATATCTAAATTATTGATGATTATTTTTCAATCTCAAAATCTCATTGTGTAAATATTTTGTGAAAGCACCAATAGTCATCCCTACAGTATTGTTGTGATATTGATATTGAAATATTTGGTAAAAAATATTGTGATATTTGATTTTATCTATATCGCCCAGCCCTATAAGAGCTGCACCCATTATTCTGGGCTGATACTGTACCCATTTTTATAATAAGAATTTGGCTGATTTAAAAAAAAAAATGTTTTACTACGTTATTATGTTTTGTTGTTATTAAATCCACAGGGAAACACAGAAATCATTGTAAAAGAATAACTGAATTGTTTTCTTTTTGAAAAACTAATGCTTCAAAATCCTTTTAACCGGCTTAACGAGAAGAATTGTCTTCTTTTTACTGATGTCCGATGTTAGTCAACAAGGAGGAATATGGGCAGATAGGATATTTGACCGATACATTGGTGCATCCCTAGAGATTATATTTCCCCACAAATAGCTTCACATGTCATACTGTACTTATATTGTATTATTTTGCTTGCGGGAAGAAAGTGTGTTGCCCGTCCTCTGGGAGGTCAGGGTCAGCTACAGACCCCCAGAGCTGCTCACAGAAGCATTCCACATGTTACTGTAAAAGGCTGCTTGAATCCCAGATTTCTAATTGAAAATATTCCTATTTACTGTTTAATATCACCTGAAGAATCCCATGTAGAATGAGCTTCTAAAAACAATGTTACAGTGTTAATACCTGTGTTATAGTCTTCTTTCTAATGAGCTTCCTGAGGATAGATCTCTTATTGTTAAAGAAGTTGTGACCTACTTTTGACCCTCGCACAACGTTGTATTACTGTCAGCAGTGGCTCAAAACAAGCTGCCGTCTTGTCATGATCTCCAGAAAAGACTGCGGGCTAATCAGCTTACCCTGTCTGCTTTAGCAGGTGACCCTTAGACACTGCTGTGGATCCAGATGACAGTTGGTGGAGGTCAGGTTATCCCCGTTTGAGCAATTTTCTTTAACTGAGGGGCCCAATAACACTTCCACTGCTAATTAGCAGCAGGCCGCACCTCCATACTGCTCCGTGAAGCATGACGTCAGGTGCTCAGGCCATGAGAATATGCTCCACAGTTGGTTTAGTGAAAATATGTGAAAACATAACGGGTAACTGAGATGTAGCATGACTTTAGAGGTCTGTATGCTGTATTGTAGATAAATGTGGATGCAGATTCTTGCTGATGTCTACGTTCAGTTTAAAAAAAAACTCAAGACAGGAGCTCATAAATCTTATCATAATTTAACTACAACTCCATTTTTAAGACTCAGTCCAGAGTTGGCAGCAGTAGTGGAGTTACACAAATGGAGATTAGGCCTTCAATATATTTTCAGTGCCAGCGACCCTGCATCCAAGAGCCACACCATCATTTTATGTCTGTGGAAGTGTTCACCAGCGTGTTCTGTCTTAACATTCATGTGGAAGTGACTTTGCGTAGATGTGTTTGTGGACTAATGGCTGTCAGGATGATTCAGCAGTGCCCCCCCCTCTCCCAAGGCCCTATCCCTCCACCGCATAACACAGATCTTTCCAGGGTGCTTTTGCACCATTAGTCCCACATGGGCAACAGCATCAGGCTCAGAGAGAGAGAGAGACAGACAGAAAGAGAGAGAGAGTGACAGAGACGGGAAAGGGGAGAGGGGAGAGGGAGTGAGGGAAAGCGAGACAGAGGAGAGAGAGAGGGAGGAAAGGGCTCGGCAGGCAGTTGAACTACTGGCATGGTGAGCTTGCCCTGAAAAGGGCACATGCCTCCCTGCGCAATTATCCACTGTGCATAGAAACAGCTCCCCCACCCTCAACACACACACACACACACACACACACACACACACAATGGTTTAACCAACACAACTAAAAATGGAAGATGGACAGTACAAGGCTAAAGAGCATCAACATGTTAAAATGTAGTGTTGATGTATGGTTGACATTTTTACTTGACTTGAATGAAGTTTGGGGAAATTTTAAAAAGGTGTGAGCAGGGTTATAAACATCCCCGAGGAGCGGGTCAAAGCAAGCGCAGCACATCAGTGGACGTCAGCCAGTATTGTGCATAGAGTGTGAGTTCATCACTGTATCATGAAAATTCCTGCCACGCAGAGTCTCATGTTGCATCGTCCTCCTCTCTGTCATGTTTTACAGGCTACTTCAACGTGTTGGCAGTGGTGCTGAAAACAAACAACGAGGCGCCGTGGACCGACGAGTTTGACAGTAAGAGCCAATCAGCAAGCACCATCACACAAGAAAAAAAGAAAGCAAGAACAAGACATGTAGTTTCCACATCCGTGTTGAATTCACTTCCTGTCCTATTTCTCTGTCTTGCAGAAATCGAGTTATCATGTTTGATCGAATCCATCTCAACGAACAATCCCAGAATCGAATGGAAGAAGATAAAAAACGGGGGGCCGAGTTATGTGTACTTTAACCAGAGGGTCTCAGGTAAAGTGTGAAAGCCACAGATTCAAAGTGTGTCTCAGTCTACACATGAATAAATAAATGACGTTGTTGATGTTTTCCCTCCAACAGGTGACTTGGAGAACAGAGCGATGATCAGAGAACCCGCCACACTTGTCATAACCAACGCCACGAGATCAGATACAGCCAAATACCGCTGTGAGGTCACAGCCGCTAATGACCAGAAGACCTTTGATGAGATTACGATTGACCTTGTTGTAAGAGGTACTGAACTGCCTGCATCATTGATTAATCTGTGCGAGTGTGATTTAGGCTGAGAAAAACATGTGAGTCAGAGATATGAGAACGATTAATGACAATATGATACGCGGGATTAAAAAACAAGCTATTATTGTGGCCTTAAAAGAGAGACCTTGCTCAGTGATTCACACTCTGGATGCAGTAAGATGACACCGTGTTGTAGGTCGCACCAACCCTTTGGCATACATGCGAGGATGTGTTGTGACCAGACCTGCCCAGCTGCAAAGGCGTGTTCTAGGCTATAAGAGGAAACCTCTGAAACTGCATCTGCTCCGAATTGCAGTGCTAAAGAAAGCAAGCGCCGCGTGTTTTGGTGGCGTTTTTTGGCACGGCCCAAAAATCATGTACCCGTCCGGTCCTGTCAATGCTGACAGTCCGGTGAACCATAAGCGGTCAGGGTGACATTGTTTTTTAAAGCATCGTGGTCAATCATAGGCCCAGCAGCATCATGAAAGAACAGTGTCAGTGTTGTTTTTATCACTGTGATGCAAACAGAACATCACATCTGAAGTGTTCAAGCTCCCTGTGAAGAGTCAGCATCATGAATGTGTTCATATGTTTTGTGTCACCGCAGTAAAGCCAGTGGTGCCAAAATGCAGTGTCCCCAAATCAGTGCCTTTTGGGAAGTCAGCTGAGCTGAGCTGCGTGGAGGACGAGGGCTTCCCCAAGTCTCAGTACCAGTGGTTCAAGAACAGAGAGGAGATCCCTGAAGACCCAAAGAGCAGCCTCAAGTTCTTCAATTCCTCCTACACGCTCAACTCAGAATCAGGAACGCTGGTGAGTATATGCGGGCACGCATTTGGACAAGGACACGCATGAGTAGCAAGGGCGGGGCAGCGGGGACGGTGGCCTGACGCCCAGGGGTGGGGGCAGATATTTTGGGGAGACAGTTGATGGTGCGAGAGGGCATGAGCCACGAGGGGAATCTGCTGTCCTCATTTGCACATTCCTCAATTCTCACTTGCTTTCCAGCACAGCTCGGTCCTCTCAGTGGCTCGCCTCAAACGCTCTCCTGTCAACCTCCACGACGGCCTCTAAAGATGTGACACGCCACAGCGTAGCGTAGTGTTTGTTTTCACGTAAAGTCTAGTACAAGTTCACCAGAACAAACTGTTCAAGTTTACAGTCGTAGCTGTAAACTGGCAATGTTTTAAGGAGTGTTTTTCTCCTGGGGTTATCTCATTTTGACATATTTTTAGACCGTTCACTCCCCTCTGCTCCTCTCATGTGGAATCAAAAGATATAGAGTGGAATTTACTGGAATGTATTTGTATTTTAGATTAGATTAGGTTACAGTATTCTGGCAGGAGTTCCTTCTTCACTATTTTGTCTGTCTGTCATTTCACATACACAGCCCAGAGCACAATTTATTAGTCTGACTAATGAATTTATTCTTCTTGTTGTAAGTTTCCCATCATTTTAAAGTATGCATGTATATGTTTTTAGAAATAATACAATGTAGAAAAACTGTATAATTCAGTGTAAAGAAAAAACAATAAATGTGTGATACAGTCTAAATATTGTAAGACTTTATAAATTCAATTTGTGATACAGTATAAATATAATAAGAATGCAGAAATAATACAATGTAAAAAAAACAAACAATAAATGTATGATACAGTATAAATATTGTAAAACTGCAAAAATAATCAAATGTAAAAAGCTTGTAAAATTGTGGTTTTACAAGAAAGAAAACAACAAGAATAAATTATAATTAACAGGTTTTCATAGTTTTAATGTTCTAATAATCTATCATTGTGATTTATTCATTCGAACATTTCTGCTTAAACGTAAT